>NC_083847.1:1346144-1446144 GCF_015708825.2 Lethenteron reissneri
CCGTGTCTCACCCTCATCGCCACTATCTCTCGCCTCCTTGGCACCTACCCCGCGTTTGCATTTGCAGCCAGCCAATCACTGCCTCGTTCCCTAATTGCCGGCGTCTCTCTGTCTGCTGTCTCCCAGGCCACCCGCCTGCACCTGCTCGTCCTGAGCTGACCTCACTGTTTACAACCCCGTACATGAATGCAACTGCTGTTTGCAAACCCTGCGCGCGTTACGCCACTATGCATAGCTCAGTGAGGATTACTTGGTAATAAAATAAATACATAGAATCAGCTGCTAGGAGCACACGAGTCAGTGTCACAGTCCCACCTGGGTCCCCAGTCAAGCCTCGAGCCCCGAGGTCTCCCTTGGCTCCGGGTGCTCCGGTAACGCCTGCGACAAGAACAAAGCATGGCTCGTCCGCTCCTCAAGCCACTCTCAATTCACACCACTCGCCTCCACGCACTCTCCTGCCTTTCTCCTCTCATCTCACTCTACTCCCCTCCACTCACTCTCATGCCTCTCTCCTCTCACTCTACTCCCCTCCACTCACTCTTAATGCCTGTCCACTCTCATTTCACTATACTCCCCTCCACGCACTCTCCTGCCTCTCCACTCTCATCTCACTCTGCTACCCTCCACGCACTCTCCTGCCTCTCCATTCTCATCTCACTGTACTCCCCTCCACGCACTCTCCTCTCATCTCACTCCACTCCCCTCCACGCACTCTCCTGCCTCTCCCCTCTCATCTCACTGCACTCCCCTCCACTCACTCTCCTGCCTCTCCACTCTCATCTCACTCTACACGAGACACTCTCCTACGAGAATGAGCGAGTGAACGATCGAGGACATGACATGGCGAGTGAACGTTTGAGTGAGTGAACGAGTGAGTAAACAAGTGAACAATTGATTGAACGAGTGAACAATTGAGTGAACGAGTGAGCGAGCGAGCGAGTGATCGCGTCCCACCACGAGCGCACCGTGGGGGGACTCTGGGACCCGACCCCTCACCATCTCTGCCGTCCCTCCCGGGAGCCCCAGGGGTCCCGTGCTGCCCCGGGGCTCCGGGCTGTCCGGGGATCCCGTTGATGCCCGCGCAGATGGTCCTCTCCTGCTGGGCTCCCACCACCACCACCACCCCCAGCAGCAGCGGCAGGGCCGAGATGGACATCTGGGGACAGCAGTGGCGAGACGTTAACTAGCTCGCCTCGTATACAGGATGGATTTAAACACGAACTTTTATTTTATTTTACCAAGTAAGGTATGAATGAGCTGCTATATAGTATCTCTTTTTCCACAAGCGCCCTGCCCATCACAAATGTGGGTCTATGTGTAAGTCTCCTCGTCTCTGTGCGAGGCTGTGTGTCCATGTGTGAGTCTACTCGTCTCTATGTTAGTTCACGGGTCTCTTTGTGAGTCTATGAGTCTGTGGGTTTCTGTTTGAGTCGATGGGTCTCTGTGTGAGGTGTTTATGGGCTGAGTGAGTATACAGGTGTCTGTGTGAGTCTGTGGGTCTATCTGTGAGTCTGTGAGTCTATGTGTGATGAGTATATGGGTCTCCGTTTGAGTCTATGGGTTTTGAGGCTATGGATATCTGTGTGCGTCTATGGGTCTGTGTGAGTCTACAGGTCCCTGAGTGAATCTGTCGGTCTATGTATGAGTCTGTGGGTCTCTGTGTGAGGCTATGAATCTCTGTGTGAGTCGATGGGTCTGTGTGAGTGTACTCATCTCTATGTAAGTCTATGGGTCTGTTTGTGAGTCTATGTGTCCCTTTTGAGGAGTCCATGGCCTCTGAGTGAGTCTATGGGTCTCTGTGAGTAATATATGGGTCTATGTGTGAGGAATCTACGGGTCTCTGTGTGAGTCTATGGGTCTCCGTGTGATGATTCTATGGGTCTGGTGTGATGGGTCTATGGATCTCTGTGTGAGTCTTTATACGTACGGTGAGTTGAATTTTCTTTCGCACCACCGTACGTAGCAGCTGAGCGTCCTGCTAATCGGAGGTTGTCGGTGCTCAGCGTTGGTCACCGAGTCACTGGAATCCTCTCCCCCGTCTCCTCTTTTAAACTTTACTCGGGTCACGTGCTCCTCCATTTCCCACTTGGTCCAGACCTCCCACGTGTGACGTCACAGTCAACACGCGCGCGCACAAACAAGAAAGACAAAGATCCCCCATGTAGCCTGTAACAGACTGCCGGGGTCAAGTGGCTGTTAGTAGCGAGAAGTAGCAGCGCCTATGAAGGCCGGCACTGTGGCACATGAGGGGGTGGGTGGCCAGCAGCACCACGCCCAACCGCCTTTGTCTCCCTTTAGCGGTGATATTTAGACGCACGCACACTCATTTAAGACCGAGTCGACCTATAGTGGGCCCGAGACCGGTTCAGATGAATCGTCAGCGGTGTTGGCCATGAGCAGGATTCGAACTCGGGTTTTTTCCGTAGCGCAGCCCACGCTGGGGCTTGACTGTCCACCCCCCACCTCCCACCCCCTCACGCCGACCTCCCACTCGCGTATCCCAATTGTCTCGGAGACGTTGGCCGACCGTGACCTGTCTATCTCTCCGTCTATCTCTGACCACATGGCCAGCCAGCACTGGACCAGTTTTTTCAACCACATCAATTTCATACACTCATCTATCAAAAACACCATGGAAGTGGAAAATGATGGCAAGCTAACATTCCTGGATGTTTTGATCGAGAAGAGGCTCGTTCGGACATTTCGTCTACAGTAAAGCCACCCGCACGGATTCCTATCTAAAGCCTGACTCCCATCACCATCCGGCCCAGTATAACTCCCTCATAAAAAAAAACTACACCATAGGGCCTGCTGCATGTCCGACCAGCGCCACCGCGCTAGTGAACTGAATCACGCACACCAAGCCCTTAAGATGAATGGATACTCAGACCGCACAATCCGCAAAGCTGTAGCCCCAACCATGGGGAGACAACCATCTGAGGACCCAATCAAAACCATCACCTTGCCATACATAGCAGGTGTTACCAAAATATTTCCCAAAGGTTAAACAAACACAAGATCCAGGTCCGATTCAATAGAGTACACAAAATCCGTAATTTGATCCCATCTGCGAAGGATGTCATTCCTGACATGCAATACCCTGGTGTCTACAAAAGGCGTACATATATGATCAGATTATGTTTTTTGTTTGTATTCTGACCACAAGCATTGTGGTTAATGCAGACATGATTCCTTGTAAAAGGTTTAAGTTTGGTGTTTTAACATCTTAACACCAGTTTTGTTGCCAGAAAAAATGAGTGTAAACAACATCTCCAAACATGAACATCTTTGTCTGCTCGGTGACCTCAATGCAAGTGTCAGCGCAGACCAAGACTCCTGGCCATCTTGCTCGGGACACCATGGCATTGGTAAGATGAATAAGAACGGGCAACGACTCCTCGTGTTCTGCACATGCCACAACTTATGCATCACCAACTCATACTTCCAGACCAAAGCTCACCGCAAAATCTCCTGGAGAAACCCTACGGTCAGGTCACTGTCACCAGCTGGACCCGATCCTAACACGACGAGCTGATCTTAGAGGCATTCTCCAAACCCGCAGTTTCGACAGTGCAGACTGCGACATTGATCATTCCCTCGTGTGCTGTAGAGTCAAGCTACAGATAGAAAAAAAAGATACACAGGAAAGAGCATCCTGCATCGGCAGCAGCAAAACAGCTGACCCAACAAAAGCTGCAGCCTTCCTCTGTGCCCTCGGTGAATTACTTTCCCACGTCCCCAAATCCCACTGTGCTCAGCAGAAATGGGACACCCTACTGGACATGCACAGCAACGGCCTTGACAGCTTGTGGCAAAAAGTTTAGAAAGTCAAACGGCTGGTTCTAAGCTAATTCAATGTACCTAACACCAATTCTGAAATAAAAGCGCATTGCCCTCGCCAATTACAAATGTACCACATATGACAAGACACCAAATGCTGTCAAGACGCTGTGCAAATGGCTACTAGCTGCAGCTATGCAAAGACATCCAAATATCAGCTGACACAGGCAATGTCAGTCTATGGGTCTCTGTGAGGCTGTGGGTATCTGTGTGATAAGTCAATGGGTCTCTGTGTGATGAGTCTTTGGGTCTCTGTGTGATGAGTCTATGGGTCTCTGTGTGATGAGTCTATGGGTCTCTGTGTGACGAGTCTATGGGTCTCTGTGTGATGAGTCTATGGGTTTCTGTGTGATGAGTCTATGGGTACCTGTGTGAGTATATGGGTCTCTGTGTGATATCTGTGTGAGTATATGTGTCTCTGTGTGAGTATATGGGTCTCTGAGTGAGTATATGGGTCTCTGTGTGAGTCTATGGGTCTCTATGTGAGTCGATGGGTCTCCGTGTGATGAGTCTATGGGTCTCTGTGTGATGAGTCTATGGGTCTCTGTGTGGATATATGGATTTCTCTGTGAGTCTATGGGTCTCTGTGTGGGTCTATGGATCTCTGTGTGAGTCTATGGGTCTCTGTGCGAATCTATGGGTCTCTGTGTCTATGGGTCTCTGTGTGTGTATGAAACCTCTCCACTCTCTCCCATTCGTCAAATAACACTGCCATATACCCCATGCAGGGGAGTAGCAGCAGCAGCAGACTCTGAATGATTAATGAACTCTGTGTTTTTTATCAGCCTAATAATCCCTTATTTTCTAAAGGAATTTGGGGATTCATTCAATCATCAGCAGCAACAACAACAGCACACGTGGAATGAATTTCCTCTTTTGACATCAGAGCCATCGATCGGAGTGAACTCCTTAGGGGTCATTGTCTGGAGAGACCGGTGTGTCATTGTGTGTGTTTGTGTTCATGTGTGTGTATCTGTTGGGTGAGTGTTCATGTGTGTCTCTGTATGTGTGTGTGCATAAGCAGGAGTGGTAGTGAAGTGGTTAGCGGCGAACCTGGCGACCCGGGTTCGATTCCTGCTCACAGCAAACACCGGTGACGATTTTCTGAACCGGTCCTGGGCCTCCCCTAGGTCGACTCAGCCTCAAATGAGTACCTGGTGCGATGTGTAAACATCGCCACTGGGGAGACAAAGGCGGTCGGGCGTGATACTGGCCACCCACCCCCTCGTGTACCTTTCCGGCCTTCATAGGTGTCGATCTGTGTGTGTATGCTTGTTCATGTGTGTGTATCTGTGTGTTGGCATGTTAATGTGGGTGTATCTGTATGTATGTATGCGTGTGCGTATTAACCTGTGTGTATCTGTATGTGTGTGTACATGTTCATCGAGTCTGCCTCAGTAACCCGAGATCACAAATCATTGTTAAAGTCCATCAAAAACTAACCTGCAGCGCCAAACCTATCAGCATCATTAGGGGAAGGAAAGGTGATCCGAACAGGTTTGCAGATTTGCTGAGCATTTCTGTGAGGTCGTTGGTGAGTACAAATCCCTCAGCCTGGAAAACATCATCGGGCGAAGTGGGGATGACCCTGTTGAGGGTGCCGTGATTTAAATATTGAAAGAAGTCGTCACCTCTTCTGAGTGGCTGCATGAAGTGCCATCTGTTGAGGAAGTACGGAAGGCGATCCAGAGTCTGAGATCAAGAAAAGCGCCGTGCAGAGATATCTCTCAAGTGAAATGCTGAAGAAGGGTGCCGTTTCTGTGCAGACCTCCCTACATGACATCATAATAACAGTCTGGACCACTGGACGGGTTCCGCACGATTGGAAGTAAGACCTGGTGGTCGCCCTCTTTCAGAAGGCGGACCGTGTAGACTGTAACAACTACAGGGGCATCTCACTCCTCAGTGTGCTGGTAAAGGTACTGGCAAAAATTATTCAACATCACCTTGCCAGGCACATTGAGAAGAGGCGTACGGAGCCCCAATGTGGTTTCAGGGCAGTGTGGTCCGACACAGATGCCATATTTTCTGTTCGTCTGCTACAGCAGAGGCGTAGGGAATTCCAACAAGATCTACATCTCTGCTTTATTGACCTGGTCAAGGACTATGATACCAACAGTAGGCCTGGGCTCTGGGTTCTTCGTGCTTTCAGAGTCCCTGACTCTCTGCTCAAAATCATTAAGGACCTTCATGATGGTGGGCAGGCCCGGGTAAACCTACTAGGCCGCTGTACGTGAGCTGTATCGTTCAGTTTCGTTCCGACAAACGGGGCACTACTTTTTCTTTTGCTCAATATGTTCAACGTTAATAAAAGGTATCCAAGCAAAAAGTTCTCCACGCATTATCCTGCAGTTAATGAGAAAAGTGTAATTTATTGGCGCACTATATTGACTGCGTATTGAGACATAAAAAACTGTTGAGCTAGATTTTCAACCAATCAGCATCGAAAATGTAAGTAGGTCAGAGCCAAAATCAAGCCAATATCACTACGCACATGTAAACATGGAGGAGGACGTAAGCAGCGCAGCTTCATCTGATAGCGGCGATCAAGCTCGATTAACACAGGTATGTTTACTAACTTGAATTGAATGTTATGCAAGTTAATATATTGCCAACTGGGTTTATAATTTATTCTTCGTATCTTTAATATAGTACTTCTTCGTGAGGCAGCTCAAATAAAATCAGATGAAAGCATTCTGACACACATTCGTGGGAAAGACTGCATTGCAATCGAGGTCCGATACCACAAATCCTGCTATCGAGATTACACAAGACTTCTCAGCAAAACTGAAAAACATATAGGTAGGTACAAAAAAATGTTTGTTCTCAAATCTGTGGGGTCACTCCAATTACATTTACATATTGCGTGTGAATGCAATGTAATTCCATAATCAAATTATTTATCTATAGAAGGTAGGGCTTTAAATATACATGTCCTATCACATGCTCTGACTGGAGCCTTCACTTAGCAACAGTGAGACGTATGCTGGCATGGTATTTTGCATATGACCGCCAAAATTATGCAAGGTACCTATCAGCATATTGGGTCGAGATGATCAATCTTCCAAAGACTCATCCACACTGCTATGAAGAAGTTACTGCAAAAGGAAACTGGACAGTTAAGCGTAAGGATGCTAACAGGTTCTCATTTATAGCTTGTGACAAAGCAATAGAACAAACCTGCAACCGTGATTCAAAGACCGAAGGCGGCATAACTTGGATAACATTGAACAGAGGTGCCGTCCAGCGATGGATACTGTCTCATCCGGAACGTTCTGCAATCACAAGGCAGTGTGAAGTGATGGCTGGAATGCAACATGAAGAGAGGGGTCATAAAGAGTTGGATGCAACAAGAATTGCAAAAGACAATGCTGCTGTTATATCTTTGGTTTCAGCGGTTGAGTCTATGATCAATCCCTTGCTGCCTCGTGAAGATCTTGTATGTATTAGCTCTGGTGTTGTTGCTACAAAGACTGTCAGAGATGACATACAAAGTGCTTGTGATAAAGGTGAAACAGCTCTGAAAATTTTCATCCAAGATCGAGTCCAGTCATCAAAAACAGACTTCTTCTCTCCAATAAAGTCCTTGAAGCTCACTACGTTTGGGGATCAAATGAAGAAATCATCCAAGACAAAAGATGGAAATCAAGTCATTCTAAAAAATGACAGGAGACTCTTTGCACGACTGTTAGTGATAAGTCAATCCCTGTCTGTAAACTTGAAAGAGATTCTGACATATTCACTTGGCAATATCTCATCCCTGCTAGCAAGCACTGATGGTTCATTAGCCAAAACAAATAAGGCTGCTTTTCTAGCTTGTTTAGAATCAAAGAACAAGGACTGTCATGTGAACAAGACTGTTGGTGATAATGGTGCCCTACTGATAGATGGCATGGCATTGATCAGGAGTCTCAAGAATATACCAGACACATTCGGTGAGCTTGCTGATGATCTTCTTCAACTTATGATTAAGATGGGTAAAAACTTCAGTTGTCCAAGGGTCGATTTTGTCATTGATCGCTACCCGGCAGGGAGCATCAAAAATGCTGAACGATCAAGACGTGCTGTTGCTGTACAACAATTACTGCAAATATACAGCATCAAGCAGAAGACTCCAAGTCAATGGACCAAGTTTCTAGCCAGTGGTGAAAATAAAAAAGCCTTGACAGACTTTCTCTTTGAGACATGGATAACTGTGCCTTTACAAGCAGCTGGAAAAGACATAGCTATCTTTGTGGCACACATAAATGTATGTCATCAACTCACTCTTAAAAATGGCATTATGTCTGTCAAAGAGGTAGAATCTTTGACTTGTGACCATGAAGAAGCTGACACGAGGCTCCTACTTCATGCAAAACATGCCTGGAGTGAACTTTATAATAAGATAATCATCCAGAGTCCTGACACTGATGTTGCTATCATTTCACTTTCAATAATGGCTAAGCTTCCCTCAGCAAAGATGTACTTTCTGACAGGAACAAAAGACAGACAAAGAATGTTAGATCTCCAGGCTATTGGTTCTGCTTTGGGTCCTTCACTAACAGAGGCACTGATAGGACTACACACATTCACTGGCTGTGACTCAACTAGTTCCTTTTAATGTAAAGGAAAAGAGAAACCACTAAATATAGTGTCTGGAAATGCAGAGTACATCAGTGCATTTGTTGCTCTTGGGAGGCAATTTGAAATGGACAGCACCACATTTGTGACCATAGAACGTTTTGTGTGTGAGCTGTATGGAGAAAAGGTATCAGATGTTAATTTGGACAGATACAATAGGTTCTGTGTCCAGGCCTCTTCCGAACAGGCATTACCTCCAACAAAAGATGCACTTAGAGAGCACTTCAAGTGTGCTAACTACCAAGCTGCAATCCACAGGAGAGCATTGGATCCTTTTATAAATGCTCCCAGTCCAGACGGCTTTGGATGGATTGTCAAGGATGGTGATCTCATCATATCATGGATGACTAAAGATCCAGCTTCTCAACAGATTTTGGGGTCACTCCACTGTGGGTGTAAGTCTGGTACTTGTACAGGTCGAAGGTGTTCATGCCACAAGGCTGACCTGGCCTGCACTGACCTATGTAAATGTGTTCATTGTGACAATGTGAGATTAACTGAGGATATTGTTTCATGTGAATCTGATAGTGAGGACAGTGATCTTGATATTTAGTGATGTGTATATGATAATAAAATTAATATAGGACATATATATTTAATATAATCACTCAAAATTAAATCTTGTTTACAATAATCATTCCTATGAATATGTACATGTGGTGCAGTTACTGCTCGTGTATGCGAATTGACAATTCACCATTAAATGTGTTATTTTGAAAAGTGTTTTTTAATATATTATATTTTGGCTTAATTCTATTTGTTATTCAGATTTTACCTCAAATATTACCTTTGAATTGGAACAACATAATGAGCAGTAATTGGGATGTTAATGCTACAGTAGAAGTTTTCTTGATAATCTTATCATGTTTACTGTGCATAGATAGCAACTTCAGGTATATCACACATTTCAAACTGGTTTATTTTGTACTTCAAGTGGTAATTCTGCATTTTTGGGTTTATATGATAAACAGGTTTGAAAGTGCAAAATTCCCTATGGTTTCCCTTTTTTTCAAAATGGGCACCTTTAGCATCATTTTTCTCAAAAACTGCAAGGTTGTGTGCGGATAACTTTTTCCTAAGGAATCTCTATATATTTCTGATGTTAAATATAAAAAAAAGTAGGTAGTGCCCCACATGGTGGAACGAAACCCTATTTCTCAGCCTCTTTTAGGCTACTGACAGTGGCCTATACGGAGCTTGGAGTCGGAGCCATTTCCTGTTCACCTAGGGGTGCGACAAAGATGTAGGCTGGTGAGTTATTCCAGCAGGCAAGGCTGCGTTGGCTGGGTGATGTAGCCCACATGCCCAGCCACCGCATGCATCTTTGTTTGGCCGAATAGAAGGGGAAAAACGGGGGCTGGACAGACTAGAGAAGATATGGATTGATGTGGTAAATAGGATGTAGAGCTGAGTGGATTTGCCAATGATTGGTACCAGCAGTGTTGTCTCGGCCTCGCTGTGCGCTGCGTTGCACCACTGTCCGAGAAGTTAACATCGCATTCAATATACTTTCAGAACCAGGGTGAACATCCGACTCCGACATATTTAGTTAATAGGAGGTAAAATTTATGGAAAAACACAGCACAAAATACGCCATCTATGAATACTTGCAATATCGATACAATTGTAGGGGGTGGTTATGCCCGCACGCGGAAAGATGCTTACATCCACGTCCTCATCGGTTGGCCCTGGGGGGCTGTAACGGCGCTGTGATCCCCGACAGCCCCACCCCTCGGGGGAGAGTTGCTATATAAGGTGGTGAGCTGGAAGGCTCGGGGTTCAGTATTCAGCTTAACCAGCGAAGAGCAAAGACCGGCTAGATAGGCCCTGGGACTCCCCTGGATCGCTGTCCTTCTAAGGACCGACCAGGGCAAGCCAGTGGCGTGGCTCCGAGAGCCCAGAGCCGATGCTCTTGTAAGAGCCGGTCTGGTGACTCAGGGTGCCGTGATCCTAGCTTGGCCAGGGCTGGATCAGCTAGCCTCCCCTAGCTCTCGAGTGGAGGACCTGGGAGTAGGCTAGCTGGGCTAGAGTTAATGGGGTCTCCCTGTTAGACGGGTGAAGGGGCCGTTACCCCTTCGAGTGTTGTATACATTGGCCTGTGCGGAGTGAAACGTTATAATAAATAAGTGTGCCTCCGACTACGTCGTCTATGTCTCATTAAACCTACTAAACAATGAATGAACACAAGGAGGATCATAACATTGTCTCAGATAATATGAAACTCAACAATAGGTCCTGGATGGACCAGGCACCTACATTAGCACTGAATAGCTACACAAGAGAATAAGCTACTGTGTTAAATAAGGGCACATCGTGTAATCACCATACTACAGACTAAATGGACAGCGCTGCATATAACACTGCACTGTGGATACGATACTTCTTCATCCTTGCTCTCAAGAACGCATTAAAGTTACATGGACACAAGTCTGACTCGACTTATTCAATTACAAGTAACATTCACAATAATGTAAGTGGCAGGCTTCGTTGTTAACTATGCCTCATATTTATCATAACAATTTAACAGCATTAAAATGCATTTACAGCATTATAACAGCAATCCTAGCATTATAACAGCATTTCAGTATTATAAGAACATAAACGAACTTACAGACAATGCTTTTTAAAGTCCCACAATGAACAGATGCACCTGTCTTCACTGAGACGCTATTTGTGCCTCCATTTTGTACTCTGTGTAATGGCTGACACCCTGCCTCATGGCTTAGAGAATCTTAAATCGTAACGTCCTGGTCACGTGACCAAACTCACACCATATCAGGAAATTCCTGTGTACGCACACCCCCATACCTGCTGAGAGGCAGAACAAGTGTCAAGATCGGTGTCTTGCCTCACGGCAGATGTGGAGCGTATGTACACAGGAATTTCCTGTTTTTGGTGCTAATTTTGGTCACGTGACCAGGAAGTTACGATTTTATATTTCCACTGAACCACGGGGGCGTCGGCCATTACACAGATAAGTCAAGATGGCGGCACACATTGCGTCTCAGTGAAGCCAGACGCAGTTGTCCATCGTGGGACTTTGAGAAGCATTGTCTGTAAGTTGTTTATATTCTTATAATATTGGCAATGCTGTTGTAATGTTGGAATGACCGTTATAGTGATGTAAATGCCTTTATGGTGCCGTTAAGTTGTTGTAGTAAATACGAGGCCTAGTTAGCAACGAAGCCTGCAACTTTCCTTATTGTGGATGTTACTTGTGATTTAGTAGGTCGAGTCAGACTTGTGCTCAGGAGGCTATGTTGCGATCGTGAGAGCAAAGATGACGAAGTATCTCATCCACAGTTTAGTGTTATGTGTGATGCTGTACATTTGGGGTGCAGTGGGATGAATACACTATGTGCCTTTATGCAACACACCGGCTTGTGCTCTTGTGTAGTTGTTCAGTGGTAATGTAGGGGCCTGGTCCATCCAGGATCTGTTGTTATCTAAGACAATGGTCTGATGCTGTGGTGTTCATTGTGTTGGTGTTTCCGGGTTATAACAGATGCTGTATCTGTGTTTTCTCACCAGTTTTACCTTGTTAAAATCAATAAATAACGATTGGAGTCGGACGTTCATCCTGGCTCTGAGGGTTTGTTGAACGCAAGGTTATCTACTCGGCTAGCGGTGCAACGCAGCGCACAGCGAGGCCGAGATAATCGGCCTCTGTGGAAGAGGCTCGTGAAGGATTCTGCTACTGGGCAGTTGGAGGCAGTTGCCCTCAAACAACAGCAGAGGGCAGAGGAGCAACGCTCACAACAACGAGCGGAGCGCCTAATGGCTAAATACAGGAAGTTGGCACAGTAGGGGGCACATATAGTCCCGTGACCTCCTGCCAGTGGGCGTTCGACACTTCACGTGGCCTTAACGTGCACATAGCCTGGCACAAGCGTCGTGGTGACGTCATCGCCCTTAGTGGCAAATGGTGGTTGTTATTGTTTCTGCATGTGTTCATTTGTGTATGCAGGCGTATTCATGTGTATCTGTATGTGTTCGTTTTCATGTGTGTTTCTGTATGCTTGTGTGTGTTCACGTGTGTATCTGTAGGTGTGTGTGCACGTTCATGCATGTGTATCCACATGTGTGTGTACATGGTAAGCGGTAGTGTAGGGTTGGCACATTGCACGAACACCACTGCCGATAATCTGACACGATCCCTAAGTCGACTCAGCCTTAAATATGTACCTGTAAACATGATTACTAGGGCGACAAGGGCACCCTGGCGGGCATGGTGCTGGCCACCCACCCCCACGTGTGCCATGCTGACATTCATTGGTGATCGCTCACAGCACTTGTCCCAACAGTCTGTTAAGGCTACACGGGTGATCTTAGTTTTTATGTAGTGTGGGTTTTACGTGATTGGAGATGGACGGTTAGAAGCAGCAGGTTTATTAACAATGACTACGATACAGCACGTAGCGAACTTTAACACTTGAAGGGGTAACGGCCCCTTCACACGCTGCCTAAGGAGGTAGCCTCCGGACTGATGTGTCCTACTACTGGGGCTACAGTGTCTGGGTCCTCCAGCTAAGGGTGACCTAGGGGAGGCTGTTCTGACCTGACCCAGCCAAGGTAAAGGTCTCGACCACTTGGCCGCTCGGTCCCGGCCCTTACAAGTACGTCGGGCCTCGAGGCTTCCAGGGTCGCACCACTGGCCCACTCAGACCCGGCCCTTACAACGACGGCGGGTGAGAGCAGTCAGGGTCCTGGCTAGCTGGTCTTCAGTTTTCAACTGGCTGTTCGAGCCGTCCAGAGGTCCGGCTTTTATACAGCTCTGGATGCGTGCCCGCCCCTGACCACGCCTCCCTTCCAGAGAGTTCCAAAGGGGGTCCCAGGGGATCCCAGCACATCCCGCAAGCCCCCCTTTGCCTTGGAGCTGAGGTATTGCCCCTGGTGGACCCCGTCTGCAACTGCAAGTAAGTAGCGCAACCCATGAAGTATATAAATAGCCCTATTTACAGCGCTACATTTGAACTTGTGTGTGGCTGTGTGGTGAACTAAATTCTAACCGAATTCTTTTTTATTTTACCAGGTAAGGCCCACTGAGCTGCTTTGTAGCTCTCTTATAGAAGCGACCTGACCACAAATTATACCTCAACGACGTGACTTATCACCATCATCATGTGGAAATTGATAGCAGCAGCCAAATACTCTAAACGTGCGATGTTGAGTCCAAATGTGGAGGGAAAACCCAGAGAACCTGGGGAAAAATCCATGCGACCCCAGGGAGAGATAGAGATAAAAACACACAAACTCCAAATATACAGCAGGCGTCAGGGTGGGGATCGAACCCACGACCTCCTGTATACCAGGCGAGGCAGTTAACATCTCTGAGCCAACGTGGTAACTAGGAGATGTTTGTCATCTCTCATGAAGTTGAGGTGTTTTGAAAGCTGAATACAATCTTGGATTTTTTTTCATGTTGTATTATAATTATTGCGAGGCATGTTTACCCAGCATAGTCTCAAGATTATTTTTTTCAAGAGGGTCCTGCCAAGCTTTCGATTGGAGTAATCAGCTGGTAAATTACGCAGCACCAGGATGTGGTTTGGCCAATACAGGCAGTCCTCCCCTTACGAACACCTATACTTACGAATTCCCGACTTACGAACACCCACACTTACGGAAACCCCCACTTACGATCACCCACACTTACGAACATTCGCACTTACTAACACCCGACTTACTAACACCCACACTCACGAACATCCGCACTTATGAACCAGCTTCGATGAAATGTTAATCTTTTTAAAATTGACTTAAAACCAAACTCGCACTTTTTTTTCAGCGGAGCAATCCTCCGCGATGATGTAATGAGTGGGCCTCGCGCTGGCAGTGAGTTTGTGTATGTGTGTAGACGCATGCACGTGTGTGTGTGTAAGTGAGTGTGTGGGGAGCGGTAGTGTAGCAGTCAGAGTGCTGCACTACGAACCTGCCGACCAGAGTTCGAATCCCACTCATGGCCAACACCGGATGATGATTATCTGAACCTGTCCTGGGCCTCTCCTACATTGACTTGGCGTCTAATGAGTACCTGGTGCGGTGTGCAGTAAACATCGCCACTTGGAAGACAGTAGCTTGAATCAGATACCCATAGACTCATTAAGCAGATACCCATAAACTCATCACACAGAGACCCATAGACTCATCACACTGATACCCATAGAATCACAGAGACCCATAGACTGACATTGCCTGTGTCAGCTGATATTTGGATGTCTTTGCATAGCTGCAGCTAGTAGCCATTTGCACAGCGTCTTGACAGCATTTGGTGTCTTGTCATATGTGGTACATTTGTAATTGGCGAGGGCAATGCGCTTTTATTTCAGAATTGGTGTTAGGTACATTGAATTAGCTTAGAACCAGCCGTTTGACTTTCTAAACTTTTTGCCACAAGCTGTCAAGGCCGTTGCTGTGCATGTCCAGTAGGGTGTCCCATTTCTGCTGAGCACAGTGGGATTTGGGGACGTGGGAAAGTAATTCACCGAGGGCACAGAGGAAGGCTGCAGCTTTTGTTGGGTCAGCTGTTTTGCGTGCCTGTCGATGCAGGAGGCTCTTTCCTGTGTATCTTTTTTTTCAATCTGTAGCTTGACTCTACAGCACACGAGGGAATGGTCAATGTCGCAGTCTGCACTGTCGAAACTGCGGGTTTGGAGAATGCCTCTAAGATCAGCTCGTCGTGTTAGGATCGGGTCCAGCTTGTGCCAGTGACCAAACCGTAGGGTTTCTCCAGGAGATTTTGCGGTGGGGTTTGGTCTGGAAGTATGAGTTGGTGATGCATAAGTTGTGTCAGCACTGCAAATAGCTCCGTGGGGCATTACATCTGATAAAATAAAACAAATGCTTATAGTTTTTTTTTTTATAGTTCATGGCCCCAGTCCTGGGGGGTGCCTGGCCTGTGTGCGTGACATCATTTTGAAAACAGCCTTGCTCGGATATCTGTTGACCGAGTGCCATGCCTTCGTAATGTTCTAACCCCATGCCTACGACTGGACATCTGTGAGAAAAGGCGCTTCTTTGCTCATGGGATTCGTCCCGCAGTAATACATGCAGATTCTGATTCTGTCTCAATTGAATCACTCCAACTGGCAGTGCTTTCACCGCATCCAGACGGAACCCCTTCCACCCCTCCCACCCCCTAGGGTCATTAGCTCCTGGGGTGGGAGGGTCACCACACGCGGCACTGAGGCCCATGTAGGACCCTAGGCCACTTCTGTTTCGTAGGCCTTTAGTGATAACTGTCTATACTTGGTACTGCTGCCCATGTTGGTACCGCCGCTCGCTGTCACTTCGCTTGTTTCAAGCGTAAGTGCTTTGTCTCGCCGCTGGGCAAGATTTCGTTACTGATGGTACTCCAGTATTTAGTCGGTGCCCTCATTCGATGGGTGGCGCGATGTGTGCCGCAGATAAGCAGATTTAATTTGAAATTATTGACAGAAAAATCGAGGTAAGCCTAAACATATTGTAAGAGAAAATGGCTTCAACTATGTTATTGTTTGCTATGATTGTCATATCGGATGACGCAGCTTTAAAAGGATGTCGTTCGTTTTCCATCGATAACAAATTCATTGTTCCGACAGGACATTCGCATGGCGAGCGCCATGTTGCTTTATTTTTGTGCAAGCGTAAAGATTTGACACTTTATTTTCAGTGTAATACGCCTCGCTTACAACGAGCCAACTACCTTTGTTACCACTGCGAAAAAAATTGCCACGAGCAGCCAACAAATGAAGTGGCAAAAAGAATGATGGAGATTGTGCGACAAACGCCATTTGAAGAAGTTATTGCTATTTCTGCAATTTAAAAACATCCATCTCCGGGGTTAATTTCTCTCTTACCTTATGAAAGAAACCGATTGACATTGACATGACTCTGCCTCTTAGTATATACACTGTGCCTATCCTTGCTATAAAATATATTTATTCAAGAAGATATCTTGATCACTTTTTTAACAAATATAAAAAAACAAGGTCAACGTTTTTGTTTTGTAGGCTCCTTATAGTTTTTAATGTCCCTAGGGACAGTGCGTACTGTGGCCTATTTAATAATACAGCCCTGGTGGGAAAGTGAGTGGGTAAATGAGTGAGTGGGTGAGTGACTCGGTGAGTGAGTGGGTGGGTGAGTGAGTGGGTAGCTGGGTGAGTGGGTAAATGAGTGAGTGGATGAGTGACTAGGTGAGTGAGTGGTTGGGTGAGTGAGTGAGTAGCTGGGTGAGTGGGTAAATGAGTGAGTGGGTGAGTGACCAGGTGAGTGAGTGGGTGGGTGAGTGAGTGGGTAGCTGGGTGAGTGGGTAAATGAGTGAGTGGGTGAGTGACTCGGTGAGTGAGTGGGTGGGTGAGTGAGTGGGTAGCTGGGTGAGTGGGTGAATGAGTGAGTGGGTGAGTGACTAGGTGAGTGAGTGGGTGGGTGAGTGAGTGGGTAGCTGGGTGAGTGGGTGAATAGGTGAGTGGATGAGTATGTGAATGAGTAGGCCCCTAGGCTACAGTGCCTACTAACTTGGCCTATTGGATAACAAGTTCCTGGTGGGTGAGTAGGTGGGTAAGTGGGTGAATGAGTTATTGGGTGGATCAGTGGGTGAATTAATTAGTGAGTGGGTGGCGGGATGAGTGAGAAGGCCCTCGGGGCAGTGCATACTACTGTGGCCTACTGGATAATACAGCCCTGGTAGGTGGGTGAGTGGGTGATTTAGTGGGTGGGTGGGTGGGTGGGTGAGTGAGTGAATGGGTGAATGAGTGAGTGGGTTTTTGCGTGAGTGAGTAAATGAGTGAGTGGGTTGCTGGGTGAGTGGGTGAGTGAGTAGGTGGGTGGCTGAGTGGGTGGGTGGGTGATTGGGTGAATGAGTGAGTGAGTGAATGAGTGAATGAGTGGCTGAGTGAGTGGGAGGTTGAATGAGTGAGTGGGTTATTGCGTGAGTGAGTGAATGAGTGAGTGGGTTGCTGGGTGAGTGGGTGGGTGGGTGAATGAGTGAGTTGGTGAATGAGTGAGTTGGTGAATGGATGAATGGGTGAATGAGTGAGTGAGTAGCTGAGTGAGTGGGTGGGTGAATTAGTGAGTGGGTGAGTAGGTGAATCAGTGAGTGAGTCGGCCCCTAGGCAAATGTGCCCACTAATGTGGCTTATTGGATAACAGGGCCCTGTCGAGGTCCCCTCGCCGTCGATCGAGAAGCCGTCTCCTCGCTGCTGTTGAGGAGAAGCCGCCCTTCTCCCAAAATCCCCCATTGGCTCTGGCCTTAGTGGTCGGATTTTTCAGTTTTTTTCCACTTGTTGTGTTTTCCTGTTGGCGGAAAGAGAGGTCACAGGCAGGTCACGGTCGGCCAAAGTTTCCGTTCTTTACCAAGTGGGAAATGGAGGAGCACGTGACCAAAGTATTGTTTAAAAGAGGAGACGGGGGAGAGGATTTCAGTGACTCGGTGACCAACGCTGAGCACCGACAACCTCCGATTAGCAGGACGCTCAGCTGCTACGTACGGTGGAGCGAAAGCAAATTCAACTTACCGTACGTATAAAGACTCAGACGGATATCCATAGACTCATCACTCCAAGACCCATAGACTCATCACACAGAGACCCATAGACTCACACAGAGACCTATAGCCTCACACAGAAACCCATAGATTCCTCACACATAGACCCATATATTACTCACAGAGACTCAAAGACCCACGCAGAGGCCATAGACTCCTCACACAGAGACGCATAGACTCACAAAAAGACCCATAGACTCACGTAGAGACGAGTACACTCACATATAGACCCACAGATTCATACAGGGATCCGTTGCCTCACACAGAGACCCACAGACTAACACGTAGACCCACAGACTCACACATGGACCCGTAGACTCACACAGAGATCCATAGCATCACACAGAAACCCATAGACTTACACGGAAACCCATAGACTCATCAAACATAAACCCACAGACTTACACATAGACCTACAGACTCAAACAGGGACCCGTAGACTCACACAGACCCATAGACTCACAAAATTACCCTTAGAATCACAGAGAGCACTGTAAAATCATATAGACCCACAGACTCACACATAGACCCACAAAATCACACAGGTAATCGTAGACGCACACAAAGATCCATAGCCTCACACAGAGACCCATAGAATCACAAAAAAGACCCACTGACTCACGAAGAGACCCGTAAACTCACACAGGGACCCGTAGACACACGTATATATCCATAGCCTCACAAAGAGACCCATAGACTCACTCAGTCCATTGACTCCTCACGCAGAGACCCATAGACTCACAAAAAGACCCATAGACTCAGAAAGAGACCCACAGACTCACACAGAGACGAGTAAACTCAAACATAGACCCACATACTCACACATAGACCCACAGACTCACACAGAAATCCATAGACTCACACAGAGATCGATAGACCCCAACAGAGATCCATAGACTCATCAAACAGAAACCCATAGACTTATCACACAGAGACCCATAGACTCATCACAAGAGACCCATAGACACACACAGAAATCCATGGACTCACACGGAGTCGCATAGATTCACACACAGACCTGTAGACTCACAAAGAGACCCACAGATGCACAGAGACCCATAGACTCACACAGAGACCCATAGATCCCACAGAAACCCATAGACTCACGCAGACTCATAAACACACTCAGAAACCCATAGATCCACACATGTATCACTATGGGCCTCAAAGCGTCTCTCTCTATCTCTGTGTCTCTATGTTTGGCTGCTGCTATAAATGTCCACGTGATGTTGACGATGATAATAGGCCACTTTGTTGAGCTGCCATTGTTTGTGATGGAGAGGTCTCTTCTGATAATAAGTGAATTGCTCAGTTGGGGTTTTACCTGGCAAGATAACAACTAGTATAGATGTTTTTTTTTCGATTTAAAGCTTTCGTGACTGCAGGGATTCATCTTCTTGGTTCCTTCGGTAAAGTAATGTAGAAGGGAAATAATAAAATCAAAAAAATAAAACATAATAAAATAATATTATTATATTAAGTAAAATTTTATTTTTATTATTTTATTATTTCCCTTGTACGTGACTTTACCGAAAGAACCAAGAAGATAGATGTTTTTGTTTATATTGTTTTACGTGATTTGTTTACCTTTCCTATACTTCGCCCTCCTATCCTGTTTGTGCATCGTGTTGTTTGTTGTTGAAACGTTCTGACTTCGTGGCCTCCTTATCGGAGCATCTGTGACTTGAAAAGAGCTTCACAGCTCATCGGATTCTTCCTGCAGCGTCTACTCGACACGCTGGTTCTGGCTGCTGTCTCCGCGCTTGTCTCTGATTCTCCCTCGTCAGGTTCGATCACCGGACCCCTGACGATGCCTGCTGCTGCTCTTTCTTTGGAGTTTGTGTCAATCTCTCTCTGTCTCTCCCCGTGAAGATGTTAACGACCTCGCCTGGTATACAGGAAGTCGTGGGTTCGATCGAGACCTCGATGATGCCTGCTGCTGTGTATTTGGAGTTTGCATCTCTCTCTGTCCCTCCCTGTGGAGATGTTAATTACCTCGCTTGGTATATAGGAAATCGTGGGTTCGATCCCGACCCTGATGCCTTCTGTATATTTCGTGTCTCTCTGTGGTCGCGTGGATTTTTCTCCTCCGGATTTTCTCATTCATTTTCCACGTGACAATGATAAGCCTACTTCATTGAACTATCATTTGTGATGGGCAGGGCGCTTTTGAAAAACGATCGACTTCATAGCAGCTCATTTGAACATTACTTAGTAAAATAAAATAAAAGTTCGTGTCTAAATCCATCCTGTATACCAGGCGAGCTAGTTAACATCTCGCCACTGCTGTCCCCAGATGTCCATCTCGGCACTGCCGCTGCTGTTGCTGCTGCTGGGGGTGGTGGTGGTGGGAGCCCAGCAGGAGAGGACCGTCTGCGCGGGCATCAACGGGATCCCCGGTCAGCCCGGAGCCCCGGGGCAGCACGGGACCCCTGGGGCCCCCGGGAGGGACGGCAGAGACGGTGAGGGTTCAGGTCCCAGAGACCCCCCCACGGTGCGCTCGTGGGGAGCGACGCGATCACTCGCTCGCTCACTCGCTCACTCATTCGCTCACTCGTTCACTCACTCGTTCACTAACTCGCTCACTCGTTCACTCAATCGCTCATTCACTCCCTAGTTCACTCACTCATTCACTCACTCAATCGGGCACTCACTAACTCACTCATTCACTTGCTCACTCGTTCATTCACTCACTCACTCACTTGTTCACTAACTCAAACGTTCACTCACTCGTTCACTCACTCAAACGTTCACTCACCATGTCATGCACTCAGTCGTTCACTCGCTCATTCTCGTAGGGGAGTGTCTCGTGTGGAGTAGAGTGAGATGAGAGGGGAGAGGCAGAAGAGTGCGTGGAGGGGAGTAGAGTGAGATGAGAGGGAAGAGGCAGGAGAGTGCGTGGAGGGGAGTGGAGTGAGATGAGAGGGGAGAGGCAGGAGAGTGAGTGGAGGGGAGCAGAGTGAGATGAGAGGGGAGAGGCAGGAGAGTGAGTGGAGTGAGATGAGAGGCAGGAGAGTGCGTGGAAGGGAGTAGAGTGAGGTGAGAGGGGAGAGGTAGGAGAGTGCGTGGAGGGGAGTAGAGTGAGATGAGAGTGGAGAGACAGGAGAGTGCGTGGAGGCGAGTGGAGTGAATTGAGAGTGGCTTGAGGAGCGGACGAGCCATGCTTTGTTCTTCTCGCAGGTGTTACCGGAGCACCCGGAGCCAAGGGAGACCTCGGGGCTCGAGGCTTGACTGGGGACCCAGGTGGGACTGTGACTGACTCGTGTGCTCCGAGCAGCTGATTCTATGTATTTATTTTATTACCAAGTGAGGCTCACTGAGCTATGTGACGCTTGTTCAGAAGCGACCTGGCTACACGTAATGATAGCTCGACGAAGTGAACTCATCATCACGTGGACATTTATTCAGCCAAATATATTTCTAAATGTGGAATGAAAAAAAAACGGAGGACCCAGTGAAAAATCCACGCAACCACGGGGAGGGAGAAACGCATTCAAACTCCAATTAAACAGCTGGCGTCAGGATTAGGAGATGTTAACTTCCTCGTCTGATCCACAGGAGGTCGTGGGTTCGAACCCAACCCTGACGATGCCCGATATATATTCGGCGTTTGCATGTTCTCCCCGTGGTTTTGTGGATTTTTCATCGGGTTCCTTTGGTTTTCCTTCCACCTTTAGAAACATGCGTTTAGACTTTACAGTATTTGACTGCTATAAATGTCAACGTGATGATATCAGCCACCACATTTAGCTGTCACTGTCGACAGGCAGGTCGCTTCTGAAAAAAATAGCAAATCAGCAGCTCAGTGGACCTTACACCTGGGAATTTAACAAATAGTTTAGTCGATGGGTCTCTATGTATCTCCATGTTGTAGAAAACAGAGCTCACGAGGTATATCGTGTATAGGTGTAACATCTGTGGGGGCTTACGCCCCTCTCCTCCTCTCCCTCCTCCGCCCCTTCTCACCGGGCTGCCACCGATCGTGTGATCGGCCTCCCCGCACCAGCGTCCTCTCTGTGGCACATGGCTAGTGGCTGGCTCCCCACCGCCTGGAGTTATCCCACACACTCCCCACGTACACCACCACTAATGCGGAGGTGGGGGTTGGTATGGTGTGGCGGGGGGGGGGGGTGGTGTGTGGAGTTGCTATGCACGCAAGGCGACACGGCACTTTCCCCGACTAAACCACGGCGATGGCGGATGACGTGTCCGGGTCAGTCAGTGGGAGTTCAGAAAGTGAGCTGTGGTGCAGGTGCGTGCGAACAAGGTGGAATGAGCACGTGTGTATGAGTCAACACTCAACTAACCAACCCGTTTGGTGGATGCTCCTCACTCATCCTGGGGGGAGGGGTTAGAAAACCTGGGTGTCCACATGACCCCCCCTAATCAGTGTCAGCAAAGTCGATGGAATTACTTTAAATATAAACGGACCCATCGCTAGATATTCACACACGTGAATATGCACGCGCCTCCCCCCCCCCCCCCCCCCTCCTGTGCGTCAGCATTCATCCGCTGTGCAAATACGCAAAACGACGGCCGGGTTGATGGTAATATACGAGTGTTTCACACGCCCGCACGTACCCGCACCACACCTACGCTCTCCCCACCCACGCAGAAATCACACCACACGGATCCTCTGTGCTAAAGTTTATTAATGGCGCCAATACGCATTACCCGGTGGAGGAATATTTCGCGAGGAGAGCCTAGCCTAACTCTGCCTATGAACCCAGTTACCCAAACGTTCTACCACGTACCTCGTCGCTGTACTCACGGCGTCGCACGGACGCTGTGAGAGTCGTAGGGAGAACGACGAGCGAAACCCTCGCTTATCACTGCCTCGTAGCAGCACTCGCGGGCATCACATGGATGCTGCGAGTGGCTCAAGGAGGCAGGACAGCAGGGAGGGGTCTGGATCGCCCGGAGGTTGAAGACAACTGAACTCACCATCCCGGGATACCTATCTTTATTCTCTAAACTTCAAAGTCCCAGGGTGATGTCATACCACGCAGCCAATCGGGCGCTTACCCATGCTCCCCGTCATCGTCCCTCTCCACCATCTCTACCGTGGCGGCCTAATCCCCTCACTTCAAAGGCCCAGGGTGGCATTGTACTGCGCAGCCAATCGCGTGCTCACCTGCGCCGTCTACATGGAGGATCACGGGGTCTGCTGCTGCTGCTGCTGCTGCGGCCCCTCACCCATTGTCACCCGTGCTCAGCAATTCTAACCAGCTGGTCTGCCCTTCTGGCCTAATATTCCACCCTCCGCCTCTCCCAGTGTCGTGAGTAACTCATTGCGGTTGGCCCAGGGAACATTTTCCTTCTGCGCCCATACAATCTTAAGCCAATTTAGGGGCACTTCAATGTAACTTGATGACTTGATGCCAAACCTGTGAGGGTCGGCCAATCTCCTGGCACCGGGAAACCGTGGGACCCTCCCTCTAGGGGCCCTTCGGATTTAAACCCGATGTGCCAGGCAACCCCCCGTCAGGACAATACGTGGGTGCACTGTGTGTGGGTGGGTGTTTAGTGTGAAGGCCGGAAGGAGAGTGCTCCGTGGTCGTGGCACCACACATGACCCCTTGTTCTGGAAAACAGAACTCATTCAGTACACCGTGTAGAGCGGAAACACGCGTTTTATACAGACACTTAGGGCAAGGTTTTACTGTTACAAAACAAAGACATTTGTCACAGGACACGACTCAATTGTGCAGGTTTGGCTCACCGTCATCAACATTGACGCAGAATTGCCACATCTCTCCGTTTGAGAGTGGGGATAAACACACAAAAAACAAAGATCCCCCGTATAGCCTTAACAGACTGTTGTGGAAAGTGCTGTTGGTGAGCCTTTGTCTCCCAAGTGGCGTTGTTAAAATATCACACCAGGTAATCATTTGAGGCTAGTCGACCTACGGTAGGAGGCCCAGTACCAGTTCAGATAATCGTAACTTGTGTTGAACATGAGCCGGAATCGAACTCCGGTCTCTGCTGGGTTCATAGCACTAACCGCTACACTACCGTGGGGTGACACACACACATGCACACGCCGTGTGTTTGGACCGTGTTATCCGACTAGGTCTGCCGGGAAAGCTGGGCCCTCTTGGCCAACCAGGGCTCGCGGGGACTCCGGGAGTCCCAGGTGAGCAGGGCGAAAGAGGCGAGAAAGGCGAGCGGGGAGAGAGCGACGTGGGTCCCAGGTCGGCCTTCTCTGCGAAGGTGGACGCTTACAAGCCGGCGGCCGGCTCCCCCGTGACGTTCAACGTCATCATCACCAACCCGCAGGGCCACTACAACCCCGGCACGGGGAAGTTCACCTGCGCCCACCCAGGCGTCTACTATTTCACGCTGTACGCGCATCCCAGTGAACAGCACCTCGTGATTATGTTTATGAAAAACGGGAAGGTCATCTCTAAGGTGTGCGGTGAGAAATACAACGCAATAAGTGGCAGCGTCGTGCTGAGTCTCAAAGCCGGGGATGAGGTGTGGCTGGAGTTGGAGGCTCCGTACATTCATTTTTACTTCAACGTGCACAGAGACTCGGTGTTCAGCGGCTATATCCTGTACCCCGAGTGAATCGTTTTTGTTTCCATCTGTGCGTCTGGGAAGACAGATTGGGAACACATTAACACACACGCATGAACCCCTCCCCCCATGTTAAACAAAGCTTTTGGGCAACATCTCAGAAAAATACCCAGCAAAAATCTTCAAATATGCTCGGCTTGCCCAATGCTGTGGTAATGACTGCAAATTTTCTGTCCGTCTGCTACAGTAGAGGTATAGGGAATTTCAACAAGACCTACATCTCTGCTTTATTGACCTAGTCAAGGCCTATAATACCATCAGTAGGCCTGGGCTCTGGGTGTTTCTTCGTTCTTTCAGAGTCCCTGACCCGCTGCTCACAATCATTAAAGACCTTCATAATGAAATAATGAAGAACGGGCTCAGGTAAAACTATGTGGCTGGGAGTTAGAGCCATTCCTTGTACACCTTGGGGTGCGACAAGGATGTCCTCTGGCTCCCACATTATTTAACATCTATTTTGACCACGTAGTTCGTGAAGCCTAAAATAGCTGTAGTGGAGGAATTTCCATTTGGTACAGATACAATGGGAGGCTGATCGATGCCCGGGTGCGGTCAAGGAATGGCTCCCTATTGGTCAACCACATTATGTATTCTGATGATTTGGTAATTGCTGCTCATTCAGAGGAGGAGTTGGAGACACTGCTGCTGAAACTAGAGCGTGCCACTAAGAGGTGGGGCTTTACCATAAGCACCTGCCTGGGTATTTTGTACCATCGGACATTCCACCCCCACAACTCCCAATCAGTGATGGGGTAGTTGTGGAGAGAGTTTCCCATACTTGGGCTGTGTGCTCATGACCGGCACCGGTTTAACAGCAGAGGTCTCACTCAGAATTAGTCGAGTGGCACTATCTTTTAATCGGTTGCGCAACGCTGTGTGGAAGCTACCTGGTCTGTCGCTACGCATGAAGCTTCAGGTCTTCTCGGCCACGGTCATTCCCTCCCTTCTCTACGCTAGCGAAACGAAGATGAAACATCAGTAGAGGGATGCAGGCAAGGCCGATGAATCAGATGCCTTTTATGACCTCCTGTCACAGGTGCTAGCTAAAGTGGCCCCTCGAGATAGAGTCATCTTGTTGGGTGGCTTTGAGTCCCGAGTTGGTCATGATGTAAGCACCTGGTCTGGAGTGATTGAAAGGCATCGGACAGATCAACTCAATAATAACGGTAGGAGGCTGCTACATTTTTGTGCAGCCCATGGGCTTGTAATCACCAACACGCTGTTCCGGCATTGGTGCATCCGCACAACATCATGGATGCATGCTGGGTCCAAGCAAGAACATCTACTGGAGTACATCATGATGGAAAAGTTGATACGCGCCCATGTCTTTGACACCAGGTCCTACAGTAAGGCTGATGTACCCACTGATCATCGGCTTATCATTTCTAAGATACGTATGACATTCTTCCACTCCGGCAGTGGGTGTACATCCAGGAAACTATTCGAACAAACAGCGGCCTAATCTCAGCTAGCTAATGAAAGTTGCTAGTGAGAATTTCATGATCACTTGGACGACTTCCATGGCGAGACGACATTTGATTCCCACGGACAGCCACCAAACTCCCTCTCTCGCCCCCTTTCATCCTCCAGCGGGATCTGGCCACGCCCAGGCCACGCCCCCCTTCTCAAACCTTCTAGCTGGTTCTGGGAGCTCAAAGATGGATCCTTTCTATGACCTTTGGCCCAGTTCTTATTCCTTCCATGACCCTTGCCCCAGTTCTTCCCCTTGGGTGGATACACCCGTAATTGCTACTTATAGTCGCCAGTCGGCGCTGCGACACTAAACATGCTTGGACACTGTTATTGTTCTGATGATAATAATGTTTGGATGTTAGCGGAAGTTGAGATCAAAGTTACTTAGATTAAAAACAGGTTTCTGTGTGCTTCTTTCCTAAACTCGTGCATCATTGGCGGCGAGATCTGAATCCCGAGACCTGACACAATTGCAACCATTAATGTTGAAGCGAGAAGCGTACATGTTGAAGCAAGAATCATTGATATTATCACGATTGGTGATACATATGTAGTGGGTTCGAATTAGGTGCACACACACGCAGCTTGGAGGCAACACTATTTATTAAACGGTAAATAATATAACACTGTACATGAGGTGGTGACCACCTTCCTCAACTCACTAACACTCTGGAACGCGACACAGACTGGACCAGGCAGGCAACGGCCTGCCTGGCCCAGGACGACGACTCGGGACTTGACGACCAATGGTGTCTTCACTCTTCGGAGTACAGTACAACAGCCTTGCTCCGCGTTCACACCACGCTTATATCTGCTTTGGCGTGGCCGGCTCCGCCCAGGCGTGGTTGGCTCCCTCCAGGCCACGCCTCCCTTCCCAGGACACGCCTCACTTCCCCCACCTCTGGGAAGGTCCGGATCTCTCCACCACGTGACCCCCCAGGCACCCCCTTGGGGCCCCCAGCCCTCGTACGGGCCGACACAGTAGTGACCGTTCTATGTCACTACATCACCCCCCCCCCTGTATAAACACACAGCCGTCCCCGGCGTAACACAACTGTGAAACATCGAAAAGGTGTGCCTCCGAACCAGCAACATCAATAAATGACCGGCGACCGAAATACAATCACATAATATATACAGAATCAACGAGGGTAAAAGGAAGGAAACCGCATAGAAAATGGGGAATAAACAACAAATATACATGAAAACCGGCAAACCCACTTACGCTCCAGCACAGCCCCCCCCCCCCGTTAGAATCACGCATGCAATGACAGTCACCCGTTAGCACCCCCCCGCCTTTCCGACGTGGCGTCACAACCAGTAGCACGCGTCGGCCATATCGGGGGGGGGGGAATTTCCATGTTACCACCCCACCGCCTTTCCGACGTGGTGTCACAACCAGTAGCACGCGTCGGCCATATCGGGGGGGGGAATTTCCATGTTACCACCCCACCGCCTTTCCGACGCAGCGTCACAACCAGCAGCACGCGTCGGCCATATCGGTGGGATTTTAACCCAGTCTCTCTCCAAGACTCGCATCGCAGCATATAGCTGTACCGACCGAGCTGAGACGACCCATCGTTCACTCACTGGACAACATGCACCCTAACAACTGAGGGATACAGTCTCAACGTAACAGGACAACTCCACCTGAACCTTACGAATCTCCAGCCCACTGTTTCAACGCGCCTCGGAGGGTCTCAACCTCCGAGCCGTCAGGTCAAGCTGTCAGCCATAGCATGACGGGACCACACTCCCTGAGCCATGTGAGCGCACAGCCCACAAGGCTAGACAAGCCACAGAGTGTCTCGATCTCCGGGCTGTCAGGTCAAGCCGTCAGCCATTGCATGACGGGACCACACTCTCCGAGCCATGTGAGCACACAGCCCACTAGGCTAGACAAGCCACGGAGTGTCTCGATCTCCGGGCTGTCAGGTCAAGCCGTCAGACACAGCATGACGGGACCACACTCTCCGAGCCATGTGAGCGCACAGCCCACTAGGCTAGACAAGCCACGGAGTGTCTCGATCTCCGGGCTGTCAGGTCAAGCCGTCAGCCATTGCATGACGGGACCACACTCTCCGAGCCATGTGAGCACACAGCCCACTAGGCTAGACATGCCACGGAGTGTTTCAATCTCCGGGCTGTCAGGTCAAGCCGTCAGCCATTGCATGACGGGACCACACTCTCCGAGCCCTGTGAGCGCACAGCCCACTAGGCTAGACATACCACAGAGTGTTTCAATCTCCGGGCTGTCAGGTCAAGCCGTCAGCCATAGCATGACGGGACCACAACGTTCATGTTAGACACGCAACACTCACTGGGCCATCCTGGTCAGGATCTGCGCCCCAAGATAAGTGACCGCCAGCACCACAATTCCAAATCCCTGGCAGCATGTCACCATCGCAATTTAACACCATCACAACACATACAATTTGAATTATGATCCCCCACAGAACTGATCCAATGCCGAACAGGTACGCACAATTTGTGACGATCCCGAATATTCAATGGTCACAACAATACACCTCACATCCCGTATCCGTACACATCATCTTCGAGACTCGCATTGCAGCATGCAGCTGTACCAACCGAGTGGAGAGAGCAACGCAATTTGACGGCAATTAACGGAAACGCACCCCCGATCCATGTAGAACACAAGGAGCATTCCCGCACAAAAGACATCATCTGTGCAACAACGGACAGGAACCAACTAGTGAGTTTGAAACAAACCGAACCTGTCATTTCAAAATCCCCTTCAACATTAACCATGGGACTCAGGGCATTCGAATTTTGAGAGCAAAAAAACTAGACACAAACCCCAAGAATCGCCGAATTGATTAATACAGTATATGCAGTATACGAAGTTCGTACAGTCAATCATTTGGCGCAATGCTCCATCCAGTCCCCACATGGCTACACACACAATCAATACTCCAGACAATCCGTACATAGTAAATAATCACAAGCAAGTACCCAACATTCCATACACTGTTAAAAATACCAAGCAAAGCTCCATACGGTCTGTACATTGGCAACAATGACGATCAAAGTTTCTGACAGTTACAAGTGACAATCACGAGCGAACTCCATACAGTATAGACAATAACAATGGCGATTTCGCAACACAACGATGTAACAACACGAGTCGTTAACACGGCAACATAGAGGATATCAACGGAGCTCGGGACACCAACAACGAATTAATCATTAACTACACCCAGAAGATACCGATCTCGACGCCGTAATTAACAACAAACACTGTTACAAGCAGAACCCGCATGGTCGCCGCGTCAATTTCTCACGCACACAACCGGACGAACACGCTCCGCAACCCAGCGAGTAAAAAAAAAACACACGCGATCGCAACCCGGCACACGCAAGATGGGTGAAGATTATTATTATTTTTCTTGGGGCCGGGTGCTTGTCATGTCACGACTCGCCTGGCAAACTGTGCATAGCGGAGGGCGGCAAGGTGGAGCACTGGGACGGCCCGAAGAATCTTTCATGGTGAACACGGCCTGCTCTTGCGAACCCATCCACCTCTCGCGCTCGAGCAGAAGGCTGGAACTCCCCCTCTGCAGGCGTTGATGTCGGCGGGAGCGGCATTTCGGCAGCAGGAGCGGCGTTTTGGCGGGAACAGCGCACCGACCCGCCGCCGAAATGGCAGGAACGGCGTTTTGGCGGGAACAGCGCCCCGACCAGCCGCCGAAATGGCGGGAACGGCGTTTTGGCGGGAACAGCGCCCCGACCAGCCGCCGAAATGGCGGGAACGGCGTTTTGGCGGGAACAGCGCCCCGACCAGCCGCCGAAATGGCGGGAACGGCGTTTTGGTGGGAACAGCGCCCTGACCAGCCGCCAAAATGGCGGGAACGGCGTTTTGGCGGGAACAGCGCCCCGACCAGCCGCCGAAATGGCGGGCCCACCGGGTGGCCCGCATGCCCGGGCCTCCCCCGCCAGCCCCTCAGCGACAATGGTGTCCTCTCTCCGCGGCTCCGTCGCTCGGTTCCCGATGACGGCGAAGCAGCAGTGCGATGCAAGTCCCGCCGCTCCGCGTGCAGCGCCATCTCTCTCTCTCTCTGTCACCGGGGCTGCCATCCCCGGGGCTGTCCGAAGGACGGTCGTCACACCATCCCCGTCGTACGAAGACGTCCAGATGAGTTTTGTATTTGTTTTTCGTGTGCCCATTTTACTTCCCTAGGATAACACCTAGCAATATTTATTTTTCCACAACTTCTGACGCCAAATGTAGTCGGTTCGAATTAGGTGCACACACACGCAGCTTGGAGGCAACACTATTTATTAAACGGTAAATAATATAACACTGTACATGAGGTGGTGACCACCTTCCTCAACTCACTAACACTCTGGAACGCGACACAGACTGGACCAGGCAGGCAACGGCCTGCCTGGCCCAGGACGACGACTCGGGACTTGACGACCGATGGTGTCTTCACTCTTCGGAGTACAGTACAACAGCCTCGCTCTCCGTTCACACCACGCTTATATCTGCTTTGGCGTGGCCGGCTCCGCCCAGGCGTGGCTGGCTCCCTCCAGGCCACGCCTCCCTTCCCAGGACACGCCTCACTTCCCCCACCTCTGGGAAGGTCCGGATCTCTCCACCACGTGACCCCCCAGGCACCCCCTTGGGGCCCATAGCCCTCGTACGGGCCGACACAGTAGTGACCGTTCTATGTCACTACACATACCCCGAGACAACAAGAGAGCCAAAAGTACATTTTTATTTCGTTATTTTAGCTATATTTTATTTAATAGATTTTTTTAATCACAATAGACAACAGGGAAAAATGTGAAATGGTCTTCGACCCCCGGGAACAGGTTTGTAGATTTTCTGAGCATTGCTGTGAGGTCTTTGAGGAGGGGAAATCCCTCAGTGTGGAAAACATCATGGGGAAAATATGGATGACCCTGCTGAGGCTGTTGTGCCTCATATATTGGAAGAAGTAGTCATCTTGATTTGATGCTTTCATGACTGCAGGAATTCATACTGTTTGGTTTTTTCGGAAAAATCACAAGCAATCGTCATCAGGTGTTCATCTGATGACGATTGCTTGTGTTGCGATCGAAACGTCGTGATTTATTTTGTTTTATTTCCACCTAGGTGACTTTACCGAAATAACCAAAGAGAATTGAAGAAGTCATCTCCTGTGAGTGGCTGGCTAAGGTGCTATTTGTTGAGAAAGTACAGAAGGTGATCCAAAATCTGAGAACTGGAAAGCACCGGGCAGAGATGATCTCCCAAGTGAAATGCTGAGGGATGGTGGCATTTGTGAGTAAACTGACCTACATGACATCATAATAACAGTCTGGACCAGCAGACGGGTTCTGCAGGATTGGAAGGATGCCCAACAGGGGCATTTCCCTCCTCAGTGTTGCAGGAAAGGTCCTGGCAAGAATTCATCAACATCCCCTAACCAGGATTGCTGAGGTGAGGCTTTTGGAGCCTAATGTGGTTTCAGAAAAGGGCGGTCCTGCACAAATGCCATATTTTCTGTCCGTCTGCTACAACAGAGATGTAGGGAATTCCAACAAAACCACATCTTTCCTTAATTAACCTGGTCAAGGCCTATGATACTATCAGTAGGCCTGGGCTTTGGGTTGTTCTTCTGTGCTTTTGAAGTCCGTGACTCTCTGCTCACAATTATTAAGGACCTTCATGATTGTGGGCAGGCCCTGGTAAAACTACGTGGCCAGGAGTCGGAACCTTTCGCTGATCACCTTGGGGTATGACAGGAATGTCCTCGGGCTCCCACATTATTTAACATCTATTTCTCCCACGTAGCTCGTGATGCCAACGATGGCCGGACCGGAGGAATTTCTATCTGGTACAGACACATTGGGAGGCTGATCGATGCCCAGGTGAGGTCAAAGGATGGATGCCTATTGGTCAACCATGTTACGTATGCCGATGATCTGGTGAACCTGGAGCATGCCACGAAGACGTGGTGCCTTACAATCAGCCCCACCAAAACTAGGCACCGGCCCTGGGTATTTTGTGCCATTGGACAATCCACCCCCACAACTCGCAATTGGTGATGGGGCAGTTGTGGAGAGAGTGGAGAGTTTCCCATACCTGGGCAGTGTGCACATAACCAGCTTCGGATTGACAGCAGATGTCTGACTCTGAATCAGTCGAGCTGCATTATCTTTTCATCAGTTATGTAATGCTTTGTGGAAGCTACCTGGTCTGTTGCTCCACATGAAGCTTCCGGTCGGCTCGGCCACAGTTATGTCCTCCCTTCTTTACGCTTGCGAAACGTGATCCCCCCCCTAACTAAACATCTTGCCCGGTTAGAAACATTAGGCTGATCTGCCTATAATCCATCCTGGGTTCAACCAGGGTGGATTGTGAGAGGAGCTCACAAAAAACCTTTAAAGATCTGGAAAAATTCCCATCGGTGAGCTTTTTTGGCAGGCAACGCTGCGTTGGCTGGGTCATGTCGCCCCCATGCCCAGCCACCGAACGCCTAAACAGCTTTAATTCGACCGGATAGAGGGGGCTATACGGTGTGGCAAGGGTAAAAAAAGAAATCGAGTGATGTGGTACAAAAGGATGCGGAGCTGAGTGGACTTGCTGATAGCTGGTACCAGCGGTGTCAAGATTTGGCCTCTAAGGAGGCTTGTTAAGAACGCTATTTGGCAGTTGTAGGCAGTCGTACTCCAGCAACAAAGGAGGGCAGAGGAGCGACGCTCACAACAACACGCGGAGCGCCGGGTGGCTCTTAAACAAGAGTATGCACAGGTGGTGCATCAGCTAGTCATCTCAATCGACCCATGGCACCTACTGGGTCTGCCCCGGGACCTCCTGCGAGCGGGAGTTCGAAACTTCACGTGGACTCAACGTGCACATAGCCTGGCGCAATCGCGGTGGTGACGTCACTGCCATTTAGTGGTGGATGGCGGTTGTTGTTGTTGTTGTTGTGTGGGGGAGCGGTAGCGTAGCGGTTAGCGCTACGCTGTGCAGCGAACCCAGTGACCCGAATTCGAATCACGGCCAACATCGGTGATTTCGATTATCTAAACTGGCCCTGGGCCTCCGCTAGGTCGACTCAGTCTCAAATGAGTACCTGGTGTGGGACGTAAAATCATCACTGCTGGGGAGACAAAGGTGACCGGGCGTGGTGCTGACCACCCACCCCCTCGTGTGCCATGCCGGCTTTCATAGGTGCTCGCTAACAGCGCTTGCCCCAACAGTCTGTTACAGGCTACATGGGGGATCTTTGTTGTACGTGTGTGTGTGTCTGTGTGTGTGCAGATCAGATCCGTTCAATGAAGACTTGAAGGACAGAACTACAAACACACCCACACACTCACCCACACACTCACGCACACACTCACCCACACACCCACACACTCACCAATACACTCACTCACCTACTCACTCACCCACTCACTCACCCACTCACTCACCCACTCACCCACTCACTCACCCAACCACTCACTCACGGGGGCAGTCACGTGCGGTAAGGCGAGGCAGGGGAGGCAAATAGCTTTACTTTAAGTAAAAAAGAGAATGAAATGGAATAGGAAGATTTCCCCACTAATCTGTGTTATAAATATAATTTCTGTATGAATCCAATAATTTTCATAGTCAAAATCGCCAAATTTGCCGAGCTCCACTGCAAATACAGGGAGAGACGAGAGGTGAGGCAGTGACGAGCTCAGCCTGCTCTCTGATTGCGCAACCCCTCAGAAACTGGATGGAACGCGGGCAATAAGCACGTGCCTGTTACTATCTCAGTATGTCACCAAGGTAATGTTTATAGACCCCTTCATTTCATGTCCTCGCCTTCCATAATCCAGGTAACTTATTTCACGTATGTGTATAAAGATATCTAGTCTCGCATGTCTCGTGATGAAACTGCAATCAAAAAGCACCAGGGGAGGCAGCTTTCACATTTGCCTCACTGAGGGGGGCGTGTCAGAAAAGCCCGCCTCAGTGAGAACACGCCCCCTCAGTGACGACACGCCCCCTCAGTGACGACACACCCTCAGTGAGGACACGCCCCCTCAGTGAGGACACGCCCCCTCAGTGAAGACACGCCCCCTCAGTGAAGACACGCCCCCTCAGTGAAGACACGCCCCCCTCACAGGCTTTGATACGAGCCAGTGCCTCCCCAGCCATTGACCTCACCGCACGTCACTGCTAAATATCACCACTAATGGAGACAAAGGCGGTTGGGCGAGGTGCTGCTGGCCACCCACCCCCTCGTGTGCCACAGTGCCGGTTGCCTTCATAGGCGCTGCTACGTCTCGCTACTAACAGCCACTTGCCCCCGGCAGTCTGTTACAGGCTACGCGGGGGATCTTTGTCTTTCTTGTTTGTGCGCGCGCGTGTTGACTGTGACGTCACACGTGGGAGGTCTGGGCCAAGTTGGAAATGGAGGAGCACGTGACCCGAGTAACGTTTAAAAGGGGAGACGGGGGAGAGGATTCCAGTGACTCGGTGACCAACGCTGAGCACCGACAACCTGCGGTTAGCAGGACGCTCAGCTGCTACGTACGGTGGAGCGAAAGAAAATTCAACTTACCGTACGTATAAAGACTCACACAGAGACCCATAGACTCATCACACCAGACCCATAGACTCACACAGAGACCCATAGCCTCACACAGAGATCCATAGCCTCACACAGAAACCCATAGATTCCTCACACATAGACCCATATATTACTCACAGGAACCCATAGACTCACAAAAAGACCCATAGCCTCACATAGAGATGAGTCCACTCACACATAGACCCAAACACACACACATAAATCAACAGACTCACACTGGGACCCGTAGACTCACACAAACCCATAGATGTACACAGAGATCCATAGCATCACACAGAAACTCATAGACTCACACGGAGACCCATAGACTCATTACACATACACCCACAGACTCACACGTAGATCCACAGACTCACACTGGGACCCGTAGACTCACACAGACCCATAGATGTACACAGAGATCCATAGCCTCACAAAGAAACCCAAAGACTCACACAGACCCATAGAGGCACACAAAAATTAAAAGACACACAGAGACCCGTAGACTCACATGAAGACGAGTTGACTCACACATAGACCCGCAGACTCACGCAAAGGCCATATACTCCTCACACAGAGACACATAGACTCACAAAATGACCATAGACTCACAAAGGGACCCGTATAATCATATAGACCAACAAACTCATACATAGATCCACAAACTCACACAGGGACTCGTACACTTACACAAAGATCCATAGCCTCACACAGAGATCCATAGACTCATACAAAGATCCATAGCCTCACACAGAAACCCGTAGATTCCTCACATAGAGACCCATATTACTCACAGAGACCCACAGACTCACAATAAGACCCATAAACTCACAAAGAGACCCGTGAACTCACATTGAGACGAGTAGACTCACACAAGGACCCACTGCCTCGCACAGAGACGAGGCGACTTACACATAGACCCGCATTTGTGATGGGCAGGGCGCTTGTGAAAAAAGAGCTACTATATAGCAGCTCATTAATACCTTACTTGGTAAAATAAAATAATAATTCGTGTTTAAATCCATCCTGTGTACCAGGCGAGCTAGTTAACATCTCGCCACTGCTGTCCCCAGATGTCCATCTCGGCCCTGCCGCTGCTGCTGCTGGGGGTGGTGGTGGTGGGAGCCCAGCAGGAGAAGACCATCTGCGCGGGCATCAACGGGATCCCCGGTCAGCCCGGAGCCCCGGGGCAGCACGGGACCCCTGGGGCCCCCGGGAGGGACGGCAGAGACGGTGAGGGGTCGGGTCCCAGAGAATCCCCCACGGTGCGCTGGTGGTGCGACGCGATCACTCACTCGCTCACTCGTTCACTCACTCGTTCACTTGCTCACTCATTTGTTCACTCGTTCACTCACTCACTCATTCACTAACTAATTCACTCACTCATTCACTCACTCAATCGTTCACTCGCCATGTCATGCACTCGATCGTTCACTCACTCATTATCGTAGGAGAGTGTCTCGTGTGGAGTAGAGTGAGATGAGAGGGCAGAGGCAGGAGAGTGCGTGGAGGGGATATGAGTGAGATGAGAGGGGAGAGGTAGGAGAGTGCGTGGAGGGGAGTGAGATGGGTGGGGAGAGGCAAGGAGAGTGCGTGTTGGGAGTTGAGTGAGATGAGAGGGGAGAGGTAGGAGAGTGAGTGGAGGGACGTTGACTGAGATGAGAGTGGAGAGGGATGAGAGTGAGTGGAGGGGAGTAGAGTGAGATGACAGGGCAGAGGCAGGGGAGTGCGTGGAGGGGAGTAGAGTGAGATGAGAGTGGAGAGGCAGGAGAGTGAGTGGAAGCGAGTGGTGTGAATTGAGAGTGGCTTGAGTAGCGGACGAGCCATGCTTTGTTCTTCTCGCAGGCGTTACCGGAGCACCCGGAGCCAAGGGAGACCTCGGGGCTCGAGGCTTGACTGGAGACCCAGGTGGGACTGTGACACTGACTCGTGTGCTCCTAGCAGCTGATTCTATGTATTTATTTTATTACCAAGTAATCCTCACTGAACTATGCGTAGTGGCGTAACGTTCGCAGGGTTTGCAAACAGCAGTTGCATTCATGTACGGGGTTGCAAACAGTGAGGTCAGCTCAGGACGAGCAGGTGCAGGCGGGTGGCCTGGGAGACAGCAGACAGAGAGACGCCAACAATTAGGGAACGAGGCAGTGATTGGCTGGCTGCAAATGCAAACGCGGGGTAGGTGTCAAGGAGGCGAGAGATAGTGAAGATGAGGGTGAGAACACGTGCAAGAGGCGTCCGGAAGACGCTGGCTTAATGAGGGCCACCTGAGGGCACATAATTAGGAGGGAGATATAAGAGGAACTTGTGAAGCAAGTTGGTTGGAGATGAAGCAGTTGGTTGGAGATGAAGCAGTGAACAGTATTCAAGAGAAGTACGGTACCTTGCCCTCCACACCTCGTCCTCCCCAGAGATGATGGCTGATCCCCCGCTGGGGGAAAGGGCGAGACACGCTATCAGTGGAAAGACTAGCGGAAAATCTTTAGTTTGAGTGTGATAGGCTTTAGTGGTGAGAAGCTAGCAGAGTGTACAGAGAGAGTCCGTGACAGCCTAGGAGAGCGGGGAGTAACAGGCTAGCGGAGGAAGAAAGAAAGAGTTTGCGACATGAGTACGTGGTGTTGAACGTGAGGAGCATCCGTGTGAGACGCTGTGAATAAAGTAACTCAGGAGAAAAATACGAAGTTTTCCGCGTTAATAAACACCACGCGACATATGTAACTCTTGTTCAGAAGCGACCTGGCCACACGTAATGATAGCTCGACGAAGTGGACTTATCATCACGTGGACATAAATTCAGATAAATACATGTAAACATGTGGAGGGTGGAAAATCGGAGGACCCAGTGAAAAATCCACACAACAACGGGGAGAGACGCATGCAAACTCCAAATAAACAGCTGGCGTCAGGAATGCGATCGAGCGCACGACCTCCTGTAAACCAGGCTGCATGTGCCACGAAGCGATGTATCACCTCTCCTATACTTTTTTACGTGAAGTTAAAAGACACCAATTGTGCAGGTTTGGCTCACCGTCATCAACATGGGTGCAGAATTGCCCCATCTCTCGGTTTGAGAGTGGGGATAAATATACAAAAATCCCCCGTATAGCCTTATCAGACTGTTGTGGCAAGTGCTGTTAGTGAGCACCGATGAAGGCCGGCATGCCTTTGTCTCCCAAGTGGCGTTGTGCACACATTGCACCAGGTAATCATTTGAGGCTGAGTCGACCTAGGGAAGGAGTCCCAGGACTGGTTCAGATATTCGTCGCTTGTGTTGACCATGAGCGGGAATCGCACTCAGGTCTCTGCTGGGTTCATAGTGCTAACCGCTACACTACTGTGGGTTAACACACGCACATGCACACGCCGTGCGTTTGGACCGTGTTGTCCGACTAGGTCTGCCAGGAAAGCTGGGCCCTCTTGGCCAACCAGGGCTCGCGGGGACTCCGGGAGTCGCAGGTGAGCAGGGCGAAAGAGGCGAGAAAGGCGAGCGGGGAGAGAGCGGCGTGGGGCCCAGGTCGGCCTTCTCTGCGAAGGTCGACACTTACACGCCGGCGGCCGGCTCCCCCGTGACGTTCAACGTCATCATCACCAACCCGCAGGGCCACTACAACCCCGGCACAGGGAAGTTCACCTGCGCCCATCCAGGCGTCTACTATTTCACGCTGTACGCGCACCCCGGTGAAAAGTACATTGTGGTTATGATCATGAAAAACGGGAACATCATCTCTAAGGTGTGCGGTGAGAAATTCAACGCAATAAGTGGCAGCGTCGTGCTGAGTCTCAAAGCCGAGGACGAGGTTTGGCTGGAGTTGGAGGCTCCGCACATTAATTTGTTCTTCAACGTGCACAGAGACTCGGTGTTCAGCGGCTATATCCTGTACTCCGAGTGAATCATTTTGTTTCCATCAGCGCATCAGGCAATACAGATTGGGAACACATTAACACACGCATATGCACCCCTGCCCCCGTGTTAAACAAAGCTTTTGGGCAACATCTCAGAAAAATACCCAACAAACATCTGCAAATATACTCAGCTTGCCCAATGCTGTGGTAATGATTGCAAATTTTCGGATGTGAGATGTTCTCACCAGAGGCAAAATAGGCCCGGCACTTCTTCTCAGCCACCTCCCTCCTTGTGAGTCACGGTGTCTAGGGGATTATGAATCGGTTAGACAATGCGCAGAGACATAGCTGCTTGCACCAACTGAAAAAGTCCTGAAACCTCACAAATTTTCCCATCCGGCATCGGCAGTGAAGGGGGAAATATTCCAATTCCAGCTGATAGCTACGAGAGTTGCTCATTTCTAACATGGGAGAGAGAGGACTTCGGATCTATTTTCTCTCCCGTGCAATTCTCTCAATATTTTTCATCGGAAGGAAACGTAAAGAAGGACAATAACTCGATCTGGAATACTGGGAATTTTAACAAGATTTGTAATGCAGTAACTATGCCTTGGTTCGTTATGCACAAGGACGTGAACCAACTGTGGCAGATAATAATTTTCTTGACAACCAAGTAAAACCAACTCTTCAAACTCTCGGCGACAGTAATAGCACGCGTCTACAGAACCCTGCAGTTCACCGACTTCACGCAGCGACCCCCGTGTCGACAATGACGGAACACCACAGCGACTTACACAGATAGAGACCACCGCGGGGACCATTCACACCAACCCTGACGCAGGCCTCAACTCCTGGGCGACGAGGCAACGTACCAGAAGCCCAGGGTACGCAAATTCACCGTCGAGGTCGACTACAGCGTCAGGGACCCCCCGCCCCAGGACTCAACGGGAGAGCCGTACTCCCAACATGTTACGCAGAATCAACCTCGGTCTTGCATTGCACTCACAACAGCGCTCTTAAGGGATCTATGTAGCAGCAGTTGGGAGCTGGACCGGCACTGCCTGAATCTCTGTGGCATTCAGGAGGTCCGGTGGACCGGCTCTGGCTCCTGCCACCATGAGGGGGGGATGGTCCTCTACTCGGGGCAGGAGACTGCCAAACAAAATGGTGTGGCTCTACTTATGAACAAAATAATGAAGGGGGCGTGGGGCCGTGTCGGTGAGGTGTGGGAAGCTATAAGCCACAGGCTACTTTGTGCTCGCCTTCCCATCAACCAGAGGCAAGGAGTGGTGGTGGTTATTTATGCCCCCACCGAAGACGAACATCCGTGGAGGGATGCAGGCAAGGCCGATGAGTCAGATGCCTTCTATGACCTCCTGTCACAGGTGCTGGCTAAAGTGGCCCCTCGGGATAGAGTCATCTTATTGGGTGACTTCAATGCCTGATGCAGGAACCTGGTCTGGATTTATTGGAAGGCATGGGCCAAATCAGCTCAATAACAACGGCAGGAGGCTGCTAAGCCCACGGGCTTGTAATTACCAACACGCTGTTCCGGCATCGGCGCATCCACACAACATTATGGATGCATGCCTGGTCCAAGCAAGAACATCTGCTGGACTACATAGTGATGGAACAGCGGATGCGAGCCCATGTTCTTGACACCAGGACCTACCGTGGAACTGATCTGCCATCTGACCATCGACTTGTCATCTGTAAGATGCACCTGCCATTCTTCCACTCCGGTGATGGGTGTACACACAGGACACCGATTCCAACTTAAGGTGGCCTGGTCTCATCTAGCTGATGGAAGTTGCCAGCGAGAATTTCATCATCGCTTGCGGCAGGGGTTGGCATCGTCCTCCACTCTTGGTTGACAGAGGAGGTGTTCAGGATGGTTGAGAAAAAGCGACAGGCCCACCCTAATCGTGATCCAATCTCCGACCCCCAGGAACAGGTTTGCAGATTTGCTGAGCATTTCTGTGAGGTCCTGGGGGAGGGCAAATCCCTCGACATGGAAAACATCATGGGACAAAGTGGGGATGACCCTGCTGAGGCTGCGGTGCCTAAAATATTGGAAGAGGTCACCCCTTGTGAGTGGCTGGCTGAGGTACCATCTGTTGACGAAGTACTGAAGGCGGTCCAGAGTCTGAGACCAGAAAAGGCACCGGGCAGAGATGATCTCCCAAGCAAAATGCTGAGGGTGTGTGGCGTTTGTGCGCAGACTGCCCTATGTGACATCATAACAACAGTCTGGACCGCTGGAAGGGTTATGCAGGATTGGATAGATGCCCTGGTGGTCCCCTTCTTTAAGAAGGCCACACAAACTGTAACAACTACAGGGGCATCTCACTCCTCAGTGTGCCGGGTTAGGTCCTGGCAAGGATTATTCAACATTGCCTTGCTCGGCACGCTGAGGAGAGGCTTGCGGAGCCCCAATGCGGTTTCAGGAGTGGACAGTCCTGCACAGATGCCATATTTGCTGTCCATCTGCTACATCAGCGGAGTAGGGGATTCAAACAAGACCTACATCTCTGCTTTATTGAACTAGTCAAGGCCTATAATAACATCAGTAGGCCTGGGCTCTGGGTTGTTCTTCGTTCTTTCGGAGTCCCTGACCCGCTGCTCACTATCATTAAAGACCTTCATGATGATGAACGGGCCCAGGTAAAACTATGTGGCTGGGAGTCAGAGCCATTCCTTGTACACCTTGGGGTGCGACAAGGATGTTCTCTGGTTCTCACATTATTTAACATCTATTTTGACCACGTAGTTCGTAAAGCCTTCAATAGCTGTACTGGAGGAATTTTCATTTGGTACAGATACAATGGGAGGCTGCCCGGGTGCGGTCAAGGAATGTCTCCCTATTGGTCAACCACATTATGTATGCTGATGATTTGGTAATTGCTGCTCATTCAGAGGAGGAGTTGGAGACACTGCTGCTAGAGCGTGCCACTAAGAGGTGGGGCTTCACCATCAGCCCCACCAAAACTAAGCACCTGCCTGGGTATTTTGTACCATCGGACACTCCACCCCCACAACTCCCAATCGGTGATGGGGTAGTTGTAGAGAGAGTTTCCCATACTTGGACTGTGCTCATTACCGGCACCGGTTTAACAGCAGAGGTCTCACTCCGAATCAGTCGAGTGGCAATATCTTTTAATCGGTTGCGTAACGCTGTGTGGAAGCTACCTGGTCTGTCGCTCCGCACGAAGCTTCAGGTCTTCTCGGCCACGGTCATTCCCTTCCTTCTCTACGCTTGCGAAACGAAGATGAACATCAGTAGAGGAATGCAGGCAAGGCCGATGAATCACATGTCTTTTATGACATCCTGTCACAGGAGCTAGCTAAAGTGGCCCCTCGAGATAGAATCATCTTGTTGGGTGGCTTTGAGTCCCGAGTGGGTCATGATGCTGGCACCTGGTCTGGAGTGACTGGAAGGCATCAGACAGATCAGCTCAAAAACAACGGTTGGAGGCTGCTATATTTGTGTGAAGCCCATGGGCTTGTAATTACCAACACGCTGTTCCAGCATCGGTGCATCCACTCAAAATCATGGATGCATGCCGGGTCCAAGCAAGACCATCTGCTGGACTAAATCATGATCGAAAAGTGGATACGCGCCCATGTCCTTGACAGCAGGCCCTACCGTAAGGCTAATCTGCCCACTGACCATCGGCTTATCATTTCTAAGATACGTATGACATTCTTCCACTCCGGTAGTGGGTATACATCCAGGAACCTATTCGAACAAACATCTGCTTGGTCTCAGCTAGCTAATGAAAGTTGCAAGTGAGAATTCCACGATCACTTGCAGCTGGGGTTTGCATCTTCCACCATTTCTGATGTCGATGGGAAATGGGTGAGTTATTGGACTGTGGCTCATGCAGCTGCAATTACTGCTTTGGGTGCACTGTCCAAATCTCCACAGAAACCCTGGCAGACAGAGAAGGTGTTCAGGCTGGGTGAGCAAAAGCGACATGTCCCCTCTCGCGGTCTACAGCATCCCATGTCAGAGAATGAGGAAGTTTACCGCAGCCTTCTCTCAGAGATTTGGAGAGCCATACGGAGCTGCAAAGATGGGTGTTTGTCACGGGTTGCTGAGGAAATGGAGTCTGCCTCAGTAATACCTGATCACAAATCACTGTTTAACTCCATCAAGAAGTAGCTTTTAGTGCAACACCTATCACCATCATTAGGGGTGTTGTACAAATGCCATTTTCAAAAAATTATATGAAGAGTGATATCGCCTATTTTTATTTTCTATTTTTTACGTAATAGTTATCTTTTTACATATATATGGATTTAGCGCGTTATAAAAAACACAGTAACGGAGGCCTGTGAACTCCTCCATTGAAACAACAAAGGCAAAAGGAGCACCCCCTGCTGCTTCAGCAGCGTCCCGAACACAAGGGAGACAGGCATCGTGGAGTTTACTTACTCACAAGCCTTTGCTTGAAAGTTGTAATGTTTGGATTTACCACCACCGCGTAGGAATATTTTCCAATATATGGTATTAAACGTTAGTTTGATGATAGAATGTACTGTTATATGATGGGGCAGCCCAGGAGCAAAAGGTTTTTATACTGACTATTTGGCATAAATCTTGGCTTAAAGCTTTCGTGACTGCAGGAATTCATATCCATGGGTCTTTCGGTAAAGTCACGAAGATAGGTAAAAAAAAAATTACGTCTCGACCACAACACAAGCGATCGTCATCAGGAGGAGAAAAGAGGGGGAAAGCTGGTAAGGCAGACTGTTTTAAACGTTTAAAAATATTGTAGCCCAAGGGTCATAAACAAAGTGGGCAGGGCTCGTGATGTTAATGTAACTGGACAGTGGCCTCCACTACGAAGGCGTGGAGGTGGCTATGTTAATGTGAGATATTAGCATGTTAATGTGAGAGATTATCATGTTAATGGCAGATCGCAGAGCAGCAATGTCGAGCTCGGCGTGCGAGGTGGCTGTGATAGTGTGGGAAATTTAACCTGACCACCGAGCTCGACGACGCTAACTGACTGGATAGCTGGCTGACTATCCAGCAGAGATGGCGTCGGACGATGACAAGCATGGCAGCAGCGATGGCGACGACGAGGACGACTTCCACGGCGAGACGACCTTGATTCCCACGGACAGCCACCGAACTCCCTCTCTCGCCCCCTTTTATCCTTCCAGCGGGATCTGGCCCCGCCTTGGCAACGCCCCCCTTCTCGAACCTTCTAGCTGGTTCTGGGAGCTCAAAGATGGATCCCTTCCATGACCTTTGGCCCAGTTCTTATTCCTTATATGACCCTTGCCCCAGTTCTTCCCCTTGGGTGGGTACACCCGTAATTGCTACTTCTAGTCGCCAGTCGGCGCTGCTACACTAAACTTGCATGGACAATGTTGTTGGTGTTCTGATGATTATAATTTTTGGATGTTGGCAGAAGTTGAGATTAAAGTTGCTTAGATTAAAAACAGGTTCCTGTGTGCTTCTTTCCTAATCTTGTGCATCATTGTCGTAATAACGAACTGTATCCTGCGGCGAGATCCGAATCCCGATACCTGACACAATTGCACACGTAATTGTTCAAGCGAGAACAATTAATGCTAACGCAAGAAGCGTACAAGTTGAAGCGAGAATCATTGATATTATCACGATTGGTGATACATACCCCCAGACAACAAGAGAGCCAATAGTACATTTTTATTTCGTTATTTTACCTATATTTTATTTAATAGATTTTTTTAATCACAATAGACAACAGGGAAAAAATGTGATATGGTCAACGACCCCCAGGAACAGGTTTGTAGATTTGCTGAGCATTTCTGCAAGGTCTTAGGGGAAGGGAAATCCCTCAGTGTGGAAAACATAATTGGGGAAAATGTGGATGACCTTGCTGAGGCTGTCGTGCCTCATATATTGGAAGAAGTCGTCATCTTGATTTGATGCTTTCGTGACTGCAGGAATCCATACTGTTTGGTTCTTTCGGTAAAATCACCAGCAATCGTCATCAGGTGTTCAGCTGATGACGATTGCTTGTGTTGAGATCAAAACGTCGTGATTTATTTTGTTTTATTTCCACCTACGTGACTTTACCGAAATTACTAAAGAATATAGAAGAATCTTCTTGGTTCTTTCGGTAAAGTCACGTAGAAGGGAAATAATAAAATAATAAAAATAAAACATAATAAAATAAGTCTCACGACGTTTCGGCCACAACGCAAGCAGCCGTCCTCAGGTGAAGAATGAAACACCACCAAGCTTGGAGCGTATATTTAAGCTGGGTTGGAGGGGGAAGAAGAGCGCCTTGACGAAATAATTTGCATATCAAGCGGAATTTAGCATATTTAGAGGAAATGCGTAGGAGGTGGGCGGGAGGGTTTCAAACTCATATTATGCCCATGCATTATGCAGGATTAGCAGCATCAAAGGGAGGGGATGAGGGTAGCATTAACAAAGGGAAGGAATGTTAATAGTATGTAGCTGCAGTTACTAAACAACCATGTAAAAAACGAAAGTATGAACTACATAGTATCATTAGTATACTAAATATACTCTCCAATAAGCTGAGCTACTAACAGTAAGTAATACATTACAATTCTACGTCGCAAAAAATATAATATGCTTCCAGCTAAACTTTTTTCTCTTACATCACACGTGTCTACCCCGTACTATTTACTACCATAGACAAACCCAACATTAAATTACATACTGTATTACTATACACCACTCTATACCTTGGCGTACGTGTTTGAGTTCACTGGCAATGTGTTCCTGGTCGGAGATGCATTGGGCTCTATGGTATAGAGTCTTGATGAGGGAGTTCTTCTGGGATGGATGGTGGTGGAAATCCGGTTTTAGGTAAGCATCCGTATTGGTGGCTTTCCTGTAGACAGAGTGGCTCATTGAACCATCAGGTCTCCTTTTAATTAGGACATCCAAAAAGGGTAGCTTGCCATCTTTTTCGACTTCCATGGTAAATCTGATGGCTGGGTGTATGGAATTGATGTGATCGAGGAATTGGTCTAGAGCAAGCCGGCCATGTGGCCAGATGACAAAAGTGTCATCTACATACCTCTTCCATAAGGTCGGGCGTAGAGTGGCAGTCTGGATGGCGTCAGTCTCAAATTTCTCCATGAAAACTTTGGCTACAACCCCAGACGACCTGCTTGTCAGTTTTGGTGTGGTTTCCTTATTCACCAAAGTTCCTGTACCTGACACCATCGCAATCATTGAAATCTTGGTTCATCAAGGACTGAATACTGGGATACCCCCCCCCCCTGGTGAGACAGTGCTTAACCAATACATACTTCACCTCGAATGGAACTTTCTACAAACAAACTGAGGGCACCCCAATGGGCCCCCCCCTATTTCCGGTTGTAGCCAACGTTTTCTTAAACAAGAGTATGCACAGAAATGGGCACAGGTGGTGCATCAGCCAGTCATCTCAGTTAGACCCATGGCACCTACTGGGTCTGCCCCGACGAGCGGGAGTTCGAAACTTCACGTGGTCTCAAGGTGCACATGGCCTGGCGCAAGCATCGTGGTGACGTCACCGCCACTTAGTGTTGTTGTTGTGTGGGGGAGCGGTAGTGTAGCAGTTAGCGCTATGCTGCGCTGCGAACCCGGTGACCCGAGTTCGAATCACGGCCAACATCGGTGATTTTGATTATCTAAACTGGCCCTGAGCCTCCGCTAGGTCGACTCAGTCTCAAATGAGTACCTGGTGCGGGACGTAAAATCATCACCGCTGGGGAGACAAAAGGGACCAGGTGCTGACCACCCACCCCTTCGTGTGCCATGCCGGCCTTCATAGGTGCTCGCTAACAGCGCTTGCCCCAACAGTCTGTTACAGGCTACATGGGGGATCTTTGTTGTACGTGTGTGTGTGTCTATGTGTGTGCAGATCAGATCCGTTCAATGAAGACTTGAAGGACAGAACTACACACACACCCACACACTCACGCACACACTCATCCACACACTCACACACTCACCTACACACTCACCAATACACTCACTCACCCACTCACTCACTCACCCACTCACCCACTCACTCACTCACCCACTCACTCACCCAACCACTCACTCACCCACTCAGCCAATCACCCACTCACTCACCCACTCACTCACCCACTCACTCACTCACCCACTCACTCACCCACTCAGCCAATCACCCACTCACTCACTTAACCACTCACTCACCCACTCACTCACCCAACCACTCACTCACGGGGGCAGTCACGTGCGGTAAGGCGAGGCAGGGGAGGCAGAGCCTCACCTGTCAAACTACAATGAAAATAGCTTTACTTCAAGTAAAAAAAGAATAATAAAATTGAATAAATTGGAAGATTTCCACACTAATCTGTGTTATGAATATAATTTCTGTATGAATCCAATAATTTTCATAGTCAAAATCGCCAAATTTGCCGAGCTCCGCTGCGAATACAGGGAGAGACGAGAGGTGAGGCAGTGACGAGCTCAGCCTCCCCTCTGATTGCGCAACCCCTCAGAAACTGGATGGAGCGCGGGCAATAAGCGCGTGCCTGTTACTATCTCAGTATGTCACCAAGGTAATGTTTGTAGACCCCTTCAGAACCGCCCCCCTCAGTCAGGACACGCCCCCTCAGTGAAGACACGCCCCCTCACTGAGGACACGCCCCCTCAGTGAGGACACGCCCCCTTCAGTGTGTAAATCTGGCTCTGATACTAGCCAGTGCCTCCCCAGCCATTGACCTCACCGCACGTCACTGCTAAATATCACCACTAAGGGAGACAAAGGCGGTTGGGCGTGGTGCTGCTGGCCACCCACCCCCTCGTGTGCCACAGTGCCGGTTGCCTTCATAGGCGCTGCTACTTCTCGCTACTAACAGCCACTTGACCCCGGCAGTCTGTTACAGGCTACACGGGGAATCTTTGTCTTTCTTGTTTGTGCGCGCGAGTGTTGACTGTGACGTCACACGTGGGAGGTCTGGACCAAGTGGGAAATGGAGGAGCACGTGACCCGAGTAACGTTTAAAAGGGGAGACGGGGGAGAGGATTCCAGTGACTCGGTGACCAACGCTGAGCACCGACAACCTCCGATTAGCAGGACGCTCAGCTGCTACGTACGGTGGAGCGAAAGAAAATTCAACTTACCGTACGTATAAAGACTCACACAGAGATCCATAGACTCATCACACCAGACCCTAAGACTCATCACAAACATACCCATAGACTCACACAGAGACCCATAGCCTCACACAGAGATCCATAGCCTCACACAGAAACCCATAGATTCCTCACACATAGACCCATATATTACTCACAGAGACCCATAGACTCACAAAAAGACCCATAGCCTCAAATAGAGACGAGTCAACTCAACCATAGATCCAAAGACACACACATAGATCAACAGACTCACACTGGGACCCGTAGACTCACACAGACCCATAGATGTACACAGAGATCCATAGCCTCACACAGAAACTCATAGACTCACACGTAGACCCATAGACTCATTACACATACACCCACAGACTCACACGTAGACCCACAGACTCACACTGGGACCCGTAGACTCACACAGACCCATAGATGTACACAGAGATCCATAGCCTCACACAGAAACCTATAGACTCACACATAAACCCAAAGACTCACACAGACCCATAGACGCACACAAAAATTCAAAGACACACACAGAGACCCGTAAACTCACATGAAGACGAGTTGACTCACACATAGACCCGCGGACTCACGCAAAGGCCATATACTCCTCACACAGCGACCCATAGACTCACAAAACGACCATAGACTCACAACGGGACCCGTATAATCATATAGACCAACAAACTCATACATAGATCCACAAACTCACACAGGAACTCGTACACGCACACAAAGATCCATAGCCTCACACAGAGATCCATAGACTCATACAAAGATCTATAGCCTCACACAGAAACCCGTAGATTCCTCACATAGAGACCCATATTACTCACAGAGACCCACAGACTCAAACAGAGACCCACAGACTCACAATGAGACCCATAGACTCACAAAGAGACCCGTGAACTCACATTGAGACGAGTAGACTCACACAAGGACCCACAGCCTCGCAGAGACGAGGCGACTTACACATAGACCCACATTTGTGATGGGCAGGGCGCTTGTGAAAAAATAGCTACTATATAGCAGCTCATTAATACTTTACTTGGTAAAATAAAATAATAATTCGTGTTTAAATCCATCCTGTACACCCGGCGAGCTAGTTAACATCTCCCCACTGCTGTCCCCAGATGTCCATCTCGGCCCTGCCGCTGCTGCTGCTGCTGGGGGTGGTGGTGGTGGGAGCCCAGCAGGAGAGGACCATCTGCGCGGGCATCAACGGGATCCCCGGTCAGCCCGGAGCCCCGGGGCAGCACGGGACCCCTGGGGCCCCCGGGAGGGACGGCAGAGACGGTGAGGGGTCGGGTCCCAGAGACCCCCCCACGGTGCGCTCGTGGTGCGACGCGATCACTCGCTCGCTCACTCGCTCACTCAATTGTTCACTTGCTCACTCATTTGTTCACTCGTTCACTCACTCATTCACTCACTCAATCGTTCACTCGCCATGTCATTCCCTCGATCGTTCACTCTCTCATTCTCGTAGGAGAGTGTCTCGTGTGGAGTGGAGTGAGATGAGATGGGAGAGGCAGGAGAGTGAGTGGAGGGGAGTAGAGTGAGATGAGAGGGGAGAAGCAGGAGAGTGAGTGGAGGGGAATTGCTGAGATGAGAGAGGAGAGGCAAGATAGTGCGTGGAGGGGAGTGGAGTGAGATGAGAGCGAAAAGGCAGGGGAGTGCGTGGAGGGGAATTGAGTGAGATGAGAGGGGAGAGGCAAGAGAGTGAGTGGAAGGGAGTAGAGTGAGTTGAGAGGGAAAAGGCAGGAGGATGAGTGGAGGGGAGAAGAGTGAGATGAGAGGGGAGAGGCAGGAGAGTGCGTGGAGGAGAGTGGAGTGAGATGAGAGGGGAGAGGCAGGAGAGTGCGGGGAGGGGAGTGGAGTGAGATGAGAGGAGAGAGGCAGGAGAGTGCGTGGAGGGGCGTGAGATGAGAGGAGAGAAGTAGGAGAGTGCGTGGAGGGGAGTGGAGTGAGATGAGAGGGGAGAGGCAGGAGAGTGCGTGGAGTGAGATGAGAGGCAGGAGACTGCGTGGAAGGGAGTAGAGTGAGATGAGAGGTGAGAGGCAGGAGAGTGCGTGGAGGGGAGTGGAGTGAGATGAGAGGGGAGAGACAGGAGAGTGCGTGGAGAGGAGTAGAGTGAGATGAGAGGGGAGAGGTAGGAGAGTGAGTGGAGTGAGATGAGAGACAGGAGAGTGCGTGGAAGGGAGTAGAGTGAGATGAGAGGGTAGAGGCAGGAGAGTGCGTGGAGGGGAGTGAAGTGAGATGAGAGGGGAGAGACAAGAGAGTGCGTGGAGGGGAATGGAGTGAGATGAGAGGGGAGAGGCAGGAGAGTGAGTGGAGGGGAGTAGAGTGAGATGAGAGGGGAGAGACAGGTAAGTGCGTGGAGGGGAATGGAGTGAGATGAGAGGGGAGAGGCAGGAGAGTGCGTGGAGGCGAGTGGTGTGAATGGAGAGTGGCTTGTTGAGCGGACGAGCCATGCTTTGTTCTTCTCGCAGGCGTTACCGGAGCACCCGGAGCCAAGGGAGACCTCGGGGCTCGAGGCTTGACTGGGGACCCAGGTGGGACTGTGACACTGACTCGTGTGCTCCTAGCAGCTGATTCTATATATGTATTTTATTACCAAGTAATTCTCACTGAGCTATGCGTAGTGGCGTAACGTGCGCAGGGTTTGCAAACAGCAGTTGCATTCATGTACGGGGTTACAAACAGTGAGGCCAGCTCAGGACGAGCAGGTGCAGGCGGGTGGCCTAGGAGACAGCAGACAGAGAGACGCCATCAATTAGGGAACGAGGCAGTGATTGGCTGGCTGCAAATGCCAACGCGGTGTAGGTGCCAAGGAGGCGAGAGATAGTGGCGATGAGGGTGAGAACACGTGCAAGAGACGCCATCTTAATGAGGGTCATCTGAGAGCACTTAATGAGGAGGGGGATATAAGGGGAACTTCTGAAGCAACGGGGTTGAGTTGGTTGGAGATGAAGCAGTTGGTTGGAGATGAAGCAGTGAACATATTCAAGAGAAGTCCGGGACCTTTCCCTCCACACCTCGTCCTCCCCAGAGGTGATGGCTGATCCCCCGCTGGGGGCACAGGCGAGACACGCTAGCAGTGGAGAGGCTAGCGGAATCTTGAGTCTGAGTGTGATAGGCTATAGCGGGGTGAGAAGCTAGCAGAGTGTACAGAGAGAGAGTCCGTGACAGGCTAGGAGAGCGGGGAGTAACAGGCTAGCGGAGGAAGAAAGAAAGAGTTCGCTACAGGAGTACCTGGTGTTGAATGTGAGGAGCATCCGTGTGGGATGCTGCGTATAAAGTAACACAGGAGAAAAATACGAAGTTTTCCGCGTGAATAAACACCACACGACATATGATACTCTTGTTCAGAAGCGACCTGGCCACATTTAATGATAGCTCGACGAAGTGGACTTATCATCACGTGGACATATATTCAGCTAAATACATGTCTACATGTGGAGGGTAGAAAATCGGAGAACCCAGTGAAAAATCCACACAACAACGGGGAGAGACGCATGCAAACTCCAAATAAACAGCTGGCGTCATGAATGCGATCGAGCGCACGACCTCCTGTAAACCAGGCTGCATGTGCCACGAAGCGATGTATCACTTCTATACTTTTTTACGTGAAGTTAAAAGACACCAATTGTGCAGGTTTGGCTCACCGTCATCAACATGGATGCAGAATTGCCCCATCTCTCGGTTTGAGAGTGGGGATAAATACACAAAAATCCCTCGTATAGCCTTATCAGACTGTTGTGGCAAGTGCTGTTAGTGAGCACCGATGAAGGCCGGCATGCCTTTGTCTCCCAAGTGGCGTTGTGTACACATTGCACCAGGTAATCATTTGAGGCTGAGTCGACCTAGGGAAGGAGTCCCAGGACTGGTTCAGATATTCGTCGCTTGTGTTGACCATGAGCGGGAATCGAACTCGGGTCTCTGCCTGGTTCATAGCGCTAACTGCCACACTACCGTGGGGTGACACACACACATGCGCATGCCGTGCGTTTGGACCGTGTTGTCCGACTAGGTCTGCCAGGAAAGCTGGGCCCTCTTGGCCAACCGGGGCGCGCGGGGACTCCGGGAGTCGGAGGTGAGCAGGGCGAAAGAGGCGAGAAAGGCGAGCAGGGAGAGAGCGGCGTGGGGCCCAGGTCGGCCTTCTCTGCGAAGGTCGGCGCTTACACGCCGGCGGCCGGCTCCCCCGTGAGGTTCAACGTCATCATCACCAACCCGCAGGGCCATTACAACCCCGGCACGGGGAAGTTCACCTGCGGCCACTCAGGCGTCTACTATTTCACGCTGTACGCGCACCCCGGTGAAGAGCACCTCGTGGTTATGATCATGAAAAACGGGAAGGTCATCTCTAAGATATGTGGTATAAAATACACCGCAATAAGTGGCAGTGTCGTGCTGAGTCTCAAAGCTGGCGACGAGGTGTGGCTGGAGATGGAGGCTCCGTACATTCATTTTCACATTGACGCGCACAGAGACGCCGTGTTCAGCGGCTATATTTTGTACTCCGAGTGAATCGTTTTTGTATCCATCGGCGCGTTTGGGAAAACAGATTGGGAACACATTAACACACACGTGCATGTACACCCCCCCCCACCCCACCACCGTGATATACAAAGCTTTTGGGCAACATCTCAGAAAAATACCCGGCAAAAATCTGCAAATATACTCAGCTTGCCCATTGCTGTGGTAATGACTGTAAATTTTTGGATGTGAGATGTTCTCACCAGAGGCAAAATAGGCCCGACTCTTATTCTCAGCCACCTCTCTCCTTGTCAGCCAGGGTGTCTGGGCGAATATGAATCGGTTAGACAATGCAGAGAGACATAGCCGCTTGCACCAACTGAAAAAGTCCTGAAACCTCACCAATTTCACATCCGGCATCGGCAGTGAAGGGGGAAATATTCCAATTCCAGCTGATAGCTGAGAGTTGCTCATTTCTAACATGGGAGAGAGAGGAGAGGGGATACATTTTCTCTCCCGTGCAATTCTCTCAATATTTTGTATCAGACGGCAACAGAAAGAAGGACGATAACTCGATCTGGAATACTGAGAATCTTAACAAGATTTGGAATGTAGTAACTATGCCTTGGTTCGTTACGCACAAGGACGTAAACCAACTGTGGCGGATAACAATTTATTGACAAGCAAGTACAACCAACTCTTCAAAACTATCGGCAACAATAATAACACGTGTCTACAGAACCCTGCAGTTCACCGACTTCACACAGCGACCCCGCGTGTCGACAATGACGGAACACCGCGTCGACTTACACATGTAATAAAGGACTTCCAGGCGATGTCGTTCAACGTGTCCTTTATTGGGTTCTTGCTCACACCCTGCGAAGTCTCCGCTCCGACCCGCACCTGTTCCTCCTCGCGCCTCCGCGCTCCACGCTGTCTCCCACTCGCTCTCTCTCTGCAGCCACACCGCTGCCTGTGTGCTCCCGCACACTCCGCAGCCGCCCTGCTGCTCCCCGTTACTCCGCACCAACAGCATCCACTCCGCTGCCCCGTGCGCTCTCCGCGTACTCTGCAGTCTCCCCGCTGCTCCACGCGCACCGCTGGCCGACGGTGCCGTGCCTCCACTCTCTCACTATCTCCCCACTCCTCGCCAGCACTCCACGTGGCCTCTCCCTTCTTAATTCCGACTTCCCTCCCGATACCCTTCCGGTTCTCCCCTTATATCCTCCCCCTCACGTGACCCTGACTCCGCCCATCCTCACGTGACCCTGACTCCGCCCATACTCACGTGACCCTGTCTTTGCTCGCATTACACACGATAGAGACAACCGCGAGGACCTTTCGCACCAACCCTGACGCACGCCTAAATTCCTGGGTGACGAGGCAACGCACCAGAAGCGCAGGGTATGCAAATTCACCGTCGAGGTCGACTACAGCGTTAGGGACCCCCCAGGACTCAACGGTAGGGCCGTTCTCCCAAAATTCAACGCAGAATCAACCTCGGTCTTGCATTGCACTCACAACAGTGCTCTTAAGGGATCTATGTAGCAGCAGTTGGGAGCTGGACCGGTACCGCCTGAATCTCTGTGGCATTCAGGAGGTCCGGTGGACCGGGTCTGGCTCCTGCCACCATGAGGGGTGGATGGTCCTCTACTCGGGGCAGGAGACTGCCAAACAAAACGGTGTGGCTCTTCTTCGGAACAAAAGAATGAAGGGGGCGTGGGACCGTGTCGGTGAGGTGTGGGAAGCTATAAGCCACAGGCTACTTTGTGCTCGCCTTCCCATCAACCAGAGGCAAGGAGTGGTGGTGGTTATTTATGACCCCACCGAAGACGAACATCCGTGGAGGTATGCAGGCAAGGCCAATGAGTCAGATGCCTTCTATGACCTCCTGTCACAAGTGCTGGCGAAAGTGGCCCCTCCGGATAGAGTCATCTTATTGGGTGACTTCAATGCCTGATGCAGGAACCTGGTCTGGATTTATTGGAAGGCATGGGCCAAATCAGCTCAATAACAACGGCAGGAGGCTGCTAGGATGTTGTGCAGCCCACGGGTTTGTAATTACCAACACGCTGTTCCGGCATCGGCGCATCCACACAACATCATGGATGCATGCCTGGTCCAAGCAAGAACATCTGCTGGACTACATAGTGATGGAACAGCGGATGCGAGCCCATGTTCTTGACACCAGGACCTACCGTGGAACTGATCTGCCATCTGACCATCGACTTGTCATCTGTAAGATGCGCCTGCCATTCTTCCACTCCGGTGATAGGTGTACACACAGGACACCCATTCCAACTTAAGGTGGCCTGGTCTCATCTAGCTGATGGAAGTTGCCAGCGAGAATTTCATCATCGCTTGCGGCTGGGGTTGGCATCGTCCTCCACTCTTGGTTGACAGAGGAGGTGTTCAGGATGGTTGAGAAAAAGAGACAGGCCCACCCTAATCGTCTACAGCAGGGGTCCTCAAACTTTTTAAACAGGGGGCCAGTTCACTGTCCCTCAGACCGTTGGAGGGCCGGACTATAGTTAAAAAAAACTATGAACAAATTCCTATGCACACTGCATATATATTAAACTTGCCAGTATTTCAATGGGAACTATGGGCCTGCTTTTGGCTAATGAGATGGTCAATGTCCGGTTCCATATTTGACACTGCTAGTCGTAACAAGTTTATGCAAGTGTGCATCCGTTAGTCTAGATCTGGTTGGAGATTTCAAATGTTTCATTCTGGAAAAAGTCTGTTCACAGACATAAGTGCTGCCAAAGATGGTTGCCATTTTGAGTGCATGGTTCCTGAGATGAGGATATGTCTCAGAGGGGAGAGATGCATAGAAATTATGAAGGCTGCTTGACTTGAATGCGTCTTTCAGAGAGTCACAATTCTGCAGTTCAGCCAGTTCCATTGGTAAATGTATCCACATTTTCAATGTCAATAGAAAATGGGTTGCGGAAAAGCTGTATGTCCTGTTCATGGAGATGAAGCTCTTTAAATACAAATTGGAACTCCTTTTGCAATTTTTCCAGTGAATCCACACATGTTTTGTTTGGGAATGCAACCAATGGTTTTTCCGCTAACAGATTTTGAGTTGTAGGGAGATGGCAGAAGTTTTCCTCCTTCACTTGTTTGATGAGGAGGCCTATTCTTACTTCAAATGCTTTGACATGTGATTGCATATCACAGATCAGCTTCCCCTTTCCTTGAAGTTGCACATTGAAACTGTTGAGTAGCTCTGTTACATCTGTCAAAAAGGCAAGGTGCCATTTCCATTCTGCATCATTGAGCTCTGGTACTTCTTTGTTTTTTTTAAAGCAGAAAAGCTGTAATCTGTGGAAGCAAGTCATAGAAACGTTTCAAAACTCTCCCTCGACTCAGCCAACGGACTTCTGTGTGATACAGAACATCTTCATAGTCAACATTTAGCTCGGACAGAAATGCCTGAAATTGTCTGTGGTTTAGTGCATGAGCTCTAATGAAGTTAACACAAGATACTACAAATTTCATAACAGAGTCCCACTTCAGTGATTTACTACACAGCGCTTGTTGGTGGATGAGGCAGTGTATGGCTATTGGATGAGAATGGTTATGTTTGTCCATCTCTTGGTTAATGCGAGCAATTACTCCTTTCTTAGACCCCACCATGCTAGGAGCACCATCAGTTGTCACACTGGCTAGTTTAGCTCAGTTCAGCTCCAAATCATTCACAGTTTGGCAAACCTTTTCATAGATATCCTCTCTTCTTGGTTCTTTCGGTAAAGTCACGTAGAAGGGAAGTAATAAAATAATAAAAATAAAACATAATAAAATAATTCTCACGACGTTTCGGCCACAACGCAAGCAGCCGTCCTCTGGTGAAAACCAGGTCTGTCGGGGAGACAGCGTCTGAATGAAACAGCACACGAGCTTGGAGCATATATAAGCTGGGTTGGAAACGGGAGAAAGAGCGCCTTGACAAGAATTTGCATATCAAGAGGAATTTAGCATATTTATGGGAAATGCAGGAATGTTATTAGTACTACATATGCAACACGGGCTCCAAGCTCGTGTGCCGTTTCATTCAGACGCTGTCTCCCCGACAGACCTGGTTTTCACCTGAGGACGGCTGCTTGCGTTGTGGCCGAAACGTCGTGAGAATTATTTTATTATGTTTTACTTTTATTATTTTATTACTTCCTTTCTATGTGACTTTACCGAAAGAACCAAGAAGATGAATCCCTGCAGTCACGAAAGCTTTAAATCGAAAGATATCCTCTCCTGTAGTTGTTCCTTTGATGCTTTGCAGTGCAGCAAGCTCTTCTGTGACTTCGAAATAGTCATTCGTCGCACGAATAAAAATTTGAAGTTGTGCAGAATCACGAACATCATTGCTTTCGTCGAGTGCCAAGGAAAAATAGGAAAGTTTTTTTGTGGAGTTTTGTAAATGCTGATGCAAATTGTCTCCCATTTCTTCAATCCTCCGTGTAATTGTAGGTCCTAAAAGACTCACTGTGCTAAATAAATCGGCCTTCTCTGGACACATCTCTTTGGCAACAGAAAGAAGGCATTCTTTAACAAATTCTCCCTCCACGAATGGTCTGCCAGTGCATGCTATTAGCTTGGAAACTTGAAAACTTGCTCGCAGTGATGAAATATTTAGCTGCTTCTGCTTCACAAAACTATTTCGTTGAGTTGTTAATGTATTTTTCAGTTTTAATATTTTATCTTTTCTCACTTCTCCGACCAAACAAGCATATTTATCTTTATGTTGAGTTTTATAGTGTTGACGTAAATTGTATTCTTTGAACACAGACACTATATTCTGGCATATCAGACACACAGCTCTTTCCTTGTACTGCTTGAAAAAGTAATCATAAGTCCACTGTTCTTTGAATATCCTACACTCCGAGTCAATTTTTCTCTTTCTTGACATCATTGTTTCCTAGGGAGTCAAAATTGATATTAGTAAAATACCAATATATATACAGCGCTACAAAAACAATATACCAGTAATAACTTTGCCCACACAGAGACATACAGACTGCACTGCCCATCAATGCAGTCTGATTGGGGGAAACTCCGCCCCCTCTCCCTCTTCCACCAATGACCGTCCTTCTCATGCAGAAAAAAAGTAACAGACAGGCAGCGGCGGCAAAAAACACCCGGCGGGCCGGATAAATGTCCTTGGCGGGCCGCATGTGGCCCGCGGGCCGTAGTTTGAGGACCCCTGGTCTACAGCATCGCACGTCAGAGAATGAGGAGGCTTACCACAGCCTTCGCTCGGAGTTTCGGAAAACCGTGAGGCGCTGCAAGGATGGGTGGTGGTCGCAGGTTGCTGAGGAGATGGAGTCTGCCTCAATGGCCTTCGACCACAGATCCCCATTTAACTCCATCAAAAAAGAAACCTGCAGCACCACACCTATTACCATCATTAGGGGAAAGAACGGTGATACAATCTCCGACCCCCAGGAACAGGTTTGCAGATTTGCTGAGCATTTATGTGAGGACCTGGTTGAGGGGAAATCCCTCGACATGGAAAACATCATGGGACAAAGTGGGGATGACCCTGCTGAGGCTGCGGTGCCTTAAGAAAGCCACCCCCTGTGGGTGGCTGGCTGAGGTACCATCTGTTGAGGAAGGACTGAAGGCGATCCAGAGTCTGAGACCAGAAAAGGCACCGGGCAGAGATGATCTCCCAAGCAAAATGCTGAGGGTGTGTGGCGTTTGTGCGCAGACTGCCCTATGTGACATCATAACAACAGTCTGGACCACTGGATGGGTTCTGCAGGATTGGATAGATGCCCTGGTGGTACCCTTTTAAGAAGGGGGACCGCACAAACTGTAACAACTACAGGGGCAAATCACTCCTCAGTGTGCCGGGAAAAGTCCTGGCAAGGATTATTCAACATTGCTTTGCGAGTCACGCTGAGGAGAGGCTTGCGGAGCCCCAATGCGGTTTCAGGAAAGGGCGATCCTGCACAGATGCCATATTTGCTACAGCAGAGGAATATGGAATTCCAACAAGACCTACATCTCTGCTTTCTTGACCTAGTCAAGGCCTATGATACCATCAGTAGGCCTGGGCTTTTGGTTGTTCTTCGTTCTTTCAGAGTCCCTGACCCGCTGCTCACGATCATTAAAGACCTTCATGATGATGAACGGGCCCAGGTAAAATTACGTGGCTTGGAGTCAGAGTCATTCATTGTACACCTTGGGGTGCGACAAGGATGTCCTCTGGCTCCCACATTATTTAACATCTATTTTGACCACGTAGATCGTGAAGCCTTCAATAGCTGTACTGGAGGAATTTCCATTTGGTACAGATACAATGGGAGGCTGATCGATGCCCGGGTGCGGTCAAGGAATGGCTCCCTATTGGTCAACCACATTATGTACGTTGATGATTTGGTAAGTGCTGCTCATTCAGAGGAGGAGTTGGAGACACTGCTGCTGAAACTAGAGCGTGCCACTAAGAGGTGGGGCTGTACCATCAGCCCCACCAAAACTAAGCACCTGCCTGGGTATTTTGTACCATCGGACACTCCACCCCACAACTCCCAATCGGTGATGGGGTAGTTGTGGAGAGAGTTTCCCATACTTGGACTGTGTGCTCATTACCGGCACCGGGTTAACAGCAGAGGTCTCACTCCGAATCAGTCGAGTGGCAATATATTTTAATCGGTTGCGTAACGCTGTGTGGAAGCTACCTGGTCTGTCGCTCCGCACGAAGCTTCAGGTCTTCTCGGCCACGGTCATTCCCTTCCTTCTCTACACTTGCAAAACGAAGATGAACATCAGTAGAAGGATGCAGGCAAAGCCGATTAATCAGATGCCTTTTATGACCTCCTGTCACAGGTGCTAGCTAAAGTGGCCCCCCGAGATAGAGTCATCTTGTTGGGTGGCTTTGAGTTCCGAGTGGGTCATGATGCTGGCACCTGGCCTGGAGTTATTGGAAGATATTGGACAGATCAGCTCAAAAACAACAGTTGGAGGCTGCTATATTTTTCTGCAGCCCATGGGCTTGTAATTACCAACAGGCTGTTTCAGCATCGGTGCATCCACTCAACATCATGGATGCATGCCGGGTCCAAGCAAGAACATCTGCTGGACTAAATCATGATCGAAAAGTGGATACGTGCCCATGTCCTTGACAGCAGGCCCTGCCGTAAGGCTGATTTGCCCACTGACCATCGGCTTATCATTTCTAAAATGCGTATGACATTCTTCCACTCCGGTATTGGGTGTACATCCAGGAACCTATTCGAACAAACATCTGCTTGGTCTCAGCTAGCTAATGAAAGTTGCTAGTGAGAATTCCACGATCACTTGCAGCTGGGGTTTGCATCTTCCAGCATTCCTGATGTCGATGGGAAATGGGTGAGTTATTGGACTGTGGCTCAGGCAGCTGCAATGGCTGCTTTGGGTGCACTGTCCAAATCTCCCTTGAGACCCTGACAGACAGAGGAGGTGTTCAGGCTGGGTGAGAAAAAGCGACATGTCCCCTCTCACGGTCTACAGAATCCCATGTCAGAGAATGAGGAAGTTTACCGCAGCCTTCTCTCCGAGATATGGAGAGCCATACGGAGCTGCAAAGATGGGCGTTGGTCAGGAGTTGCTGTGGAGATGGAGTGTGCCTCAGTAATACCCGATCACAAATCACTGTTTAACTCGATCAAGAAGTTACTTTTAGTGCAACACCATCATTAGGGGTGTTGTACAAATGCCATTTTCAAAAAATTATATGAAGAGTGATATCGCCTACTTTTTTACGTAATAGTTATCTTTTTACATATATATGGATTTAGCGCGTTCTAAAAAAACACGCAGTAACGGAGGCCTGTGAACTCCTCCCTTGAAACTACAAAGGCAAAAGGAGCACCCCCTGCTGCTTCGGCAGCGTCCCGAACACAAAGGAGACAGGCATCGTGGAGGTTACTTACTCACAAGTCTTTGCTTGAAAAGTTGTAATGTTTGGATTGACCACCACCACGTAGGAATATTTTCCAACATTATGGTATTAAACGTTAGTTTGATGATAGAATGTGCTGTTATATGATGGTGCAGCCCAGGAGCAAAAGGTTTTTATAATGACTATTTGGCATAAATCTTGACTTTAAGCTTTCATGACTGCAGGAATTCATATTCTTGGGTCTTTCGGTAAAGTCACGAAGATAGGTTCAAAGAAAAACTACGTTTCGATCACAACACAAGCCATCGTCATCAGGAGGAGAAAAGAGGGGGAAAGCTGCTGAGGCAGACTGTTTAAAAGGTTTTAAAATCGTGTAGCCCAAGGGTCATAAACGACGTGGGCAGGGCTAGTGTTGTTAATGTAACCGGACAGTTGTGGAGGCTGCTCGCCTCTGTCTCCATCGTCCCCTCCGTATCATTACCCCCTTGCTGTCTGGTGGGGTCCGGACTTTCGTCCCCCATCTGCTCCCTATCCTGTACCCCCGTGAGTGCTGCGGATCGTGTGTGCATGCTCCCCCTGCGCTGATGTTGGCCGCGGAGCGCAAGTTGCCGCCGCCGTGCGCGCGAGATAAACAGCACGACAATGCGCAGCCGATTACGCGCTCGAGCCGCGGGGTTGGGGGTCAGGGGCCCACCACCGCGCCGCACTTACGCAAGTAACGAGCACACGCACGATCGCACAAAGCTAACAGCTTCAATGCGCACAGCGGTTTCGCACACGCGAGCGGGGCACACGCCGACACAACGACTCGTCCCCTCCCGCACTCGCACGTGTACGTCAACACAAGTATCGTACAAGGACGATTCTCCTCTCACACGGCTGCGTAGGCACGCAAACACACAAAAGCGCTCTCCCTCCTCCTCTTCTCGCTCCCCCCGGCCGTGCGATCACAGCGCGCTCCGGCGCCGCGGCTCGCGGGTTCACCGTGTGCGGCTTGCGGGTTTTACCGAGCGCGGCGTGCACACACACCTCCGTACCCGCACAATCGTACAGAGACCACGGCCTTTACGCATACAACGACCACACACGCGCGAATGCAGCGCACGCTAATACCACGTGCAAAAATACCCAACAACACGGTTTTATTACTACGCTCGAGATTTTATTAGCGCTGGTTAACCAACCGAGCCACCCGTGTGTGTGTGCGGGCCAGCAAGGCGCTTCTAACCCACACTCTGGTGGCGTGCAGCCCTATTCTATGCTGCGCTCTCTGTTAAACTGCTTTCCTCTCGTCCTTACCCTGAACTAACCCTTCTCCTACGGATCCTACTCTCCGCTCTGAGGTGTTGTAAGGCGCGTAATACGATACCGTCTGTAGCCCTTGGTGGCCTTGCGGCGCTCAGATCGTCCTGCAGACAATCTAGCGGCTCGCCCGATGACTCCTTCGTCGCTGACTCCGTGTCAAAACTCCAGAAGAAGAGAGACTCCCCTACTCTGCCCTCCGTCTTTTATACTATTCACATCAAAGGCTAGGCGCCCCCGTCCCGACCGCCTTGGTCTCTCGACCAATCCTGAGCCTAGGATTTCCCGCCCTTTTGCGATCCCGCCGGCTTTTGACCTTTCGACCAATCAGTAGCCCCGGGTCCGTCGCTCTCCGCCAACGCTGCTTTTTTTTTTGGTCCTGATCCCAGCTATCCGCCTTGCTGACCCGTGTTTGTGTTTGTATGCGTTTCTAACTGCGGGGCTCTCTGAGCTCGCCGTGGTCGTGCGATCTCAAATCCGCCCACGGCGCCGCAGTGTTACTTGGCCTGGGAAGGGTCCTGTCAAATTCCCTGGCCCTGAGAAACCGTGGGGTAACCCCCCGAGGGGGCCCTCGGGTGAAAACTCAGGGTAGGTGACCCGACCACGAGGCCCTACGTGGGAGCGGGTGCGTGCTTATGTGGGGGGGGTGATGGGGGGAAGTGCGGTGGGGGAAGCCGGGCGGCTCCCTGGCTCGGCAGAGCGGCCCCGTCGCTGTGGCACCACACAGTGGCCTCCACGACGAGGGCGTGGAGGTGGCTATGTTAATGTGAGAGATTAGCATGTTAATGTGAGATATTATGATAATGTGAGAGATAATCATGTTAATGGCAGATCGCAGAGCAGCAATGTCGAGCTCGGCGTGCGAGGTGGCTGTGTTAGTGTGGGAAATTTAACCTGACCACCGAGCTCGACGACGCTAACTGACTGGATAGCTGGCTGACTATCCAGCAGTGGTGGCGTCGGGCGATGACAAGCATGGCAGCAGCAATGGCGACGACGAGGACGACTTCCACGGCGAGACGACCCTGATTCCCACGGACAGCCACCAAACTCCCTCTCTCGCCCCCTTTTATCCTCCCGCTGATCTGGTCCCACCCTGGACACGCCCCCCTTCTCGAACCTTCCAGCTGGTTCTGGGAGCTCAAAGATGGATCCCTTCCATGACCTTTGACCCAGTTATTATTCCTTCCATGACCCTTGCCCCAGTTCTTCACCTTGGGTGGGTACACCCGTAATTGCTACTTCTAGTCGCCAGTCAGCGCTGCTACACTAAACTTGCATGGACAATGTTGTTGGTGTTCTGATGATAATAATTTTTGGATGTTGGCAGAAGTTGAGATTAAAGTTGCTTAGATTAAAAACAGGTTTCTGTGTGCTTCTTTCCTAAACTTGTGCATCATTGTCGTAATAACGAACTGTATCCTGCGGCGAGATCCGAATCCCGAGACCTGACACAATTGCACACATAATTGTTAAAGCGAGAACCATTAATGTTAACGCAAGAAGCGTACAAGTTGAAGTGAGAATCATTGATATTATCACGATTGGTGATACATACCCCTAGACAACAAGAGAGCCAATAGTACATTTTAATTTCGTTATTTTACCTATATTTTATTTTTAAAAATGTTTTCATCACAATAGACAACATGGAAAAATGTGATATGGTCTACGACCCCCAGGAACAGGTTTGTAGATTTGCTGAGCATTTCTGCGAGGTCTTAGGGGAGGGGAAATCCCTCAGTGTGGAAAACATAATTGGGGAAAATGTGGATGACCCTGCTGTCGTGCCTCATATATTGGAAGAAGTCGTCATCTTGATTTGATGCTTTGGTGACTGCAGGAATCCATACTGTTTGGTTATTTCGGTAAAATCACCAGCAATTGTCATCAGGTGTTCAGCTGATGACGATTGCTTGTGTTGCGATCAAAACGTCGTGATTTATTTTGTTTTATTTCCACCTACGTGACTTTACCGAAATTACTAAAAAGTATAGAAGAATCTTATTGGTTATTTCGGTAAAGTCACGTAGAAGGGAAATAATACAATAATAAAAATAAAACATCATAAAATAATTCTCACGACGTTTCGGCCACAACGCAAGCAGCCGTCCTCAGGTGAAGAATGAAACACCACCAAGCTTCGAGCGTATATTTAAGCTGGGTTGGAGGGGGAAGAAGAGCGCCTTGACAAAATAATTTGCATATCAAGCGGAATTTAGCATATTTAGAGGAAATGCGTAGGAGGTGGGCGGGAGGGTTTCAAACTCATATTATGCCCATGCATTATGCAGGATTAGCATCAAAGGGAGGGGATGAGGGTAGCATTAACAAAGGGAAGGAATGTTAATAGTATGTAGCTGCAGTTACTAAACAACCATGTAAAAAACGAAAGTATGAACTACATAGTATCATTAGTATACTAAATATACTCTCCAATAAGCTGAGCTACTAACAGTAAGTAATACATTACAATTCTACGTCGCAAAAAATATAATATGCTTCCAGCTAAACTTTTTTCTCTTACATCACACGTGTCTACCACGTACTATTTACTACCATAGACAAACCCAACATTAAATTACATACTGTATTACTATACACCACTCTATACCTTGGCGTACGTGTTTGAGTTCACTGGCAATGTGTTCCTGGTCGAAGATGCATTGGGCTCTATGGTATAGAGTCTTGATGAGGGAGTTCTTCTGGGATGGATGGTGGTGGAAATCCGGTTTTAGGTAAGCATCCGTATTGGTGGCTTTCCTGTAGACAGAGTGGCTCATTGAACCATCAGGTCTCCTTTTAATTAGGACATCCAAAAAGGGTAGCTTGCCATCTTTTTCGACTTCCATGGTAAATCTGATGGCTGGGTGTATGGAATTGATGTGGTCGAGGAATTGGTCTAGAGCAGGCCGGCCATGTGGCCAGATGACAAAAGTGTCATCTACGTACCTCTTCCATAAGGTCGGGCGTAGAGTGGCAGTCTGGATGGCGTCAGTCTCAAATTTCTCCATGAAAACTTTGGCTACAACCCCAGACGACCTGCTTGTCAGTTTTGGTGTGGTTTCCTTATTCACCAAAGTTCCTGTACCTGACACCATCGCAATCATTGAAATCTTGGTTCATCAAGGACTGAATACTGGGATACCCCCCCCCCCTGGTGAGACACTGCTTAACCAATACATACTTCACCTCGAATGGAACTTTCTACAAACAAACTGAGGGCACCCCAATGGGTCCCCCCCTATCTCCAGTTGTAGCCAACGTTTTCTTAAACAAGAGTATGCACAGAAATGGGCACAGGTGGTGCATCAGCCAGTCATCTCAGTTAGACCCATGGCACCTACTGGGTCTGCCCCGACGAGCGGGAGTTCGAAACTTCACGTGGTCTCAAGGTGCACATGGCCTGGCGCAAGCGTCGTGGTGACGTCACCGCCACTTAGTGTTGTTGTTGTGTGGGGGAGCGGTAGTGTAGCAGTTAGCGCAATGCTGCGCTGCGAACCCGGTGACCCGAGTTCGATTCACGGCCAACATCGGTGATTTCGATTATCTAAACTGGCCCTGAGCCTCCGCTAGGTCGACTCAGTCTCAAATGAGTACCTGGTGCGGGACGTAAAATCATCACCGCTGGGGAGACAAAAGGGACCAGGTGCTGACCACCCACCCCTTCGTGTGCCATGCCGGCCTTCATAGGTGCTCGCTAACAGCGCTTGCCCCAACAGTCTGTTACAGGCTACATGGGGGATCTTTGTTGTACGTGTGTGTGTGTCTATGTGTGTGCAGATCAGATCCGTTCAATGAAGACTTGAAGGACAGAACTACACACACACCCACACACTCACGCACACACTCATCCACACACTCACACACTCACCTACACACTCACCAATACACTCACTCACCCACTCACTCACTCACTCACCCACTCACCCACTCAGCCAAACACCCACTCACTCACTCACCCACTCACTCACCCAACCACTCACTCACCCACTCAGCCAATCACCCACTCACTCACCCACTCACTCACCCACTCACTCACTCACCCACTCACTCACCCACTCAGCCAATCCCCCACTCACTCACTTAACCACTCACTCACCCACTCACTCACCCAACCACTCACTCACGGGGGCAGTCACGTGCGGTAAGGCGAGGCAGGGGAGGCAGAGCCTCACCTGTCAAACTACAATGAAAATAGCTTTACTTCAAGTAATAAAAGAATAATAAAATTGAATAAATTGGAAGATTTCCACACTAATCTGTGTTATGAATATAATTTCTGTATGAATCCAATAATTTTCATAGTCAAAATCGCCAAATTTGCCGAGCTCCACTGCAAATACAGGGAGAGACGAGAGGTGAGGCAGCGACGAGCTCAGCCTCCCCTCTGATTGCGCAACCCCTCAGAAACTGGATGGAGCGCGGGCAATAAGCGCGTGCCTGTTACTATCTCAGTATGTCACCAATGTAATGTTTGTAGACCCCTTCAGAACCGCCCCCCTCAGTCAGGACACGCCCCCTTAGTGAGGACACATCCCCTCAGTGAGGACACGCCCCCTTCAGTGTGTAAATCTGGCTTTGATACGAGCCAGTGCCTCCCCAGCCATTGACCTCACCGCACGTCACTGCTAAATATCACCACTAAGGGAGACAAAGGCGGTTGGGCGTGGTGTTGCTGGACACCCACCCCCTCGTGTGCCACAGTGCCAGACTCCATAGGCGCTGCTACTTCTCGTTACTAACAGTCACTTGCCCCCGGCAGTCTGTTACAGGCTACACGGGGGATCTTTGTCTTTCTTGTTTGTGCGCGCGCGTATTGACTGTGACATCACACGTGGGAGGTCTGGACCAAGTTGGACATGGAGGAGCACGTGACCCGAGTAACGTTTAAAAGGGGAGACGGGGAGAGGATTTCAGTGACTTGGTGACCAACGCTGAGCACCGACAACCTCCGATTAGCAGGACGCTCAGCTGCTACGTACGGTGGAACGAAAGAAAATTCAACGTACCGTACGTATAAAGACTCACACAGAGATCCATAGACTCATCACACCAGACCCTAAGACTCATAACAAACATACCTATAGCCTCACACAGAGTTCCATAGCCTCACACAGAAACCCATAGATTTCTCACACATAGACCCATAAATTACTCACAGAGACCCATAGACTCACAAAAAGACCCATAGCCTCACATAGAGACGAGTCCACTCACTCATAGACCAACAGACATACACAGGGACCCGTAGACTAGCACAGACCCATAGACTCACATAGAGATGACTAAACTCAAACATAAAGCCACAAACTCACATATAGACCCACAGACTCACACTGGGACCCGTAGACTCACACAGACCCATAGATGTACACAGAGATCCATAGCCTCACACAGAACCCCATAGACTCACATGGAGACCCATAGACTCATCACACATACACCCACAGACTCACATATAGACCCACAGACTCACACTGGGACCCGAAGACTCACACAGACCCATAGATGTACACAGAGATCCATAGCCTCACACAGAAACCCATAGACTCACACATAGACCCACAGCCTCAAACAGAGACCTGTAGACTCACATTAAGACGAGTTGACTCACACATAAGCCCGCAGACTCACGCAGAGGCCATAAACTCCTACCACAGAGACCCATAGACTCACACAGCGACCATAGACTCACAAAGAGACCCGTATAATCATATAGACCAATAAACTCATACATAGACCCACAAACTCACACAGGGACTCGTACACTCAAAAAAAAGATCCATAGACTCACACAGAGACCCATAGACTCACACAGAGATCCATAGCCTCACTCAGAAATCCGTAGATTCCTCATATAGAGACCCATATTACTCACAGAGACCCACAGACTCAAACAGAGACCCGTAAACTCACATAGAGACGAGTAGACTCACACAAGGACCCACAAACTCGCACAGAGACGAAGAGACTTACACATAGACCCACATTTGTGATGGGCAGGGCGCTTGTGAAAAAATAGCTACTATATATCAGCTCATGTGTACCTTACTTGGTAAAATAAACTTAACGTTCGTGTTTAAATCCATCCTGTGTACCAGGCGAGCTAGTTAACATCTCGCCACTGCTGTCCCCAGATGTCCATCTCGGCCCTACCGCTGCTGCTGCTGCTTGGGGTGGTGGGAGCCCAGCAGGAGAGGACCGTCTGCGCGGGCATCAACGGGATCCCCGGACAGCCCGGAGCTCCGGGGCAGCACGGGACCCCTGGGGCCCCCGGGAGGGACGGCAGAGACGGTGAGGGGTCGGGTCCCAGAGAATCCCCCACGGTGCGCTCGTGGTGCGACGCGATCACTCGCTCGCTCACTCGTTCACTCACTCGCTCACTCATTTGTTCACTTGCTCACTCATTTGTTCACTCGTTCACTCACTCATTCACTAACTAATTCACTCACTCATTCACTCACTCAATCGTTCACTCGCCATGTCATGCACTCGATCGTTCACTCACTCATTATCGTAGGAGAGTGTCTCGTGTGGAGTAGAGTGAGATGAGAGGGCAGAGGCAGGAGAGTGCGTGGAGGGGATATGAGTGAGATGAGAGGGGAGAGGCACGAGAGTGCGTGGAGGGGAGTAGAGTGAGATGAGAGTGGAGAGGCATGAGAGTGCGTGGAGGGGAGTAGAGTGAGATGAGAGTGGAGAGGCAGGAGAGTGCGTGGAGGGGAGTAGAGTGAGATGAGAGTGGAGAGGCAGGAGAGTGCGTGGAGCGGAGTAGAGTGAGATGAGAGTGGAGAGGCAGGAGAGAGCGTGGAGGGGAGTAGATTGAGATGATTGGGGAGAGGTAGGAGAGTGCGTGGAGGGGAGTGAGATGGGTGGGGAGAGGCAAGGAGAGTGCGTGTTGGGAGTTGAGTGAGATGAGAGGGGAGAGGTAGGAGAGTGAGTGGAGGGACGTTGACTGAGATGAGAGTGGAGAGGGATGAGAGTGAGTGGAGGGGAGTAGAGTGAGATGAGAGGGCAGAGCAGGGGCGGTTTCTTCATTAGGGCGATTGGGCGACGCACCACCAATGTCATTGAACCACAGAGTCATGCTAGGCGTCACTGCAGCCTCTGGATATAGTCCAATCAGCGTCATGTCACGTTCTGTGGAGTACCGCCTCTTTTTGGGCGATTTAACTCCGGCTGAGAATCGCCCCGAGTGGCCCCATAGACTTACATTCAAAGATGTTTTTTTTCGACCGGGGGGCACTCCAATGCATTCTCTATGGCTTCCGGGAGGACAAGCCCTAACGTGCTTACGTCGTCATACGTGCTTACGTCATCATACGTAAGCACGTTTCATCCAACAATATAATTTGTGGCCACCTAGTGGAATCTTTAATAAAATAAACTTGAGTGGTTTGTTTTAATAGTGAGTATAGAAACATACAATATGTATTGTAAGAGTCACTTTATTTTTCATTAATATTAAATAAGTGAAGTTGCCTTTACATGCTTAAGCTGTTAATGCATCCATTGCATGGGTGGACCTTATCCTTATCAATCATCCAGACATTTGCCCCCCCTGAGAGATTTTGCAGGAGCCGCCACTGGGCAGAGGCAGGAGAGTGCGTGGAGGGGAGTAGAGTGACATGAGAGTGGAGAGGCAGGAGAGTGCATGGATGGGAGCAGAGTGAGATGAGAGAGGAGAGGCAGGAGAGTGAGTGGAAGCGAGTGGTGTGAATTGAGAGTGGCTTGAGGAGCGGACGAGCCATGCTTTGTTCTTCTCGCAGGCGTTACCGGAGCACCTGGAGCCAAGGGAGACCTCGGGGCTCGAGGCTTGACTGGAGACCCAGGTGGGACTGTGACACTGACTCGTGTGCTCCTAGCAGCTGATTCTATGTATTTATTTTATTACCAAGTAATCCTCACTGAGCTATGTGTAGTGGCGTAACGCGCGCAGGGTTTGCAAACAGCAGTTGCATTCATGTACGGGGTTGCAAACAGTGAGGTCAACTCAGGACGAGCAGGTGCAGGCGGGTGGCCTGGGAGACAGCAGACAGAGAGACGCCAGCAATTAGGGAACGAGGCAGTGATTGGCTGGCTGCAAATGCAAACGCGGGTTAGGTGCCAAGGATGCGAGAGATAGTGGCGATGAGGGTGAGAACACGTGCAAGAGGCGTCGGGAAGACGCTGGCTTAATGAGGGCCACCTGAGGGCACTTAATTAGGAGGGGGATATAAGGGGAACGTGTGAAGCAAGTTGGTTGGAGATGAAGCAGTGAACAGTATTCAAGAGAAGTACGGTACCTTGCCCTCCACACCTCGTCCTCCCCAGAGGTGATGGCTGATCCCCCGCTGGGGGAAAGGGCGAGACACGCTAGCAGTGGAAAGACTAGCGGAAAATCTTTAGTTTGAGTGTGATAGGCTTTAGCGGTGAGAAACTAGCAGAGTGTACAGAGAGAGTCCGTGACAGGCTAGGAGAGCGGGGAGTAACAGGCTAGCGGAGGAAGAAAGAAAGAGTTTGCGACATGAGTACGTGGTGTTGAACGTGAGGAGCATCCGTGTGAGACGAATAAAGTAACTCAGGAGAAAAAGACGAAGTTTTCCGCGTGAATAAACACCACGCGACATATGGAGCTCTTGTTCAGAAGCGACCTGGCCACACGTAATGATAGCTCGACGAAGTGGACTTATCATCACGTGGACATTTGTTCAGCCAAATACATGTCTACATGTGGAGGGAATGAAATCGGAGGACCCGGTGAAAAATCCAGGCATGCAAACTCCAAGTAAACAGCTGGCCTCAGGATTGCGATCGAGCACACGACCTCCTGTAAACCAGGTGAGGTAGTTAACATCTAGCCACCGACAGGCTGCATGTGCCACGAAGCGATTTATCACTTCTGCTATACTTTTTTACATGAAGTCAGTGGCGTCTCCTGCAAAATCTCTCAGGGGGGGCAAATGTCTGGATGATTGATAAGGATAAGGTCCACCCATGCAATGGATACATTAACAGCTTAAGCATGTAAAGACAACTTCACTTCTTTAATATTAATGAAAAATAAAGTGACTCTTACAATACATCTTGTTTGTTTCTATACTCACTATTAATAGAATCCACTCAAGTTTCTTTTATTAAAGATTCCACTAGGTGGCGACAAATTATATTCTTGGATGAAACGTGCTTACGTATGATGACGTAAGCACGTTAGGGCGAGCCCTCCCGGAAGTCATAGAGAATGCATTGCAGCGCCCGCCGTTCGAAAAAAAACATCTTTGAATGTAAGTCTATGGGGCCACTCGGGGCGATTCTCAGCCGGAGTGAAATCGCCCAAAAAGAGGCGGTACTCCACAGAACGTGACATGACGCTGATTGGACTATATCCAGAGGCACAGTGATGGCTAGCGTGACTCTGTGGTTGAATGACATTGGTGGTGCGTCGCCCAATCGCCCTAATGAAGAAACCGCCCCTGCGTGAAGTTAAAATACACCAATTGTGCAGGTTTGGCTCACCGTCATCAACATAGATGCAGAATTGCCCCATCTCTCCGTTTGAGAGTTGGGATAAATACACTAAAATCACCCGTATCGCCTCATCAGACTGTTGTGGCAAGTGCTGTTAGTGAGCACCAATGAAGGCCGGCACGCCTTTGTCTCCCAAGTGGCGTTGTTAACACGTCTCACCAGGTAATCATTTGAGGCTGAGTCGACCTAGGGAAGGAGTCCCAGGACTGGTTCAGATAATCATCTCTGCTGGGTTCATAGCGCGAACCGCTACACTACCGTGGGATGACACACACATGCACACGCCGTGCGTTTGGACCGTGTTGTCCGCCTAGGTCTGCCGGGAAAGCTGGGCCCTCTTGGCCAACCAGGGCGCGCGGGGACTCCGGGAGTCCCAGGTGAGCAGGGCGAAAGAGGCGAGAAAGGCGAGCGGGGAGAGAGCGGCGTGGGGCCCAGGTCAGCTTTCTCTGCGAAGGTCGGCGCCTACACGCCGGCAGCCGGCGCTCCAATGACGTTCAACGTCATCATCACCAACCCGCAGGGCCACTACAACCCCGGCACGGGGAAGTTCACCTGCGCCCATCCAGGCGTCTACTATTTCACGCTGTACATGCATGCCCATGAAAAGCACCTCGTGATTATGATCATGAAAAACGGGAAGGTCGTCTCTAAGGTGTGCGGTGAGAAATTCCACGCAATAAGTGGCAGCGTCGTGCTGAGTCTCAAAGCCGAGGATGAGGTTTGGCTGGAGATGGAGGCTCCATACATAAATTTGTTCTTCAACGTGCACAGAGATGCGGTGTTCAGCGGCTATATCCTGTACCCCGAGTGAATCGTTTTTGTTTCTATCGGCGTGTCTGGGAAGACAGATTGGGAACACAATAACACACACGCATATGTACCCCCTCCCCCCGTGATAAACAAAGCTTTTGGGTAACATCTCAGAAAAATACCCAGCAAATATGCTCGGCTTGCCCAATGCTGTGGTAATGACTGCAAATTTTCGGATGTGAAATTTTCTCACCAGAGGAAAAATAGAGCCAGCACTTTTTCTCAGCCACCTTTCTCCATGTCAGCCAGGGTGTCTGGGCGATTATGAATCGGTTAGACAATGCAGAGAGACATAGCTGCATGCACCAACTGAAAAAGTCCTGAAACCTCACCAATTTTCACATCCGGCATCGGCAGTGAAGGGGGAAATATTCCAATTCCAGCTGATAGCTAAGAGTTGCTCATTTCTAACATGGGAGAGAGAGGAGAGGGGATCAATTTTCTCTCCCGTGCAATTCCCTCAATATTTTGCATCGGACGGCAACAGAAAGAAGGACAATAACTCCATCTGGAATACTGGGAATCTTAACAAGATTTGGAATGTAGTAACTATGCCTTGGTTCGTTACGCACAAGGACGTGACCCAACTGTGGCGGATAACAATTTCTTGACAACCAAGTACAACCAATTCTTCAAACTCTCGGCGACAATAATAACACGTGTCTACAGAACCCTGCAGTTCACCGACTTCACACAGCGACCCCGCGTGTCAACAATGACGGAAACCACGTCGACTTACACAGGTAGAGACCACCGTGAGGACCGTTCACACCAACCCTGATGCACGCCTCAACTCCTGGGCGACGAGGCAACGTACCAGATGCACTGGGTACGCAAATTCACCATCGAGGTCGACTACAGCGTCAGGGACACCCCCAGGACTCAACGGTAGAGCCGTACTCCCAAAATTCAACACAGAATCAACCTCGGTCTTGCATTGCACTCACAACAGTGCTCTTATGGGATCTATGCAGCGGCAGTCTCGGGATTTGTGTTTTGCGCTTCCAAAAGCGCTCTGAGTGACTCCATGCAGTGACAGTCTCGGGACTTGGCTGGAAATTCCAGCAGTGGTCTGAACATAGACTCACACAGAGACCCATAGACTCACACAGAGACCCATAGACTCACACAGAGACCCATAGACTCACACAGAGGCCCGTAGACTCACACAGAGACCTGTAGACTCACACAGAGGCCCGTAGACTCACACAGAGACCTGTAGACTCACACAGAGACCCATAGACTCACACAGAGACCTGTAGACTCAAACAGAGATCCTTAGACTCCCTCAGAGACCCATAGACTCACACAGAGACCCATAGACTCACACAGAGATCCTTAGACTCACACAGAGACCCATAGACTCACACAGAGACCCATAGACTCACACAGAGACTCATAGACTCCCTCAGAGACCCATAATTTGTGGTCCTTCCCCTCTCTCTTCTGATTCGCACGGTTGGCTATGTATGGTGCGAAAGAAGTTCAACGTACATACATACACACGCACACACAGGGCACGCTTGTTGGGAATTATTTGTTACTTAGCCACGAAGTTAGAAATGGGATTGTAGTCAATAGTTTTCACTGCACCATCTATCAAGTAGGTTCACGTGGCCCCTACTGCAATAGAACACCTTGAAAGAGATTAAGCCTGCCTACATATTATTCGCTCAAAGTTCCACGTTTGGTGAGTCCTCGCTTCCACTATATAACGCGCTTCTTCCATTTCAAAACACTTTTCACTCAATGCGGAATGCACACCATTATGTTATAACACAGAACGATCACCGTTACAATAGGTAACGCCGCTGCCTGTTACGACGTGGAACGCACGTACCGTTACAACGTGGAATGCGCGCACCATTATAATGCAAAATACAAACCGTTATAATTCAGAACGCACGCACCGTAATAAGAAGGAATACGCACGCAGTTATAATGCTGAATGCATGCAACGTTACAACGCGTATCGTGCTCAACGTTATAACACAGAACGCTTAACATTATAACAGGGAACTTGTGTGCTGTTGTAACGTGGAACGTGCTCCACCGTTGCTGTAACGCGGTTTCTGAGAGGTCAGCGGGCAAAGTACTTTCTCAAGACTGCATGATGGCTCAACTGTTATGGTGAAGCGGTAACGCGGAGTGATACGGTGACACGGCGATGCTCGGCCCGTCGGTTGACGGGGAACTACTTTTTAAGAGTGCTCCTCTCACGTTAATGTCCTAGGGCCACAGCGTGTGGCGTTGATGCGGACTTCTCGTCGCGTGCTTCTGTGCGTTGCTGAAAGAAAGGAGGCTTTTTTTCTTTATTTCCAAGGGGTTTTTCGTCTGCCATACATAAAGGATCTGTAATCGTGTGAATATTTATTTGTGTCAATTTGTATGTTTGTGTATGCCAACTTCAAATAGTAAACACATGTAAAACACACACAAAAACACAGACACAACACCTAAAAACATAAGGTTATGCAGGAATGTTTTAAAAAATTACTATTTAAACATATTACGATTCAGTGATTATGTGTCGTTTTTGAAAATCCGGCGCCATCTTTTCCTCCAAAGCCGCCAGATAATCGATGATCCAATGTATAATCGATTATATATGTGTAATACGAGAGTTCACCGATGAGCGCCGATCAGTGTGATAGGCTCCGCCGCTTGGGCCATCACCCAATCAGAGGGACGGGCCGAGGTTAGGGGCGGAGCTCAAAAGGCTCATGGGAAGTAACCATCTCGAAGGTTCGTGAGGGAACGTGGCTGTAGGCGGGGATTGGTGACGTGGGCCAGGGGATATAAGGGGACGCGGAAAAGAGGTCGAGGTCAGTGTGTGGAGTCAGAGAGTGGGACCACGTCGCTCGCCTCCGGGACGCCAGCGGCCACGTGGCGGCCGGAGGCTTCCTCCCAGTCAGAGGTCGCAATCGGGTACCCGATACCCGTACCCTACCCGATACCCGGCTACCTGTACCCGGCCGTACAATCCGCAAAGCTGTCTCCGCATGGCTGGGGAGACAGCTAAAACCATCACTTTACCGTACATAGCAGGGGTTACCAAAAAGATTTCCAAAATCTTAAACAAACACAAGATCCAGGTTCGTTTCAATACAGTACACAAAATTTGTGATTTAATCCCATCTGTAAAAGATGTGATTCCTGACATGCAATACCCTGGTGTCTACAAACTGATTTGTGGTTGTGGCAGCAGCTACATTGGGGAAACGAAACGACATGTTTCGGACCGCGTCAGTGAACACAAGGCAGATCTAAAACACGGTCATTGCCGATCATTGTTTTAACGCTGTGGGCTCACGAAATTGATTTTTCCAAGACGGAGGTACTCTGCAAACCTACTGGCTACCTTCAGAGATTTGTTCATGAAGCCATCCATATATATGTAGGACTTGAGAAACACGCGTCACGCGTTGGATTGTGATACGGGCACGCGGCGGACAGTGAGGGCAAATGGGGACACGGAGCAGGGCAACATACTGTTGTTGTTGTACCAATTAAGGTGGTCAGGTAATTAAGGGAGGCCTGCAGGTGTTCGGGGGTAATCGAGGACGCAGGCTGGTGATGGGACGAGAGGTATGGGTGTCGGGAATTGGCGCCGCGGTGTCTACAACAACAACACCACGTGAGGCTGGGGGCTGGGGTCGAGTAGCAAAGCGGGGGATAGTCCAATTAATTAAGGGGAATTGGTTCGGGGATAAAGGCAAAGAGCGTGGGGAGAAACGGGAGTTGGTTGGTGCCTTGGATGAGAGGCGGACAGAGAAAGAGACGGAGCAGCAGACAAGAGAGTATAGTATAGGGTAGCAGTGGACAAGAGAGTATAGTATAAGGTAGCAGTGGACAAGAGAGTATAGTATACGTAGCAGTGGACAAGAGAGTATAGTATAAGGTAGCAGTGGACAAGATAGTATAGTATACGTAGCAGTGGACGAGAGTATAGTATAAGGTAGCAGTGGACAGAGAGAAGACAGAGTATGGTAGCAGCGGATAAAGAGAATACAGTATAGGATAGCAGTGGAGTAACGGACCTTGTTGGAGAAGCTACGACGGAGTGAGACGGCAGGGAGAACAAAGAGCGACCAAGCTGGAGAGAGAGAGAGCAGAGAGGGAGGTCGCTGGAGGAGAGGAGCAGAAGGAGAGCGAGCGAAGCCAGCGGAGCGGAGCGAGCGAACGGAGGGACATTGAGTGATGTTGATGGGGAATTGTGCGTTGAAGAGAATGGAGGGACATTGGGTGATGCCGACGGAGGAGATGTGAACTATACGCGTTAATAAAAAACCGAGAAAGACAAAGAAGCTGTCGCGTTAGTACGAGTCCTACACCTATATTAGTTCGTTTTGTTGCATAGAGATCGGCAGAAAATTGTATGTTTTTGGATTATCTGCGATTTGGTAATTAAGCGCGGCCGTCGTTCCTCATCATTAGCGTGGATAATCTAGAGTCTGCTGCAGTATATTCTTCACATATATCGTTTGATGCATGGCTTCTCAGTTTTTAATGAACTATTGATCAATCGATTGCATTGTTGCACCCAACGGCGTACGTGTTCACGGAGTGCAGCCCCGTGTACTGTACGGTACAGTACTTATTCATTTAGCACTGGGGCAAGGTCTGTTTACAATAGCAATACAATGTAATAGTTTTCTCTTTGGTTCTTTCGGTAAAGTCACTTAAAAATAGTTGGGTTCGCGTAAATATAATTGTAATTTGTGTAAATTATTCATGTAAGTGTTGGAAGCAACATTAAATAAATCATGAGGTTTTTTTTTTGTGAGATTGCGTAAATATAAATGTATCATTAAATTAGTAAAGGTTTGTAAGGTAAACAAAACGTAGTGGGTTTACTCTCCAACATACCGGTGTGCTGCACTAGTAACGATTTGGCATGTTTTGTTTACATGACAAACCTTAGTAATTGTCTGTATCGGGTGGTGTTTAGCGGTTCATATTTCCGCGATCTAACCCAAAAACCTCTATTATGGATAATATTGGTCACGAGGAGAAAAAATCAGACCACTCATTCACAATGAACTCACGCGCGCTGATGATGATCGCGATGGTGAAAAATACAAAAAACCTAGCATTTTGAACTAAAGAGGAGCTGCCGAAGTGATGAACAGAAGGTGTGTACCGGATTAATTGTTATCGTGTATTTGTAGTGATGTAAATGGTGTCACGAGGGTGTTCGAGACAGCGACTGTTACAGGCGTGGAACTATGAGTCTGGAGTCTCTCTCTAGCACCAGAGTAAGTACGGCATAGGCCTCGGCAAGGTAAGGTAAAAGGTAAAAACAACGAACCTATCTATACCCTACTTTTTACCTTACCACAATACAATCACTCTACTCGACCTTTCACCCTTGAGCAGGTAAGGTAAAAGGTAAAAAGCAACGAGCCTACCTTTACCCTACATTTTACCCTTACCCCATACAAATTACCTGATTACAGGGTAATTACTGGGGTACTACTACACATAAAGGTTTATAACAGGTAAATGCTAGGTAGAGTGCTTTATTCATATAGAATACTCCCAATGATTCCAATTTTACACGCTTGCCATCGTTGTTGTCGTTGTTGTCGTTGTATCCTCAAATCTTGTAACTCAATTTTAACCTACTTTCCAATGTGGTATCGACTGATAACTTGGTATACTTATGTCATACTGATGACATTTCTTTATTCTATCATAAAAATATATTTTTTTAAACATTCTTTTTTATATGTTATGTTTCGGCTTTGGTCTAATTGTCCACGCTCAACTGACGTTGGCTGTAATTGGCCACAGCCCCTTACATTATGGCAAGCCTTGGGGCCACTTCCTGGAGTCGTGGAGTTCTGCCATTACTAGTACATTTAATAAAAGCGTGTTTTAAAAAAGTTTTATTAAATATTACTTGTAAAATGGAGGCCACGGACTGCGCCACGGAGCTTTTAACGGTAAACAAGGTACCGTATTTACCGGGTAATACTTTGCGCTACCTTTACCCTACCAGATAATTCTTCCGAGCTACCTTTACCCTACCTTTTACCTTACCCCTTGGCACGTCGACACCTTTACACTTTACCCTTTTACCCGGTAAAAAGGGTAAATTATCTTACCTTGCCGAGGCCTAGTACGGCAGGTCAGCCAGCCCTAGGCGGCATAGTCTTGGTGATGGACTGAAAGAGGGCAAGTTTCAAGTTTCAACCGCAACAAACAAAAAAAACTAAAACATAAACAAGAAAACATCTTAAAGTGACTATGTGCAAACAGAAAATCCAAGAAAAGACAGCTAAATATTGCAGAAAAAGCACCGTACACCAACACTGTGCAAATATCCCAGTGGGATGCAAGTCAAACAACAACAACCACAAGACAACTTAGATTAAGGCCATCAGTCTAACTCTGTACTACAACAAACAAACATGGCCAAACCGAAAAACTTTTCAAAAATCACCAAAATAAACCCATAAAAGCAATGAAACAGTGATCATAAGTGAGGACGTGGTAGCCTGAGTGAACCCGAGAGGGTATGTGACCGTGACAGGGTAGTGAGGGGGGCTTGAGGGGCACGTGACCGGGACAGAGATCCTTCGGGAAAGGTCTCGAAGGGGGCGTACCCGAAGACGGAGCCACGCCCAGGAGCATGAAGGCGCGGTCCCGAGAATGTTCTTGGCTCGTCTGTGGAATCAAGCCTGGGTCCTGTGTCTCGTCGGTCTTCGGTTGTCGTCACGCTCGGCGTCGTGGGTCAGGCAGACTTCGCTGGCTTGACCCGGTTATCTCGTTACCCCGTTAAAGTGGATGAAGTGGATGTTTACGTAGTTAGCCTGTTGGGTCGTTAAATAAACGCGTTGCCTCCAAGAACAAGTGTGTGTCTCCATAGAACAACACTACATTTGTATGGGACTTAAAGAACAACGAATCAATATTAAGCACTCGCAAACACAACTGTTGGCATTTGCAGAACAAGCTTGTTAACAAGAGCATTCAATTGATTCTGATAACGTTGATTTGGTTATGTAACACTAATTATCATTTGGCCAAGAACTCAGTCATCACATGCTGCTGTACACACATGTATTGATGCACTGCACAGCACATCAGGACTTTCACAGACCCACACTTTACTCCCTTGCTGCACACGGACATCATTAAAAGAGTGATCCATTCCTAATTTGCCACACAAGACTAATTCGAGAAGCCATTGAAATTGAGAGAAATACAAATAACTGTAACCGTTCTGACTGCTTCAGGCTTAGCGCTGCTTGGAAGCCTATTATTAAGTAATACACCTTGCAATTGTATGCCTTGTAAAGGCATCACAATACTGATTAACTGTGATTAAGCCATCTGTTCCAGATTAACATAATCCATTGTTACAGAATTACAATAATCACCCTCTGCTCTCTGATTGGCTCACAGTGATGACGCCACGTTTCTCTATTTAAGACCGGAAGTAATTTTGGCAAAAGTCGCCCAATGATGATGATGGTTGATGTAAATTACTAGCGAAACGTCACGGTAACTCAATATTGCAAATGTTGCAATGGATTTACTCAACCAATACACAACCCGTTAGCGCTGAAGTAGAAACTAATTGGCCACCTTTTGTTTACGTGACAAACCTTTACTGAATGGGCTGTGTCGGGTTAACGACATTTATACTGACACCATTTTACTCCAATATTATATTTTTTAAATCTATCATGAATAATATTGGTGGCTAAATCCTACTGCTTATTTGGGTTAAATTGACATTCATAAAGCACAGGACACCGTCCAGTTAAAGGACTAGAGTTGGGCGTTTAAGCGTCAGAATCCAAGTCCGCACTGCAGTCCGGTGAACCACCACAGCCGGATGTTGTGTTCAGCCCACGGGGTCTTAAACACAGGAGCACTGGAGATAGAGAGACGCTCTCTCTCTCTCTCGCATCGTGAGTTCAAGACAGCTGCACAAAGTCCCAGCGCATGCAACACGCTCCCAGGTGGCGCAACTACCGAATCGCTATTTCAACGTTGGTGGGGTGGCTATGCAAGTTACGATTCACTTTTACTCAAATAGCTGGGGATGGTTTTTTAACCCCCGTATAAACAATATATACGCTATAACTTTATATGAGGTGTGGGAGGACAACAAACTATGTATGTGTGAGTTTCCGTGTCTCTGTCTGAGTCTATGGGTTTATATGAAAGTTTATGGGCTTCTATGTGAGTCTTTGAGTCTATGTGTGAGTTTATACGTCTCTATGCGAGTCTGTGGGTCTCTGTGTGAGTCTATGGGTCTCTATATGAGTTTATGGGCTTCAATGTGAGTCTTTGAGTCTATGTGTGAGGCTATGGGTCTTTGTGTGAGTCTATAGGTCATTGTGTGAGTTTATGGGTCTCTGTGTAAGTCTATAGGTCATTGTGTGAGTTTATGGGTCACTGTGTGAGTCTATAGGTCATTGTGTGAGTTTATGGGTCTCTGTGTGAGTCTATAGGTAATTGTGTGAGTTTATGGGTCTCTGTGTGAGTCTATAGGTAATTGTGTGAGTTTATAGGTCTCTGTGTGACTCTATAGGTCATTGTGTGAGTTGATGGGTCTTTGTGTGAGTCTATAGGTCATTGTGTGAGTTGATGGGTCTTTGTGTGAGTCTATAGGTAATTGTGTGAGTTTATGGGTCTCTGTGTGAGTCTATAGGTCATTGTGTGAGATTATGGGTCTCTGTGTGAGTCTTTAGGTCATTGTGTGAGTTGATGGGTCTTTGTGTGAGTCTATAGGTAATTGTGTGAGTTGATGGGTCTTTGTGTGAGTCTATAGGTCATTGTGTGAGTTTATGGGTCTTTGTGTGCGTCTATAGGTCATTGTGTGAGTTTATGGGTCTCTGTGTGAGTCTTTAGGTCATTGTGTGAGTTGATGGGTCTCTGTGTGAGTCTTTAGGTCATTGTGTGAGTTGATGGGTCTTTGTGTGAGTCTATAGGTAATTGTGTGAGATTATGGGTCTCTGTGTGAGTCTTTAGGTCATTGTGTGAGTTGATGGGTCTCTGTGTGAGTCTTTAGGTCATTGTGTGAGTTGATGGGTCTCTGTGTGAGTCTTTAGGTCATTGTGTGAGTTGATGGGTCTCTGTGTGAGTCTTTAGGTCATTGTGTGAGTTTATGGGTCTCTGTGTGAGTCTATAGGTAATTGTGTGAGTTTATAGGTCTCTGTGTGACTCTATAGGTCATTGTGTGAGTTGATGGGTCTCTGTGTGAGTCTATAGGTCATTGTGTGAGTCTATAGGTAATTGTGTGAGTTTATGGGTCTCTGTGTGAGTCTATAGGTAATTGTGTGAGTTTATGGGTCTCTGTGTGAGTCTATAGGTCATTGTGTGAGTTGATGGGTCTTTGTGTGAGTCTATAGGTCATTGTATGAGTTGATGGGTCTTTGTGTGAGTCTATAGGTCATTGTGTGAGTTGATGGGTCTTTGTGTGAGTCTATAGGTCATTGTGTGAGTTGATGGGTCTCTGTGTGAGTCTTTAGGTCATTGTGTGAGTTTATGGGTCTCTGTGTGAGTCTTTAGGTCATTGTGTGAGTTGATGGGTATCTGTGTGAGTCTATAGGTAATTGTGTGAGTTTATAGGTCTCTGTGTGACTCTATAGGTCATTGTGTGAGTTGATGGGTCTCTGTGTGAGTCTATAGGTCATTGTGTGAGTTGATGGGTCTCTGTGTGAGTCTTTAGGTCATTGTGTGAGTTGATGGGTCTTTGTGTGAGTCTATAGGTAATTGTGTGAGATTATGGGTCTCTGTGTGAGTCTTTAGGTCATTGTGTGAGTTGATGGGTCTCTGTGTGAGTCTTTAGGTCATTGTGTGAGTTGATGGGTCTCTGTGTGAGTCTTTAGGTCATTGTGTGAGTTGATGGGTCTCTGTGTGAGTCTTTAGGTCATTGTGTGAGTTTATGGGTCTCTGTGTGAGTCTATAGGTAATTGTGTGAGTTTATAGGTCTCTGTGTGACTCTATAGGTCATTGTGTGAGTTGATGGGTCTCTGTGTGAGTCTATAGGTCATTGTGTGAGTCTATAGGTAATTGTGTGAGTTTATGGGTCTCTGTGTGAGTCTATAGGTAATTGTGTGAGTTTATGGGTCTCTGTGTGAGTCTATAGGTCATTGTGTGAGTTGATGGGTCTTTGTGTGAGTCTATAGGTCATTGTATGAGTTGATGGGTCTTTGTGTGAGTCTATAGGTCATTGTGTGAGTTGATGGGTCTTTGTGTGAGTCTATAGGTCATTGTGTGAGTTGATGGGTCTCTGTGTGAGTCTTTAGGTCATTGTGTGAGTTTATGGGTCTCTGTGTGAGTCTTTAGGTCATTGTGTGAGTTGATGGGTATCTGTGTGAGTCTATAGGTAATTGTGTGAGTTTATAGGTCTCTGTGTGACTCTATAGGTCATTGTGTGAGTTGATGGGTCTCTGTGTGAGTCTATAGGTCATTGTGTGAGTTGATGGGTCTCTGTGTGAGTTTATATATATTTTTTTTGCACCGTATGTGGCCAACTGTGCTAATCGGAGGTGCGGGGGATGGAAAACAAACTATGCGTCTTACTTTCTAAAAACATCCAATCCTGTTTTGGGGATTCACTCAATCACCAGCAGCAACAACAGCAGACGTGGAATGAATTTCCTCTTCTGACGTCAGAGCCACCGATGGGGGTGAACTCCTTAGACTGGTTTGTCATTGTGTGTGTCTGTTCATGTGTGCGTATATGTGTGTGTGTTCGTGTGTATATATGTGAATGTTCATATATGTGTGTGTGTGTGTGTATGTTGATATACATATGTGTATATTGATGTGTGTGTATGTGTGTGCATGTTCCTGTGTTATGTGTGGATATATATGATATGTTCATGTGTATGTTTCTGTATGTGTTTCTTTGTTCACATGTGTCCGTGTCCATGTGTGTGTATGTGTGTGGGTGGGGAGCGGTAGTGTAGCGGTTAGTGCGCTGCGCTATGAACCCGGTGACCCGAGTTCGATTCCCGCTCACAGTCAACACCGGTGACGATTATCTGAACCGGTCCTGGGCCTCCCCTAGGTCGATTCAGCCTGAAATGAGTACCTGGTGCGGTGTGTAAACATCGCCACTTGGGAGACAAAGGCGGTCGGGCGTGGTGCTGGCCACCCACCCCCTCATGTACCGTTCCGGCATTCATAGGTGCTCACTAACAGCACTTGCCCCTACAGTCTGTTAAGCCTATACGGGGGATCTTTATCTTTGTGTGCGTGTTCATTTAATTCTATGTGTGTGTGTGTTCATGTGTCCAGCAAAAACAACCCCCTATCTCTTCGCTGGTGCCGGACGGCAACGCTGTGGTGGATGTGAGCAATGCCATCCAGGAAAGGCCAATTCCAAAATCGGCGATACCCGTTCATGGTGGTTATAGCCACCATAGCGACAAAACCGGGGCTCTGGATGGGTTTGAGGGGTTGGTAACCACTCCACCTTCAATACAAATACCACTAAAATACATGTAAATAATCTAACTAAACTTGTGCCAGAGGCCCCGGGGGACAGGCTTCTATGACGTCTCCTGGCCAAACCCCATTTGGCGGAGCCAGGAGACTGAATCCTTACCATTGGGGTTCCTCCAAAAACAGCAAGAAGCCATTGTGAGTGGCCACGTGAAATGTTCGAACGCTCATGGGTCATGATGCTGGCACCTGGTCTGGAGTGATTGGAAGGCATCGGACAGATCAGCTCAAAAACAACGTTTGTGCAGCCCATGGGCTTGTAATTACCAACACGCTGTTCCAGCATCGATGCATCCACACAACATCATAGATGCATGCCGGGTCCAAGCAAGAACATCTGCTGGACTACATAGTGATGGAAAAGCGGATGCGCCTGCCATTCTTCCACTCCGGTAGTGGGTGTACATCCAGGACCCTATTCAAACACACAGCGGCCTAGTCTCAGCTAGCTAATGAAAGTTGCAAGCGAGAATTTCATGATCACTTGCAGCTGGGGTTTGCATCTTCCACCATTCCTGATGTCGAGGGGAAATTGGCGAGTTATAAGACTGTGGCTCATGCAGCTGCAATGGCTGCTTTGGGTGCACTGTCCAATTCTCCCCAGATACCTTAGCGGACAGAGGAGGTGTTCAGGCTGGCTGAGAAAAAGCGACATGTCCACTTTCACGGTCTACAGCATCCCATGTCAGAGAATGAGGAGGCTTACCGCAGCTTTCTCTCAGAGATTTGGAGATCCATACACAGCTGCAAAGATGGGTGTTGGTCACGGGTTGCTGAGGAGATGGAGTCTGCCTCAGTAATACCCGATCACAAATTACTGTTAAACTCCATCAAAAAGGTGCCACACCTATCACAATCATTAGGGGTGTTGTATAAATGCCATTTTCAAAAAATTATATTAGGAGCGATATCGCCTATATTTTATGTAATAGTTATCTTTTTACATATCTGGATTTAGCGCGTACTAAAAAAACACGCAGTAACGGAGGCCTGTGAACTACTCTCTTGAAACAAGCACCCCCTGCTGCTTCGGCAGCGTCCCGAACACAAAGGAGACTGGGCATCGTGAAAGTTAATTAATCACAAGCCTTGGCTTGAAAAGTTGTAATGTTTGGATTAACCACCACCGCGTAGGAATATTTTCCAACATTATGGTATTTAACGTTAGTTTGATGATAGAATGTGCTGTTACATGACGATGCAGCTCAGGTGCAAAAGGTTTTTTTAATCACTATTTGGCATATTTGTGTCGTGACATCGCGGATGTCACTGTGCAATGCCGGCCCTAGAGAGGCACGGCGTGCGACGATGTATTGACATCGCAGACACCACTTACATGTGAGTGCAGTACCGACCCTAGTGGGGCTCGGTGAGCGCTGACTGACAGCGCTGAATGGCGCCACGCTCTGCGTGCAGTGCCGGCCCCTACAACTACAAGATAGGGGGTGAGAGTGCCGGCCACGGGAATGGGGTTACTAAAGGCCGTGGCACTCTGATTGACCCCGGAGGACCCGTGACCAGTTGAGTCTAGACGACATTCTGCTCGAGGATTCTAGAATGTGGTCGTGACTCAGGGCGGAACCAGCCACGCTACAGAGGATTTACAGTGAGGGAAAAAAGTATTTGATCCCCTGATGATTTTGTACGTTTGCCCACTGACAAATAAATGATCAGTCTATAATTTTAATGGTAGGTTTATTTGAACAGTGAGAGACAGAATAACAACAACAAAATCCAGAAAAATGCATGTCAAATATGTTATGAATTGATTTGCATTTTAATGAGGGAAATAAGTATTTGACTCCTCTACAAAACATGACTTTGTACTTGGTGGCAAAACCCTTGTTGGCAATCACAGAGGTCAGACGTTTCTTGTAGTTGGCTACCAGGTTTGCACACATCTCAGGAGGGATTTTGTCCCACTCCTCTTTGCAGATCATCTCCAAGTCATTAAGGTTTCGAGGTTGACGTTTGGCAACTCGAACCTTCAGCTCCCTCCACAGATTTTCTATGGGATGAAGGTCTGGAGACTGGCTAGGCCACTCCAGGACCTGAATGTCCTTCTTGTTGAGCCACTCCTTTGTTGCCTTGGCCGTGTGTTTTGGGTCATTGTCATGCTGGAATACCCATCCACGACCCATTTTCAAAGCCCTGGCTGAGGGAAGGAGGTTCTTACCCAAAATTTGAAGGTACATGGCCCCGTCCATCGTCCCTTTGATGCAGTGAAGTTGTCCTGTCCCCTTAGCAGAAAAACACCCCCAAAGCATAATGTTTCCACCTCCATGTTTGACGGTGGGGATGGTGTTCTTGGGGTCATAGGCAGCATTCCTCCTCCAAACACGGCGAGTTGAGTTGATGCCAAAGAGCTCCATTTTGGTCTAATCTGACCACAACACTTTCACCCAGCTGTCCTTTGAATCATACAGATGTTCATTGCAAACTTCAGACGGGCATGTATATGTGCTTTCTTGAGCAGGGGGACCTTGCGGGTGCTGCAGGATTTCAGTCCTTCACGGTGTAGTGTATTACCAACTGTTTTCTTGGTGACTATGGTCCCAGCTGCCTTGAGATCATTGACAAAATCCTCCCGTGTAGTTCTGGGCTGATTTCTCACCGTTCTCATGATCATTGCAACTCCACGAGGTGAGATCTTGCGTTGAGCCCCAGGCCGAGGGAGATTGACAGCTCTTTTGTGTTTCTTCCATTTGCGAATAATCGCACCAACTGTTGTCACCTTCTCACCAAGCTGCTTGGCGATGGTCTAGTAGCCCATTCCAGCCTTGTGTAGGTCTACAATCTTGTCCCTGACATCCTTAGAGAGCTCTTTGGTCTTGGCCATGGTGGAGAGTTTGGAATCTGATTGATTGATTGCTTCTGTGAACAGGTCTTTTATACAGGTAACAAGCTGAGATTAAGAGCACTTCCTTTAAGAGTGTGCTCCTAATCTCAGCTCGTTACCTGTATAAAAGACACCTGGGAGCCAGAAATCTTTATGATTGAGAGGGGTCAAATACTTATTTCCCTCATTAAAATGCAAATCTATAACATTTTTGGCATGCGTTTTTCTGGATTTTTTTGTTGTTATTCTGTCTCTCACTGTTCAAATTAACCTACCATTAAAATTATAGACTGATCATTTCTTTGTCAGTGGGCAAACGTACAAAATCAGCAGGGGATCAAATACTTGTTTCCCTCACTGTAAGCCGGGTCCCCGAGAGGGACCAAGGTTGTTCTTCATCCTGAAGAATCTACGTTCTACGTCCAACAGAGTCACCAAGACGTGGACTGGGACCCAAGCGTGGTGTGAACGCAGAGCGGGGCTGTTGATCTCCGAAGTGAAGACGACATCATCGGTCCTCAAGTCCCGGGTCGTCGTTCTGGACCAGGCAGCCCGCAGCCTGCCTGGTCCACTTTGTGTCGTGTTCCAGAGTGATTAGTGAGTTGAGGAAGGTGGTCACCACCTCATGTACAGTGTTATATTACTTACCGTTTAATAAATAGTGTTGCCTCCAAGCTGTGTGTGTGTGCACCTAATTCGAACCCGTTACAGAGTCACCAAGACGTGGACTGGGACCCAAGCTGTGGTCCGTTCCATTGTAGCTAATTATTGTGTAATTCGTGTAGTTAGCCTGGTGATCACCACCCAGTTAACTACACCAGTTACGTTGGAATTAGTGTAGTTAGCCTGGTGGTCCACCACCATTGGTTGTTATCTTGTTAAGGAGAAGTTACCCCTTGTGTTGGTGTTAATAAATGTGTTGCCTCCAAAGAGTACGTCTGCGACCCAGTTGAACTCACTACATTTGTATAAACAATGACTGTCACGCGCCTTTGTCTCCCCAGTGGCAATTTTAACATGCCAGCCAGGTATTCATATTTAGGCTGAGTCGACCCTAAGGAGAGAATCAAAACCAGAGCAGATAACCGCGACTGTTTTTATTAAGGGAGAATCTAACTCGGTAAACCAGTCACTGCAGAGAGGACACAACGATGCAACCCAGAGAGAGAGAGAGAGGGTAAAGGAGGCCATTCGCATGCCACATGGAAAATCAAGAGACCGTTTCACAAAAAACACATGGCCACAGATACGCACCACATCCGGGGGTCAGCATCGACGAGTCAAAAATACATTCCAATGGGCAATTAAGAACATCTGCGTCCACACAAGCCTTGGGATGACCTCCGGAGGACGGGGAGAAGTATGGTCGAGGTGACAACCACTGGCATCAGGATGTCCAGGCAACCAGAACAACGGGGCAACTAGGCTGACCAGATGAATGCGAGGGGCGTGACAATGAGAGGAGCTTTGGGCTTCTTAGGTGTCTTAGGGATGACATTTTTATTGAACAATATACTAAAATCACACAAATCAGTCTTGCAATGGCAAACTCCGGTGTATGGTTCTCGTAATCAATACCAGTTGCTGGGTTTTGCAGAGGAAAACTCCGGGACCGGCATCCGTAAAACAGACAACAGTGTTGAGTCTTGCAGAGTGTTGAATTCTGCGATGACAGACTCAAAGTTTTATTCTACGTTTCTCCTTATATATTGAGTCACTTGCAAAGTCAATGACATGGAGAAATTGCTCTTGCACTAAGCTAAGAGTTGTGAGAAGCTAAGAGGTGTGGGAATACATTTTCAAATAATCCTGCGATCAGCTAAGACGTGTGAGAAGTTAAGTGGATATTTGAGTAACGCACCAATATCGAGTGTGCATGAAATGTTGTCCAAATATAGTAATAGGTTTTTACCCTTTCAACTGGTACAAAAACTGACACCTTTATACAAGGCATCATGTTTGCAATAACCACAACACAAGCAGTCAAAATGCAAACAAAAAGAAACAACTCTGATGATGATAATGATATGCACTGTCCTTGAAGTTGATTGGTCCACACCCGAGACAGCTTTCCTTAGAGCCTAGTCTCCATTGGTGTTGGACCAGATGACGCCAAAAAGGCGTACAACTCAAAGACAGCGCACTATAAGAGTATTGAGAGCTCGGGGTAAGCATTTCCACTATGAGACCTCCTTTACCAGTGGCAAAATATAGTAATAGGTTTTTACCCTTTCAACTGGTACAAAAACTGACACCATTATACAAGCCATCATGTTTGCAATAACCACAACACAAGCAGTTGGTTATTGCAAACATGATTCCTTGTATAAAGGTGTCAGTTTTTGTACCAGTTGAAAGGGTAAAACCTACTACTACATTTTGCCACTGGTAAAGGAGGTCTCATAATGTTGTCCAAACTATAGGCTGGCAAATTTCTGTTGTTCAAGCGACTGATGTTCGATGATTTTTGGAGAGTGTACGTTTGCCCACTGGCAAAGAAATGATCAGTCTATAATTTTAATGGTAGGTTTATTTGAAGAGCGAGAGACAGAATAACAACACTAAAATCCAGAAAAACGCATGTCAAAAATGTTATAAATTTATTTGCATGGGAAATAAGTATTTGACCCCTCTGCAAAACATGCCTTAGTACTTGGTGGCAAAACCCTTGTTGGCAATCACAGAGGTCAGACGTTTCTTGTAGTTGGCCACCAGGTTTGCACACATCTCAGGAAGGATTTTGTCCCACTCCTCTTTGCAGATCTTCTCCAAGTCATTAAGGTTTCGAGGCTGACGTTTGGCAACTCGAACCTTCAGCTCCCTCCATAGATTTTCTATGGGATTAAGGTCTGAAGACTGGCTAGGCCACTCCAGGACCTTAATGTGCTTCTTCTTGAGCCACTCCTTTGTTGCCTTGGCCGTTTGTTTTGGGTCATTGTCATGCTGGAATACCCATCCACGACCCATTTTCAATGCCCTGGCTGAGGGAAGGAGGTTTTCACCCAAGATTTGACGGTACATCGCCCCGTCCATCGTCCCTTTGATGCGGTGAAGTTGCCCTGTCCCCTTAGCAGAAAAACACCCCCTCCACTCCCATGTGGTGATGGGGCAAGTAGTGGAGAGTCTGGAGAGTTTTCCATACCTGGGCAGTGTGCTCATGACCAACTCCGGTTTCACAGCAGAGGTCTCACTCCGAATCAGTCGAGCGGTATTATCTTTTCATCGGTTGCGTAACGCTGTGTGGAAGCGACCTGGTCTGTCGCTCCGCACGAAGCTTCAGGTCTTCTCGGACACAGTCATTCCCTCCCTTCTCTACGCTTGCGAAACGTGGACCCCCCTAATGGAACATCTCCGCCGGTTAGAAACATTTATGCTGGCCTGCCTACGATCTATCATGGGTTTAACCAGGCTGGATTGTGTGAGGAGCTCACAAATCCATGAAAGATCTGGACAAAGTCCCATTGGTGACTTCTTCCGGCAGGCAAGGCTGTGGGTGATGTAGCCCACATGCCCTGCCCTGCCTTCCAATACGTTATCAGGGGGCATCCAAGAGAGATTGAGGTGGGTAGGGGTTGACCGAAGGTCAAACCCCCGCCCCTCTGTGACCAGAGTTTGACACCCCAGACCACCCAGGCGCTGGGGGCTGAGGGGGATGGGGGCCCCCCCACCACTTCCTAAGACCCCTTAAGAATTAAGACCCTCTAAGACCTTCCAAAAGATTCTGGAGGGGGGGGGGGATCATGAGGGGAGGGGTGACCCCGACCTGGAGATTAAAGGCCGGACCTCTGAACGGGCCGGGGAGTGTTCACGAACTCAAACTTGAAGACATCTGAAGACCTGAAGACTGGACCAGCACACCGGAACCTTCAACCGAGGCTCTTGCTAGAGCCGGTTGTAAGTGGACCCGAGGTAGCTCGGACACCCTGGACCCTCCCCGAGCCTCTTGCTAGAGCCGGGGTTGGAGCGGATCAGAGCGAGTCCCGGACCCGGGGTGGGTCAGTCGGTCCAGTCTTCCCCAAGCCACCGTCGCAAGGGACCAGCGTGTAGCGTAGCTAGGAGTGCGTAGGACACGGTGGAAGGGAGGCTGTCTCTCCCTTAGGCTATCGGGTGGAAGGGGCCGAATCCCGTCGTGTTACGGTAGTGTTGGACAGAGTTGTTCAGAGTTGTTAAGAGTTGTTCTAATAAACGCGTTGCCTCCAGCAGATGTCTCCGCGTGGTTATTTATACGACACAACATATGCGTGCGTGATAATTGTTTTTTTACCCTTTTATCTGGCAACAAAACTGACACCTTTTTTTCGAGGATTCATGTTTGCATAGAGCACAATACCTGCGGTCATAATGCAAACAAAAAACATAACTCTGATAATGTATGCACTGTCCTTGAAGTTGATTGGTCAACACCTGAGACAGCTTTCCTTAGAGTCTAGTCTCACATGATGTTGGACCAGATGACGCCATTATGACTGCAGGTATTGTGGTCTATGCAAACATGACTCCTCGTAAAAAAGGTGTCAGTTTTGTTGCCAGATAAAAGGGTAAAAAAACAATTATCATATTTTTCTACTGGCAAATGAGGTTCCAAGGGTGTATATGCGTGCGTGTTTATGTGTAGATGTTCGTTTTCATGTGTGTATCTGTGTAGTGACATCTCCGGATGTCAACATGCTGTGGGTGCAGTACCAGCCCTGGAGGGGCATGGTGTGTGCTGTATAATAGCGCTGGATGGCACCAGGCTGTAAGTGCAGTACCAGCCCTACAGGACAGGAGGGGGCTAGGGGGGGTCACATGATTAGGACCCAGATCCTTCCCGAGGATTCTGGAAGGTGGGCGTGGCCAAGGCAGAGGTCGCAAACGGGTTTTGATTCCTTACCCGTACCCGGCCACACCAGGGTCGCAAACGGGTACCCGTACCCGGCCGTACTCGTACCCTACCCGTACCCGTTCGGGCACGGGTAGGGTACGGGTATCGGGTACCTGATTGCGACCTCTGGGATGAAGCCATGTTGCAGGCGCGGGTGGGTTGATTCTAGGAACTTGAATTGTGAGAAGAGACAAGACGTTGGGAAATGAGTGACAAACAGTTACTCACCAGTGACTCACGGTCTACCCGTACCCGTACCCAGCCGCACCAGGGTCGCAAACGGGTACCCGTACCCATACCCGGCTGGGTACGGGTAGCCGGGTATCGGGTAGGGTACGGGTATCGGGTACCCGTTTGCGACCTTTGGGCCAAGGGTGGAGCTGGTCACGCCACAGAGAATATAAGCCGGGTCCCAAGAGAGACCAGGGTTGTTGTTCATCCTGAAGAATCTATGTTCTACGTTCTACGTTCTACAGAGTCACCAAGACGTGGACTGGGACCCAAGCTGTGGTCCGTTCCGTTGTAGCTAATTATTGTGTAATTTGTAACTAGCCTGGTGATCACCACCCAATTAACTACACCAGTTACGTTGTAACTAGTGTAGTTAGCCTGGTGGTCCACCACCATTGGTTGTTATCTTGTTGAGGAGCAGTTACCCCTTGTGTTGGTGTTAATAAATGTGTTTCCTCCAAAGAGTACGTCTGCGACCCAGTTGAACTCACTACATTTGTATTAACAATGACTGTCACGCGCCTTTGTCTCCCCAGTGGCAATCTTAACATGCCAGCCAGGTATTCATATTTAGGCTGAGTCTACCTAAGGAGGGACTCATAACCTGAGCAGATAACCGCGACTGTTTTTTTTATTAAGGGAGAATCTATCTCGGTAAACCAGTCACTGCAGAGAGGACACAAATATACAACCCAGAGAGAGAGAGAGGGGGGGAAAGGAGGTCATTCGCATGCCACATGGAAAATCAAGAGGCCGTTCGTCTACGATCTCCGTTCAACAAGTCTTCCAGCACGTGGACCGGGCAGATGTTGTAGTCCCGGGTCCGTAGTAACAGTTACCTGGTAACTATAAATATGCTAAATTCATCTTGATATGCAAATTATTTTGTCAAGGCGCCCTTCCCCCCTTCCAACCCAGCTTAAATATACGCTCCAAGCATGGTGGTGTTTCATTCAGACGCTGTCTCCCCGACAGACCTGGTCTTCACCTGAGGACGGCTGCTTGCGTTGTGGCCGAAACGTCGTGAGAATTATTTTAGTATGTTTTATTTTTATTATTTTATTATTTCCCTTCTACGTGACTTTACCGAAATAACCAAGAATATGAATCTCTGCAGTCACGAAAGCTTTAAATCGAAATTTTGTGTGGTTAGCCAAGTGGTCACCACCTTAGGTTGTTATAGGGGGAAGTTACCCCTATGTTGGAACTAAACAAATGCGTTGCCTCCAAAGGCTACGTCTGCGAATCAGTTGAACCCATTACATCTGTATGCGTGTGCACGTCCACGCGTGTGTATCCGCATGTGTGTGTTCATGGGAAGCGGTAGTGTAGAGGTTAGCGCATTGTGCAACTAACCTGGCGACCCGAGTTCGATTCCGGATCACGGCCACGAACACCACTGCCGATAATCTGACACGATCATGGGCCTTCCCTAAGTCGACTCAGCCTTAAATGTGTTGTTTTCAACATGATGACTAGGGAGACAAAGGCGGCCTGGCAGACGTGGTGCTGGCCACTGTTGTATCTATGCCCTGTTTTCCGTTATTAATATTAAGAATAATTAAAAAAAAAATTGTTTTTATTATATCTATATATATTTTTTTTTAATAATGAGGACGGCTCACTCCTCCTCACGGGCACACCGGGAGTCCACGAGACATGGAGGGCGGTTGAAATGATAGGAATTCGGTCACGGAGAGGACATAGACATCCAGATGGACAAAGATGTATGGACTAGCCTCCCAGGACATCTGGAGATGTACAGATAAGGTGCAGAGTAAGTGACGGTTGCAACTCGCGTTTTCTTAACGTTTTCCTTACCGAAGAGTAGAAACTTAACAAAGATAATTAACCAACAAACAATAATATTTTTATTATTAGTATATGTTTCCTACCTACACGACCTTTCTGAAAACTAAGGAGTGCGAATTCCAGAGAGTCGGAAAGCGAGCCGCTCACCCTCTCACCGCAGCTGCGCAAGCCAGAGGGTCCTTCTCCGAAAGTCGTTCGTACCCACAACTTCCCCCACCAATAGACCCACACACGCACGCATCGACGCCCCACTCACCTGTGAGACTATCCCATCTAGTTCACCCTTACCATCGTATCAACCCTAGTCAATTATCAGAAGACTGATTATCAACTACATGAACCATCAGCGGGCCATGAGGAATCACGGCCCATCGAGTGATTAAGAGTCCGTCGGTTATAAGAGTGAGGTTATTCTCCTTGCCTTTTTCTTTTGTCCCGTTCATCGCATAGGCGATCAATAGATTCGTCGAGGCAAACTCAAACTCTCGGAATCCTCATTACGAATCGACCCATATATATAGAGAGAATATCTTGTCAAATCGGTTTTCTTTGTCAGAGAATCTCGCTGAGGAATTAATCAAAGCAGAGCCGATACTCCCTCTCACAGCACGCATCCACCCACCCTTGTCTCAAACATTTCGTTAAAAAGGATTTTATACTTGCCGATGAATCTATTGACATATACTTTCGCCTCTGGGATACAATAAGTGCTTTTTATTACCGCCATATGAAGTGTGTCATGCTTGTTATCAAACTCGGCCAGTCGCCGATTGTGATCGATACATGGGCGAACTAATGAAATGCCTGGTGGAAAGGTAGAGGTTACGACTGTTAGGAGGGTTTTGAGTTATTCAATTTAGCTAAATGCATAGTCTCGCAAATGCATAAGTGTTTATTCATTCATTTTAGTCAAATGCATAATATCGCAATTGCATAAGAGTTTTGGTTATTCATATTAGTCGAATGTATAGTCTCGCAAATGCATAAGAGTTTGGTTATTCAATTTAGTTAAATGCATAGTCTCGCAAATGAAGGAGTATTTTTAGTTATCCATTTTCGTTAAGTGCATAATCTTGCTCATGAATTATTGACACATGTTTGACCTGCATGCTAGAATGTCACATGTTTGTTTAGAATAAAATTGTTATCACAGAAGCGACTCGAGTGTTCCTTCCAAGTCCATGCAAAACTGTCTTATTCTTGACAACTGTATCCTGTGATGAGATCTGAAACTGGTGACCTAAAATATCATAACACACTAAGATAATCGGTAAACGTTTAATCGATGATAATAGTGTTATCCTGATTGATATAACACTGGATAAACGAAGCTGAGCCTAATTATCACAACTGCTCACATTAGCATAATCGCAAGCATCCGCATAAATTACTACGATTGTCTCCGTGATTATAATAGATTATGCATATAATTACACGCATTATCATAATTTATGCACATTAATACACACACTATCATAATTAATGCGATTTGCGCATTTTTCGGAAAATTATTAATTTTTATTATTTTCATCAAAATTTCATAATCCCAACACATACAACACCACCCACCCCCTCGTGTGCCATGCTGACATTCATAGGTGCTCGCTCACAGTACTTGTCCCAAGTCTATTAAGGCTACACGGGTGATCTTTGTCTTTGGACCTGTGTGTGTATGGTGAACTAAATTGTAACCAAATTATTTTAAATTTACCAGGTAAGGCCCACTGAGATGGTTTGTAGCTCTCTTTTAGAAGCGACCTGACCACAAATGATAGCTCAAAGACGTGACGTATCATCATCATCATGTGGAAATTGATAGCAGCAGGGAAAAACCCAGAGAACCCGGGGAGAAATCCATGCGACCCTGGGGAGAGATAGAGAGAGAAAACACGCAAACTCCAAATATACAGCAGGTGTCAGGGTGGTGATCGAACCCAAGACCTCCTGTATACCAGGCGAGGTAGTTAACATCTCCGAGCCAACGTGGTGACTAGGAGATGTTTGTCATCTCTCATGAAGTTGAGGTGTTTGCAAAGCTGAATAAAATCTTGTTTTTTTTTTCCCATGTTGTATTGTAATTATTGCGAGGCATGTTTTACCCAGCAGAGTCTCACCCGTATCTCAAGATTACACTAATTCTAGATTTGAAGCTTTCGTGACTGCAAGGAATCATATTCTTAGGTTTTTTCGGTAAAGTCACGTAGGAAAAAAGATTAAATTAAAATTAATAAAAGTAAAATAAATATTTAATTATATATTTTTTTAAGGTTTTTTCGGTAAAGTCACGTAGGAATTTTTTAAAAATTAAAATGAACAAGTATAATACATGTTTTTATTTTACTTTTATTAATTTAAATTTTAATTTTTTACCTACGTGACTTTACCGAAAAAACCTAAGAATAAGATAACACTGGTCAACAAAAAAAAAAAATTCTGGCCTGGACTTTTGCAGCTGTGTTAGACTAATTTCAGGGTGCTGATTCCAAATCTGATCTCAGATTTGCTCTATCACATCTCATTTTTATGCTATCGGCATACCTCATTTTCATTGATTTTACCCGAAATTAACTCTGTCACTTATGATTGCAAGTTGTTGCGAGTCAGTGACTGCTTTAGTGTTAAACTATGGTGCTGTATTTTTAGAATGGTGTGTTTATAATGTCATTTTATGTAGATATCCACATTTATTTAATATTTCTTTTCCGCAGTTTGTATTCAAAATGCAATATTCTGATATCTCAAAAACCTGATGTGATAGACAAAAACTGATGCCAAATAATAATGAAAATAAAACATAATAAAGTAATTATCACGACGTTTTATTTTTATTATTTTATTATTTCCCTTCTACCTGATGACTTTACCGAAAGAACCAAGAAGATGAATCCCTGCAGTCACGAAAGCTTTAAATCGAAATTTAAGTAGAACGTGTTGTCTGTATTTATTTAAAGTTGCGCTTTTTGATGTGACGTCACATTTCTCAAACCTCCCCCTTCCCATCGTCACACATCGTCACAAATGTCTGACATGCCCCCCTCCCCACCAGGTGCGTGACGTCATTTATGGACGGCCCCAAAGGCCCCACTGTTCCGCTGCGACCTGGCCAAATGACAGCTCAACGACGTGTCGGCTTATCATCATCATCCCGTGGAAATTAGCATCAGCCAAATAAGTACAAATGTTGATCCTGAGAAGGGACGCGCAGACAGCCTCGATTTGAAGTTTTCGTTTCTGCAGGGATCCACAAACTCTTTGGTTCTTTCGGTAAAGTCACGTGGGTATTAAATGAAGTAGATTAAATCACGACGTTTCGGGCGCAACACAAGCAATCATCGTCAGGTGGGAAAAACTACAGCAAGAAAATTTTTTGGCTCAAATTTTCTTGCAAGAATATTTTTTTTTGCTGTGATTTTCTTGCATTAATTTTTTTTTGCCGAAATCTTCTTGCTAGAATTTTTTTTGCTCAAATTTTCTTGCAATAATTTTTTTTGCTCAAATTTTCTTGCAATAATTTTTTTTGCTCACATTTTTTTTGCCGAAATCTTCTTGCTAGAATATTTTTTGCTCAAATTTTCTTGCAAAAATATTTTTTTTTGCTCAAATTTTCTTGCAATAAATTTTTTTTGCTCAAATTTTCTTGCATTAATTTTTTTTTGCTGAAATCTTCTTGCTAGAATTTTTTTGCTGAAATTTTCTTGCAATAAATATTTTTTTTTGCTAAAATTTTCTTGCAATAATTTTTTTTGCTGAAATCTTCTTGCTAGAATTTTTTTGCTCAAATTTTATTGCAATACATTTTTTTTTTGCTCAAATTCTCTTGCCGTGGTTAACCCACCTCATGATGATGATTATGATTGCTCGTGTCGCGATCGAAACGTCGTGATTTACTTTATTTATACCCTACGTGACTTTACCGAAAGAACTAAAGACGCACAGACTCCAAATATAAAGCAGCAGGCATTCGTCAGGTTCGGGGTCGAACAGACCGAAGCCACCGGCCATAGTCACGGTGGGCTGTCATAATCCTCGCAGCTGATTGGATAAGAGCCCCACAGAAGACACGCCCTCTATCGTCCGTCTCATGAATATTCATGAGTTGGAAGAGGAGCTGATTGGATAACAATGCGCCTGAAGCCACGCCCATAGTCACGGTGGGCTGTCATAATCCTTGCAGCTGATTGGATAAGAGTCTCCACGTCCATCGCAAGAGCTGATTGGCTAAGAGCCTGCCGAAGCCACGCCTCCATATCGTCCATCTCATGAATATTCATTTATTTAACGAGGTAAGAGCTGATTGGATAACTGGCTGAAGCCACGCCCTTCCCCACTGTGGGCTGTCATAATCCTCGCAGCTGATTGGCTAAGAGCCCCAGCAGGAAGACACGCCCTCTATCGCCCGTCTCATGAATATTCATGAGATAAACAACACGCAGAAGAGAGCTGATTGGATCACCGATCCGAAGCCACGCCCATTCACCGTGGGCCGTCGTAATCCTCGCAGCCGATTGGATAAACGCCCGGCTGAAGACACGCCCATACATCGCCCGTCTCATGAATATTCATGAGCTCGCGGGAGGGAGTTGACCAATCAGACGCGTGGCTCGCGGTACGTCCGGGTGCAAAGCAGCTCAGATCGCCCATTGCTCTTAGCGCAGTGGGACTCAACTGAATTGGTAAGACGACGTTATAATCTTTAATATTTTTAAATTTTTAAGCGCACGCGTCCACACTTCACCTATGTTTCGCACCCCTTTAAATCACGTCGTTGTTGTTACATCTTTTAATTTTATTTCGCTGTTTTTTCCGTTGCGTGCGGTTACTTTAGGACGTTTTCTTGTTTCCGATTTAAAGCTTTCGTGACTGATTCATCTTCTTGGTTCTTTCGGTAAAGTCACCACGTAGAAGGGAAATAAAAAAATAAAAAAAATAATTCTAGATTTGAAGCTTTCGTGACTGCAATGATTCATACGCTTAGGTTTTTTCGGTAAAGTCACGTAGGGAAATAAATAAATCAATAACGCTTTTTTATATTAATTATAGTAGAAATACAATAATAAATTACGACGTTTCGTGTTGCCTCCGAAAAAAAAACCTAAGAGTATAATAAAATAAAACAATAAAATTATTACGACGTTTCGGCCACAACGCAGGATGCTTGCGTTGTGGCCGAAACGTCGTACGAATTTTATTTTGTTACATTTTTATTATTTTATTATTTCCCTTCTACGTGACTTTACCGAATATTATGTTTCTTATTCATGTTTTGGTTGCACCCCGAGTCAAGAGCTGCATCAATCATGGGGCTATACCGAATACATGAACACTGACACTTTAACGTTGTAACAGAAGCGCTTTATAGCTCATATGGTTTAATCCTCCCCCTCCCTCCCCACCCAGCAGTGAGCCGGACGCAACGTGGAGCCATGAAGGACGACGTCGTCATCGTCTCCGCCGTTCGCACTCCCATCGGTTCGCTCCAATGTTCACTGAGTGGGGGGGGGGGGCTGTGAGATGTTGACTACCTCGCCTGGTACACAGGAGGTCGTGGGTTCGATCCCGTCCCTGATATCACAGTGGCTAGGAGATGTTGACTACCTCGCCTGGTACACAGGAGGTCGTGGGTTCGATCCCGACCCTGACACCACAGTGGCTGTGAGATGTTGACTACCTCGCCTGGTGCACAGGAGGTCGTGGGTTTGATCCCTACCCCCCAATCGCCACGCTGGCGAGATGTTGACTACCTCAGACTCACACAGAGACCCACAGACTCACACAGAGACCCACAGACTCACACAGAGACCCACAGACTCGCACAGAGACCCGCAGATTCACACAGAGACCCACAGACTCACACAGAGACCCACAGACTCACGCAGAGACCCACAGACTCACGCAGAGACCCACAGACTCACGCAGAGACCCACAGACTCACACAGAGACTCACACAGAGACCCACAGACTCACACAGAGACCCACAGACTCGCACAGAGACCCGCAGATTCACACAGAGACCCACAGACTCACACAGAGACCCACAGACTCACGCAGAGACCCACAGACTCACACAGAGACCCACAGACTCACACAGAGACCCACAGACTCGCACAGAGACCCGCAGATTCACACAGAGACCCACAGACTCACACAGAGACCCACAGACTCACGCAGAGACCCACAGACTCACGCAGAGACCCACAGACTCACGCAGAGACCCACAGACTCACACAGAGACTCACACAGAGACCCACAGACTCACACAGAGACCCACAGACTCGCACAGAGACCCGCAGATTCACACAGAGACCCACAGACTCACACAGAGACCCACAGACTCACGCAGAGACCCACAGACTCACACAGAGACCCACAGACTCACACAGAGACCCACAGACTCACACAGAGACCCACAGACTCACGCAGAGACCCACAGACTCACGCAGAGACCCACAGACTCACGCAGAGACCCACAGACTCACGCAGAGACCCACAGACTCACGCAGAGACCCACAGACTCACACAGAGACCCACAGACTCACACAGAGACCCACAGACTCACACAGAGACCCGCAGATTCACACAGAGACCCACAGATTCACACAGAGACCCACAGACTCACACAGAGACCCACAGACTCACACAGAGACTCACGCAGAGACCCACAGACTCACACAGAGACCCACAGACTCACACAGACTCACACAGAGACTCACAGACTCACGCAGAGACCCACAGACTCACACAGAGACCCACAGACTCACACAGAGACTCACACAGAGACCCACAGACTCACAGAGAGACTCACAGACTCACAGAGACCCACAGACTCACACAGAGACTCACACAGAGACTCACAGACTCACACAGAGACCCGCAGATTCACACAGAGACCCACAGACTCACGCAGAGACCCACAGACTCACACAGAGACCCACAGACTCACACAGAGACTCACGCAGAGACCCACAGACTCACACAGAGACCCACAGACTCACACAGAGACTCACACAGAGACTCACAGACTCACGCAGAGACTCACAGACTCACACAGAGACCCACAGACTCGCACAGAGACCCGCAGATTCACACAGAGACCCACAGACTCACACAGAGACCCACAGACTCACGCAGAGACCCACAGACTCACGCAGAGACCCACAGACTCACGCAGAGACCCACAGACTCACACAGAGACTCACACAGAGACCCACAGACTCACACAGAGACCCACAG
>NC_083847.1:1451144-1471020 GCF_015708825.2 Lethenteron reissneri
GTGGCGGTGACGTCACCACGACGCTTGTGCCAGGCCATGTGCACCTTGAGGCCACGTGAAGTGTCGAACGCCCGCTGGCAGGAGGTCACGGGGCAGACCCAGCAGGTGCCACGGGTCGACTGACTGAGATGACTGAGATGACCGAGATGACTGAGATGACTGGCTGATGCACCACCTGTGCCCCCCTACTGTGCCAGACACTCACACACACACACCCAACTCACTGCCACACACTCGCTCACTCTCTCATACACTCAAACACTCGCTCACTCGCTCGCTCACCCACTCGCTCACCCACTCAAACACTCTCTCATACAATCAAACACTCGCTCACTCGCTCACCCACTCGCTCACTCTCTCACCCACTCGCTCACTCGCTCACCCACTCGCTCACTGTCTCATACACTCAAACACTCGCTCACTCACACACTCACACACTCGCTCAAACACTCACACTCACTCACACTCACTCACTCACTAACTCGCTCACACACTCGAACACTCGCTCATACACTCGCTCAACCACTCGCTCACTCGCTCACCCACTCGCTCACTCTCTCATACACTCTCCCCACTCGCTCACTGTCTCATACACTCAAACACGCTCACACACTCGCTCAAACACTCACACTCACTCACACTCACTCACACACCCACTCGCTCACACAACAACAACAACCGCCATTCGCCACTAAGTGGCGGTGACGTCACCACGACGCTTGTGCCAGGCCATGTGCACCTTGAGGCTGCCACGTGAAGTGTCGAACGCCCGCTGACAAGAGGTCACGGGGCAGACCCAGCAGGTGCCACGGGTCGACTGACTGAGATGACTGAGATGACCGAGATGACCGAGATGACTAGCTGATGCACCACCTGTGCCCCCCTACTGTGCCAGACACTCACACACACACACCCAACTCACTGCCACACACTCGCTCACTTTCTCATACACTCAAACACTCGCTCACTCGCCCAACCACTCGTTCACTCGCTCACCCACTCGCTCACTCTCTCATACACTCAAACACGCTCACTCACACACTCACACACTCGCTCAAACACTCACACTCACTCACACTCACTCACACACCCACTCGCTCACACAACAACAACAACCACCATTTGCCACTAAGTGGCGGTGACGTCACCACGACGCTTGTGCCAGGCCAAGTGCACCTTGAGGCCACGTGAAGTGTCGAATGCCCGCTGACAGGAGGTCACGGGGCAGACCCAGCAGGTGCCACGGGTCGACTGACTGAGATGACCGAGATGACTGGCTGATGCACCACCTGTGCCCCCTACTGTGCCAGACACTCACACACACCCAACTCACTGCCACACACTCGCTCACTCTCTCATACACTCACTCACACACTCACCCACTCGCTCAAACACTCCCTCACCCACTCGTTCACACACACACTCGTTCAAACACTCACTCGCACACTCTCTCACACACTCAAACACTCACTCACCCACTCGTTCACACACTCGCTCAAGCACTCACTCACCCACTCACTCACTTACCCACCCACTCGCTCACACACTCGCTCACTCTCTCATACACTAGAACACTCGCTCACTCACCCACTCACCCACCCACTCACTCACACTCACCCACTCACCCACCCACTCACTCACACACTCAACCACTCGCTCACACTCGCTCACTCTCTCATACACTTGAACACTCGCTCACTCACACACCCACTCGCTCACACACTCGCTCGCTCACTCACACACTCACCTACCCACCCACTCACTCGCACACTCAACCACTCGCTCACACTCGCTCACTCTCTCATACACTTGAACACTCGCCCACTCGCTCACCCGCTCGCCCGCTCGCTCGCCCGCTCTCTCACTCGCTCGCTCGCCTACTTACTCCCTCTCACCCTTTCTCCCCGCGTGTGTCTCTCCGTGTGTCTCCCTGTCTCACCGTGTGTCTCCCTGTCTCTCTCCCCGTGTGTGTCTCCCTGTCTCTCTCCCCGTGTGTGTCTCCCCGTGTCTCCAGGCCAGGGACAGAACCCGGCTAGGCGTGCGAGTCTGTCCGCGGGTCTCCCTGTCTCCGTCCCCGTGTGGGGACTCAACATGCCGTGTGTCTCCCTGTCTCACTCTTTCTCCCCGCGTGTGTCTCCCTGTCTCTCTCTCCGCGTGTCTCCCTGTCTCTCTCTCTCTCTCTCTCCGCGTGTGTCTCCCTGTCTCTCTCTCTCCGTGTGTCTCCCTGTCTCACCGTGTGTCTCCCTGTCTCTCTCTCCGCGTGTCTCCCTGTCTCTCTCCCCGCGTGTGTCTCCCTGTCTCTCTCTCTCTCTCTCTCCGCATGTCTCCCTGTCTCACCGTGTGTCTCCCTGTCTCACTCTCTCTCCCCGTGTGTGTCTCCCCGTGTCTCCAGGCCAGGGACAGAACCCGGCTAGGCGTGCGAGTCTGTCCGCGGGTCTCCCTGTCTCTGTCCCCGCGTGGGGACTCAACATGCTGTGTGGCTCCGGTCTCCGCGCCGTCTGCCTGGGGGCCCAGGCCGTGAGGCAGCGGGACGTGGACATCGTCCTGGCCGGGGGGCAGGAGAGCATGAGCCAGGTGACTGTCTCCACACGCGTGTGTCTCCGTGTGTCTCCACGTGTGTCTCTGTGTGTGTGTCTCCACGTGTCTCTGTGTGTGTCACTGTGTGTGTCTCTGTGTGTGTGTCTCCACGTGTCACTGTGTGTGTCACTGTGTGTGTCTCTGTGTGTGTCTCCACGTGTGTGTCTGTGTGTGTGTGTCTCCACGTGTCTCTGTGTGTGTCTGTGTGTGTGTGTCTGTGTGTGTCTCCACGTGTGTCTCCGTGTGTCTCTGCGTGTGTCTCCACGCATGGCTTTGTGTGTGTCTCTGTGTGTCTCCGTGTGTCTCCGTGTGTCTCCGTGTGAGTCTCTGTGTGTCTCCGTGTGAGTCTCTGTGTGTCTCCGTGTGTCTCTCTGTGTGTCTCCACGTGTGCCTGTGTGTCTCCACGCGTGTCTCCACGTGTGTCTCTGTGTCTCCATGTGTCTCTGCGCGTGTCTCCGCGCCTGTGCGTGTGTCACCCTGGGGTAACGCGTGTGTGTGTGCGTGTGTGTCTGCGTGTGTGCGTGCGTGTGTGCGTGCGTGTGTGCGTGTGCGTGTGTGCGCGTGTGTGCGTGTGTGTGTGTGCGTGTGTGTGTGCGTGTGTGTGTGTGTGCGTGCGTGTGTGTGTGTGTGCGTGCGTGTGTGTGGTGCGTGTGTGCGTGTGTGTGTGCGTGCGTGCGTGTGTGTCTGTGTGTGTGTGTGCGTGTGTGTGTGCGTGTGTGCGTGTGTGTGTGCGTGTGTGCGTGTGTGTGTGCGTGTGTGCGTGTGTGTGCGTGTGTGTGTGTCTCCCCGTAGGCCCCCCATGCTGTGTACGTGAGGGCGGGGGTGAAGATGGGAGACGCCACGATGGTTGACACCATGACACACGACGGCCTCATAGACTCCACCCTGCACTACCACATGGGAGTGACCGGTAACACCACCACTACCACCACCACCACCAACACCACCACCAACACCACCACCACTACCACCACTACCAGACAACCACCACCACTACCAGACCACCACCAACACCACCACCACCACTACCACCACTACCAAACAACCACCACCACCACCAGCACCACTACCACCACTACCAGACCACCACCACCACTACCAGAACACCACCACTACCACCAGACCACTACCAGATAACCACCACAACCACCACTCACAACAACAACAACCGCCATTTGCCACTAAGTGACGGAAACGTCACCACGACGCTTGTGCCAGGCCAGGTGCACCTTGAGGCCACGTGACGTGTCAAACGCCTGCTGGCAGGAGGTCACGGGACAGACACAGCAGGTGCCATGGGTTAACTGACTGAGACGACTGGCTGATGCACCACCTGTGCCCCCTACTGTACTAACTTGCTGTGCTTTAGCCACCCGGCGCTCCGCTCGTTGTGAGCGTCGCTCCTCCGCCCTCCGTTGTTGTTGGAGGGCGACTGCCTCCAACTGCCCAGTAGCGTTCTTCACGAGCCTCCTCCACAGAGGCCGATCTTGACACCGCTGGTACCAGTCATCGGCAAGTCCACTCAGCTCCACGTCCTCCTGTACCACATCACTCCATCTCTTCTCTAGCATCACTCCACACGCAGAAGCACTCTGTCTCTCTCTCTCTCTCACCCCGTGTCTCTCTCTCCCCGTGTCTCTCTCTCCGTGTCTCTCTCCCCCCGTGTCTCTCTCTCCCCCCGTGTCTCTCTCCCCGTGTGTCTCTCTCTCCCCGTGTCTCTCTCTCCCCCCGTGTCTCTCTCTCACCGTGTGTCTCTGTGTGTCTGCGTGTGTCTCTGTGTGTCTCTGTGTGTCTCTGTGTGTCTCTGTGTGTCCGCGTGTAGCGGAGAACGTGGCGAAGCAGTTCTCGGTGTCTCGCCGTGACCAGGACGACTTTGCGGCGCTGTCCCAGGCGCGCACCGCGGCCTCCGTGCAATCCGGAGCCTTTACGCGGGAGATCGCCCCCGTGTCTGTCGTCACGCGCAAGGGTGAGACACGGGGACACTGGGACACTGAGACACGGGGACACGGAGACACGGGGACACGGAGACAGGGAGACACACAGACACGGAGACACGGAGATACGGGGACACGGAGACACAGGGACACGGGGACACTGGGACACTGGGACACTGGGACACGGGGACACTGGGACACTGAGACATAGGGACACTGGGACACGGGGACACGGGGACACTGGGACACTGAGACACAGGGACACTGGGACACTGAGACACTGGGACATGGGGACACTGATACACTGGGACACGGGGACACTGGGACACGGGGACACTGAGACATAGGGACACTGGGACACTGAGACACTGGGACATGGGGACACTGATACACTGGGACACGGGGACACTGGGACACGGGGACACTGGGACACTGGGACACGGGGACACGGGGACACTGGGACACTGAGACACTGGGACATGGGGACACTGATACACTGGGACACGGGGACACTGGGACAAGGGGACACTGGGACACTGGGACATGGGGACACTGATACACTGGGACACTGGGACACGGAGCCACGGGGACACTGGGACACTGGGACACGGGGACACTGGGACACTGGGACACGGAGACACACGGAGACACGGGGACACAGAGACACACGGAGAGACACGGGGACACTGGGACACTGAGACACAGGGACACTGGGACACTGAGACACTGGGACATGGGGACACTGATACACTGGGACACGGGGACACTGGGACACGGGGACACTGGGACACTGGGACACTGGGACACTGGGACACGGGGACACTGGGACATGGGGACACTGATACACTGGGACACTGGGACACGGAGACACACGGAGACACGGGGACACTGGGACACTGGGACACGGGGACACTGGGACACTGGGACTTGGAGACACACGGAGACACGGGGACACAGACACACGGAGAGACACGGGGACACTGGGACACGGGGACACGGAGACACACGGAGACACACGGAGACACACGGAGACACACGGAGAGACACGGAGAGACACGGAGACACGGAGACACAACCGTGGCTAATCGGAGGTGTGGGGGTAAGGACAACAACAACAAACTAAACAACAACAACAACAAACTAAACAACAACAACAAACTAAACAGCAACAACAACAAGGAGCAGCTCTACAGAGATGAGTTTGTCAATGGAGATGATGAAGAGCGTTCCAGACGGCCGCAGAAGAAGCAGCGCAATTTAAAGCACCGCACAAAGTGTAGAGTAGTGTGTAGTGTATAGTAGTGTAGTGTGTAGTGTAGTGTGTAGTGTAGTGTAGTGTGTAGTGTATAGTGTAGTGTATAGTGTAGTGTGTAGTGTGTAGTGTAGTGTATAATGTAGTGTATAGTGTAATGTGTATCCCTGTCTCCCCGTCTCTGTCTCTCTGTGCGTGTTTCTCTGTCTCCCCGTCTCTCTGTGAGTGTCTGTGTCTCTCTCTCTGTGTCTCTTGTGTGCGTGTCTCTGTGTGTGTGTCTCTGTGTGTGTCCCTGTGTGTGTGTCTCTGTGTGTGTGTCTCTGTGTGTGTGTCTCTGTGTGCATGTCCCTGTGTGTGTGTGTCTCTGTGTGCGTGTCCCTGTGTGTGTGTGTGTGTCTCTGTGTGTGTGTCTCTGTGTGTGTGTTTCTCTCTGTGTGTGTTTCTCTCTGTGTGTGTGTTTCTCTCTGTGTCCCTGTGTGTGTGTTTTTCTGTGTGTGTCCCTGTGTGTCTGTGTATGTGTGTGTCTCTGTGCATGTCTAGGGGAGGTTGTCGTGACTCAGGATGAGTTTCCACGGCCTGGGACGACGGTTGAGAGTCTGGGACGACTCAAGCCGTGCTTCGTCACGGACGGAAGCGGCACCGTGACCGCCGGGAACTCATCCGGTACACGACAGACACGGGGAGAGAGAGAGACACGGGGAGAGAGACACGGGGAGAGAGACACGGGGGAGAGAGACACGGGGGAGAGAGACACGGGGGAGAGAGACACGGGGAGAGAGACACGGGGAGAGAGAGACACGGGGAGAGAGAGACACGGGGAGAGAGACACGGGGAGAGAGAGACACGGGGGAGAGAGGACACGGGGAGAGAGAGACACGGGGAGAGAGAGACACGGGGAGAGAGCGACACGGGGAGAGAGAGACACGGGGAGAGAGAGACACGGGGAGAGAGAGACGCCGGGAGAGAGAGACGCGGGGAGAGAGAGACGCGGGGAGAGAGAGACACGGAGAGAGAGACACGGGGAGAGAGAGACACGGGGAGAGAGAGACGGGGGGAGAGACATGGAGGGAGAGAGACACGGGGAGAGAGAGACGGGGAGAGACACGGGGAGAGAGAGACACGGGGAGAGAGAGAGACACGGGGGAGAGAGACACGGGGAGAGAGAGAGAGAGAGACACGGGGGTGAGAGACACGGGGAGAGAGAGAGAGAGAGAGACACGGGGGTGAGAGACACGGGGGAGAGAGACACGGGGAGAGAGACACGGGGAGAGAGAGACACGGGGAGAGAGAGAGAGAGACACGGGGGAGAGAGACACGGGGGAGAGAGACACGGGGGAGAGACACGGGGAGAGAGAGACGCGGGGAGAGACACGGGGAGAGAGAGACACGGGGAGAGAGAGACGGGGGGAGAGACATGGGGGGAGAGAGACATGGGGGGAGAGAGACACGGGGAGAGAGAGACGGGGAGAGACACAGGGAGAGAGAGACACGGGGAGAGAGAGAGACACGGGGGAGAGAGACACGGGGAGAGAGGGAGAGAGACACGGGGGTGAGAGACACGGGGGAGAGAGACACAGTGGATGTGGTTGTATAGTAGTAGTGGTTGTAGTATAGTTATAGTGGTGGCTGTATAGTTATTTTTATAGTTGTGGTGGTTGTGGTAGTGGTGGTTGTTGTACCGTAGTGGTTGTGGTGGTTGTTGTAGCCTAGTGGTTGTGGTAGTTGTGGTAGTGGTGGTTGTGGTGGTTGTTGTACTGTGGTGGTTGTGGTGGTTGTAGTGTTTGTGGTGGTTGTAGTGTTTGTGGTGGTTGTGGTGGTGGTTGTGGTGGTTGTGGTGGTGGTTGTTGTACCGTGGTGGTTGTAGTGATTGTGGTGGTGGTGGTTGTGGTGGTGGTTGTGTTGGTTGTTGTACCGTGGTGGTGGTTGTGGTGGTGGTTGTACCGTGGTGGTTGTGGTGGTTGTGGTGGTTGTGGTGGTGGTTGTGGTGGTTGTGGTGGTGGTTTTGGTGGTTGTAGTGGTTGTGGTGGTTGTGTTGGTTGTTGTACCGTGGTGGTTGTGGTTGTGGTGGTGGTGGTTGTTGTACCGTGGTGGTTGTGGTGGTGGTTGTGGTGGTTGTAGTGATTGTGGTTGTGGTGGTGATTGTGGTGGTTGTGGTGGTGGTTGTGGTGGTGGTGGTGGTGGTTGTAGGAGTGAACGACGGTGCTGCTGCCGTCTTGTTGATGACGGAGAGCGAGGCCCAGTCGCGGGGCCTGAAGCCTCTGGCTCGCCTGGTCTCCTGGGCGCAGGCCGGAGTGGAGCCGAGCATCATGGGAACAGGGCCCATCCCAGCCACAACCAAAGCGGTGAGGCAGCCACAACCACAACAACCATCACAACCACAATCACAACCACAGCCACCATCACAACCACAATCACAACCACCATCACAACCACCATCACAACCACAACACAACAACTACAACCACTATCACAACCACCACCACAACCACCATCACAACCACCATCACAACCACCAACACAACCACCGTCACAACCACCATCACAACCACCTCCACACCATCACAACCACAACACAGCAACCACAACCACCATCACAACCACAACCACCATCACAACCACACCATCACAACCACCATCACAACCACAACCACAACACAGCAACCACAACCACCATCACAACCACCATCACAACCACCATCACAACCACAACCACAACACAGCAACCACCATCACAACAACACCGTCACAACCACCATAATTGTTGATGTTGTGGTTGTTTAGCTGTTGTTGTGGTTGATATGGTGGTTGTTGTTGTTGTTATTGTTGTTGATGTTGTTGATGTTGTGGTTATTGTTGTTGATGTGGTGGTTGTTGTTGTGGTTATTGTTGTTGACGTTGTTGATGTTGTGGTTATTGTTGTTGATGTTGTGGTGGTTGTTGTTGTGGTTATTGTTGTTGATGTTGTTGATGTTGTGGTTATTGTTGTTGATGTTGTGGTTGATGTTGTTGTTGATATTGTGGTTGATGTGGTGGTTATTGTTGATGTTGTTGATGTTGTGGTTGTGGTTATTGTTGTTGATGTTGTTGTTGATGTTGTGGTGGTTATTGTTGTTGATGTTGTGGTTATTGTTGTTGTTGTGTAGCTAGCGAAGGCTGGCTGGTCTGTGCAGGACGTGGATCTGTTTGAGCTGAACGAGGCGTTCGCGGCTCAGTCGCTGGCCGTGATCCGCAAGCTGGGACTCAACACGGAGAAAGTGAGACACACGGAGACACACACACAGAGACACAGAGACACACACACGGAGACACACAGAGACACACACACAGAGACAGAGACACACACACGGAGACACACAGAGACAGACAGACAGAGACACACGGAGACACGGAGAGAGACACAGAGAGAGAGAGACGGAGACACGGAGAGAGACACGGAGAGAGACACGGAGAGAGACACGGAGAGAGACACAGAGAGAGACAGACACGGAGAGAGACACAGAGAGAGAGAAACGGAGACACGGACAGAGACACACAGACAGAGACGTACATGGACACAGAGAGAGACACACAAAGACAGACAGACGGAGACACATAGAGACACGGACAGAGACACAGAGAGAGACACGGAGACACACGGAGACACACAGAGACACAGAGAGACACACAGACAGAGACGCAGATGGACACAGAGAGAGAGAGACGTGGGGACGTGGAGACACAGAGACACACACAGACACACACAGAGATACAGATACGTGGGATGCGTCGGGACGCTGAGACAGGGGGACGTGGAGGCAGAGGGACGCGGAAAGACAATGGAAAGAGACAGGGACTGTCACCCTGTGTGTCTCCGTGTCTCCGTGTGTGTCTCCCTGTGTGTCTCCCCATGTCTCGCATTGGTTCCATTGATTAGTGGTGAGACGTTGACTACCTCACCTGGTACACAGGAGGTCGTGGGTTTGATCCCGACCCGGACGCCTGCTGCTGCTGCTGCTGTATAGTTAGAGTTTGAGTCTCTCTCTCACCCCGTGTTTCTCCCCGTGTCTCTTTCTCTCCCCGTGTCTCTCTCCCCGTGTCTCTCTCCCCCCGTGTCTCTCCCCCCGTGTCTCTCTCCCCGTGTCTCTCTCCCCGTGTCTCTCTCCCCGTGTCTCTCTCCCCGTGTCTCTCTCCCCGTGTCTCTCTCCCCGTGTCTCTCTCCCCGTGTCTCTGTCCCCGTGTCTCTCTCCCCGTGTCTCTCTCCCCGTGTCTCTCTCCCCGTGTCTCTCTCCCCGTGTCTCTCTCCCCGTGTCTCTCTCCCCGTGTCTCTCTCCCCGTGTCTCTCTCCCCGTGTCTCTGCAGGTGAACGTGAGAGGCGGTGCGCTGGCTCTGGGTCACCCAATCGGTGCGTCTGGGTGCCGCGTGTTGGTGTCGCTTCTCCACTCGCTGAGGGACACGGGCGGTGCCCGGGGGGTGGCGGCGCTGTGCGTGGGCGGTGGCATGGGCATCGCGGCGTGCGTGGAGACGGTGGAGACGGCCTGAGACACACACACACCACACACCACCACACGCACCACCACACGCACCACCACACATGCACCACCACACATGCACCACCACACACGCACCACCACACACGCACACACACGCACCACCACACACGCACCACCACACACACACTACCACACCACACACACAACAACAACCGCCATTCGCCACTAAGTGGCGGTGACGTCACCACGACGCTTGTGCCAGGCCAAATGCACCTTGAGGCCACGTGAAGTGTTGAACGCCCGCTGGCAGGTCACGGGGCAGACCCAGCAGGTGCCACGGGTCGACTGACCGAGATGACCGAGATGACTGGCTGATGCACCACCTGTGCCCCCTACTGTACCAACTTGCTGTGCTTTAGCCACCCGGCGCTCCGCTCGTTGTTGTGAGCGTCGCTCCTCCGCCCTCCGTTGTTGGAGGGCGACTGCCTCCAACTGCCCAGTAGCGTCCTTCACGAGCCTCCTCCACAGAGGCCGATCTTGACACCGCTGGTACCAGTCATCGGCAAGTCCACTCAGCTCCACGTACCTGTACCACATCTCTCCATCTCTTCTCTAGCCCGTGCCGCCTCCGTTTAGCCCCCTCGATCCGGCCGAACAAAAGCTGTTTAGGCATGCGGTGGCTGGGCATGCGGGCTACATGACCCAGCCAACGCAGCCTTGCCTGCCGGAGGAGCTCACCAATGGGACTTTCTCCAGATCAGTGAGCACCTATCTAATTATCTAATAAGCACTACCACACACACACTACCACACACATGCACCACCACACACACGCACCACCACACACACATGCACCACCACACACATGCACCACCACACATGCACCACCACACACGCACCACCACACACACGCATGCACTCGCACACACACAACATGCCCACACGCCTTACCCTACCTTTATCGTACATTTATCTAGCGCCCTAACCAAGGCGCTGTACAGTGAACTTACGATGGCACAAGGCGAGATGAGACGAGCCGATGGGATATCTGTTAAATGTGGTGGTGGCGGTGGTGGTGGTGGCGGCGATGCGTGGAATAAACGGAGGTGGGAATGAGACGGAGCGGATTGATGCCTGGCGGCCGTGGGGAGTTTGGTGTCGGGGGGGGGGAGGCGTCGTGAGTGCGAGTTGGAGAAGGAGGGGGGGTGGGCAAGAGAGAATAAGTTGTGGGGGGGGGGGGGGGATTGAAGTGCCACGGGCAGTGGGTCACAGTGAAGAGGAGCTAGGAGAGAGGAACGAGTGTGGATGGAGGAACGGAAAGGGATCGGAAACGATTTCGAACGCAGAGGGGCGGTGAAGGCAATGTCAAGTCGGGCTGAACGATTAATCGAAATTTGAAGCAATGCGATTAGCAAATAGCAAAGGTTGCAATTTGTTGAGATTTAGAAGTCCTTTTTTTGGAATTGTTTTATTTTGTATTATTATAACTTGATTTATTTAACTTAACAATTCTTCTATGTTTGATTATCCTATTTCAAATACTTTTTTTTTATAAATAAATGTTGGAAGCAATTCATACATTTCAAGTTGTCAGCCTTGCTTTAGAATATTTTGAGCGGTTCATATTTTGATGGTATCACGTGGTAATGCTCCATCACATGTTTTAAATCTATTACACAGTGAATATTGAACTGAAGCTTGACTTTTATAAATGTAGTCGCAAATCAAATCACAATATCTGTCAGACAAATCGCAATGAGACTTTTTTTCCCCAAATCGTTCAGCCCCCAATGTAAAGTGAGACGAGAGGTGAGAGTTGGGCCGTGGAGAGATTCATAAACTAAGCTACAAGGATTCATTTTGGTTCTTTCGGTAAAGTCACGTAGAATGGAAATAAAAAACGTGATAAAATAATTCTCACGATGTTTCGGCCACAACGCAAGCAGCCGTCCTCAGGTGGAGAACAGGCCTGTTCTCCACCTAAGGACGGCTGCTTGCGTTGTGGCCGAAACGTCGTGAGAATTATTTTATTATGTTTTATTTTTATTATTTTATTATTTCCATTCTATGTGACTTTACCGAAAGAACGAAGAAGATGAATCCCTGCAGTCATGAAAGCGTTAAATCGAAATTTAAGCTACAAGGAATTTAAAAGATGATAGACGTGGAGCCAGTGGGTGTAGCTGAACGAGGAGGGGGTTTTAAAGATGATCCGGGCAGTGGAATTTGGAATCTGTTGGGAGTGCTTTGAACGTGTAGGACGGTAGACCGACCGTGAGAGAACTGCAATAGTCGATTCGAGTAAAGGCCAGGGGGCGAATCAGGTTTTTTGGTGGCAGTGATTGTGGTGAAACGGCGGATTTTACAAATACGAAGGTGAAAACGGCAGGAATGAGTAGTGGCGGTTGTGTCGTCAAATAGGGAGGAGAGTGATGCGTCGAAGACTTCACCGAGGTTGCGGACAGACTACCGGAGTAATAGAGAATGGGCGAAAGGAGATGGTGGGACATGGTGGATGAGAACGTGAAGCTGGGAAGAAAGGATTTGTGTGTGTGTGTTTTCGTTTAAAGGGTTGATGGAGAGAAAGTGTTGGGTCATCCAAGACTGGACGGTGATGAGATGAGAGGAACTGCGCAGAGCAAAATCTGGAGTGGGGGAGGAGGGGAACGAGAAAAAGAAAGAAGAAAAATTGAAAAAGTAAATAAAAGAAGATAGAAAAAAAGAGAAAGAATAGAGAATAAAAAAGCAACGTGTGGCTTCAGAAAAGAAATTACGTGGGGAGATTGAACGATGAGAGGTGGGATTCAAGTCGAGATCGATAAAGAGACTCGCTTTCCTACCCGGCTTCGCCCGGGACTTAGATTCACCACGCCCGGCCGCCTTTGTCTCCCCAGTGGCGATGTTCACACACCACACCAGTTACTCGTTTGAGCGCAGCGGCGCGCTAACCACTACACTACACCGCGTTACGCTTCCACATGCGCGGGTCACGTGACAGATGTGACGTCACAGCTCACTTGCCGTGCAAAAAATATATTAATTATTGAGCTCCCCACCCCCCCCCCCCCCCAAAAAAACACAAGTGTATTTTTATATTTTGTGCAAGGTGTACAGTCTGGAAAGTACCCACATGGCAAATTTCAAGTTTGTTGCATGTCGGAAAGTACATGAAACATTTTGAACAAACACATTCACAACTTTGCCTTTTATATATAAAAGAGATTAATGCAAAGGGGGCTGATGACAGAACCTTGGGGGACATTGACGGGTGAAGGGGGAGGGGTAACGTGGTCGAATAAGAGAGCCGAAGTGCGCTAGGACAGATAGGACTGGACCCAAGAAAGAGTGGTTGCCCAAGATGCCGAGAGAAGAAAGGGCAGAATAGGTCGGTCAATTCATCCTAATGGCGGTACCCCGGGATATAACAAAATACAAAATCTTCTTGGTTCTTTCGGTAAAGTCACGTAGAATGGAAATAATAAAAATACAACATTATAAAATTATATAATAGAATTATTGTTATTATTTTATTATTTCCATTCTATGTGATTTTACCGAAAGAACCAAGAAGATGAATCCCTGCAGTCACGAAAGCTTTAAATCGAAAAATACAAAATGGCCGAATAATACAAAATGGCCGAAATCAGTGCTACTCTGCGATGTCGTAACGCAGCGAGGACGATTGCACCGAAACCCTGAACGATCATCATATACACCGTAGTGGTGCATCGTAGTGTACAGCTCGTCGAGATGAGTTGATTGCCGCATCGTCGGCCATCGACAGACTAAAAATAAGTAATATTTTTAAAAAAACTTTGTTTTTAAACACGCTTTTAAGAAATGTACGAGTAATGGAAGAACTCCAGGAAGTGGCCCCGAAGCTTGCCGTAACGTAAGGGACAGTGGCCAATTACAGCCAACGTCAGTTGTGCGTGGACAATTAGACCCATACCAAAACATAACGTATAAAAAAGATTGTTTAATTTTTGTAATGATAGAATATAGTATTGTCATCAGTATGACATAAGTATACCAAGTTTGCACTCGATACCACATTGGGAAGTGGGTTAAAATTGAGTTACAAGATTTGAGGCTACAACAACAACAACAGAGTTAAAAGAAAGCGTGTAAAAAACCACAGCGACAAACTCCGCCACACCAAACACAAGCATCCACCCGGACACCGAACACGGACCAGTGATGCAAGCGGGCCAGGATGAGCACAAGCTGATGATGATACACACGAACCAGCGTCAGATCCGAAGTTATGTAGACGGGACCGTAGCGGTCGCAGCCCAGACGTCGCCTTGCACGCCGATCAAACCCCGGCAGGTTCTGCGTCTCTCTCTCTCTGTCCCACTCATCGTCGTCGAGTGGATTTTTCTCCGGGTCCTCCAGCTTTTTTCCCTCCACATTTAGAATTAACGTCACAACGCGTTTTAGAGTTTTTCTGGCTGCCGCTATGAATGTCATACTTTTTGGTTCGTTTGGTAAAGTCACGAGGTATAAAATAAATAAAATCACGACGTTTCGGGCGCAACACAAGCGTCCGTCGTCAGGTGGGACAACCACAGCAAAAACAATTGCTGAAGTGGGCAAAAGGGCTGCCGTGACAAGAGGCTATATAGGTATGAGAGGGGGGAGCCAACGGGGAGAGAGAGAGGGGGGAGGGGCCAGGGGGAGAGACAGAGAGGGGGGAGGGGCCAGGGGGAGAGACAGAGAGGGGGGAGGGGCCAGGGGGAGAGACAGAGAGGGGGGTGTGGGGTAGGGGAGTGAGTGAGGCATTGCTAGAGGGATGAGGAAATGAGCGAAGAAAAAGTGAGAGGGGAGAGGAGTCATCTTTTGTGAGAGCCGGGCCGCTTCTGAGAAAGTAGTCCAGTGGTACCTCGGTATACGACCGCTTTAAAAATACGTCGAATTTGGTAGACGTCGTGTTTTGACGAGAAAAACATTTCTTGGGATACAACATCTTTGCTTGCCGGAACAGTATTGTGTGGAATGACCAGACAATGTCACACTTCAGGAACATTCTTAGAAGGCAAAAACAAACTTCAATGGACAGATTTTTAGTCAAACCAGAGTGCCATGACCTCACGCGACCATCGTTCGGTTGGCACCCACACACCCTGTCCTGTAGGGCCAGCACTGCACTTACAGCCTGGAGCCATCCAGCGCTATGATCCAGCGCACGCCGTGCCCCTATAGGGCCGGTACTACACCGACACCAGCGCACACCGTGCCCCTATAGGGCCGGTACTACACCGACACCATTGTGGTATCCGCCGACTTCGCGACACCTCACGCCGTGCCCCTATAGGGCCGGTACTGCACCCACAGCCTGTTGACATCATCCAGCGATGTCACTACACAAGAGTAATATGAGGATGCACCTGGGGGGTAACTGGGCGATGGTGATTGGCTCTGCTGGCCTCAGCCCGCAGCCAATGGGACGTCGAGCCAGGGGCGTGGCCTGTGGCTGCATAGCAACATCTGGAAGGTTCCAGGGGGTGAGGCTGATGATTGGCTGCGTGGTATCACGTGGGCCAGGTGTTATAAGGGGTGTGAGGAGAGACAGCTCCGGGTCAGTGTGGAGAGGGGCTGAGGAGGGACCACGTCTGTGTCACCGGCACGTCAGCGGCCACGTGGCAGGCCGGAGGCCGTCTCTCAGAGGTCGCAACCGGGTACCCGATATCCGTACCCTACCCGATACCCGGCCAGGTACTGGTAGCCGGGTATCGGGTAGGGTACGGGTACCTGATTGCGACCTCTGGGATGAAGCCATGTTGCAGGCGTGGGTGGGTTGATTCTAGGAACTTGAATTGTGAGAAGAGACAAGACGTTGGGAAATGAGTGACAAACGGTGACTCACCAGTGACTCACGGATAACCCTACCCGGCCGCACCAGGGTCGGTAAGGAATCAAAACCCGTTTGCGACCTCTGCCGTCCCCTACACACCGTCAACCAGCGGCGTGAGAGAGCGAGCGGACGCCGCCACGTTCGGGGAACGGAGTAACAGGGGGAAGAGGAACCTGGCTTGTGAGGGAGCTGTGGAATGAAGAACGAAGGAAGAAAAGACAAAAGACACGATCTCGTCTGAGCGCATTTATTAGACATGTGTAGGACTCTTACTGACGCGACAACTTCTTTGTCTTTCACGTTCCTTTTATTTCGCATACAGTTCACATCTCCGACGGCATCGTTCAATGTTCCTCCGTACTCTTCAATGTACAATTCTCCATCAGCCCCACTCGATGTCCCTCCGTTCGCTCGTTCTGCTGCTTCGCTCGCTCTCTCTCCACCAAGGTCCGTTACTCCGCTGCCTCGCTACGCTGTACTCGCTCCGTCCTTGCCACTCTGTCCGTACTCTCTATATCCACTGCTACCGTATACTGTATTCTCTTTGTCCACTGCTACCCTATACTATACACTCTTGTCCACTGCTACCTTATACTATACGCTCTTGTCCACTGCTACCCTATACTATACACTCTTGTCCACTGCTACCCTATACTATACACTCTTATCCACTGCTACCCTATACTATCCACTCTTGTCCACTGCGACCGTATACTATACACTCTTATCCACTGCTACCCTATACTATACACTCTTGTCCACTGCTACCTTATACTATCCACTCTTGTCCACTGCGACCTTATACTATACACTCTTATCCACTGCTACCCTATACTATACAATCTTGTCCACTGCTACCCTATACTATACACTTGTCCACTGCTACCTTATACTATCCACTCTTGTCCACTGCGACCTTATACTATACACTCTTATCCACTGCTACCCTATACTATACAATCTTGTCCACTGCTACCCTATACTATACACTTGTCCACTGCTACCTTATACTATCCACTCTTGTCCACTGCGACCTTATACTATACACTCTTATCCACTGCTACCCTATACTATACAATCTTGTCCACTGCTACCCTATACTATACACTTGTCCACTGCTACCTTATACTATCCACTCTTGTCCACTGCGACCTTATACTATACACTCTTATCCACTGCTACCCTATACTATACAATCTTGTCCACTGCTACCCTATACTATACACTCTTGTCCACTGCTACCTTACACTATACACTCTTATCCACTGCTACCTTATACTATACACTCTTGTCCACTGCTACCTTATACTATCCACTCTTGTCCACTGCTACCCTATACTATACACTCTTATCGACTGCTACCTTATACTATACACTCTTGTCCACTGCTACCTTATACTATACACTCTTGTCCACTGCTACCCTATACTATACACTCTTGTCCACTGCTACCCTATACTATACACTCTTGTCCACTGCTACCTTATACTATACACTCTTGTCCACTGCTACCCTATACTATACACTCTTGTCCACTGCTACCCTACACTATACACTCTTGTCCACTGCTACCTTATACTATACACTCTTATCCACTGCTACCCTATACTATACAATCTTGTCCACTGCTACCCTATACTATACACTCTTGTCCACTGCTACCTTATACTATACACTCTTGTCCACTGCTACCTTATACTATACACTCTTGTCCACTGCTACCTTATACTATCCACTCTTGTCCACTGCGACCTTATACTATACACTCTTATCCACTGCTACCCTATACTATACAATCTTGTCCACTGCTACCCTATACTATACACTCTTGTCCACTGCTACCTTACACTATACACTCTTATCCACTGCTACCTTATACTATACACTCTTGTCCACTGCTACCCTATACTATCCACTCTTGTCCACTGCGACCGTATACTATACACTCTTATCCACTGCTACCCTATACTATACACTCTTGTCCACTGCTACCTTATACTATCCACTCTTGTCCACTGCGACCTTATACTATACACTCTTATCCACTGCTACCCTATACTATACAATCTTGTCCACTGCTACCCTATACTATACCTTGTCCACTGCTACCTTACTATCCACTCTTGTCCACTGCGACCTTATACTATACACTCTTATCCACTGCTACCCTATACTATACAATCTTGTCCACTGCTACCCTATACTATACACTTGTCACATGCTACCTTATACTATCCACTCTTGTCCACTGCGACCTTATACTATACACTCTTATCCACTGCTACCCTATACTATAATCTTGTCCACTGCTACCCTATACTATACACTCTTGTCCACTGCTACCTTACACTATACACTCTTATCCACTGCTACCTTATACTATACACTCTTGTCCACTGCTACCTTATACTATCCACTCTTGTCCACTGCTACCCTATACTATACACTCTTATCGACTGCTACCTTATACTATACACTCTTGTCCACTGCTACCTTATACTATACACTCTTGTCCACTGCTACCCTATACTTACTATACCACTCTTGTCCACTGCTACCTTATACTATACACTCTTGTCCACTGCTACCCTATACTATACACTCTTGTCCACTGCTACCCTACACTATACACTCTTGTCCACTGCTACCTTATACTATACACTCTTATCCACTGCTACCCTATACTATACAATCTTGTCCACTGCTACCCTATACTATACACTCTTGTCCACTGCTACCTTATACACTCTTGTCCACTGCTACCTTATACTATACACTCTTGTCCACTGCTACCTTATACTATACACTCTTGTCCACTGCTACCTTATACTATACGCTCTTATCCACTGCTACCTTATACTATACACTCTTGTCCACTGCTACCTTAGACTATATGCTCTTATCCACTGCTACCCTATACTATACACTCTTGTCCACTGCTACCTTATACTATACGCTCTTGTCCACTGCTACCCTATACTATACGCTCTTGTCCACTGCTACCTTATACTATAAACTCTTGTCCACTGCTACCCTATACTATACACTCTTGTCCACTGCTACCCTATACTATACACTCTTGTCCATTGCTACCTTATACTATACACTCTTGTCCACTGCTACCTTATATTATACACTCTTGTCCACTGCTACCTTATACTATATGCTCTTATCCACTGCTACCCTATACTATACACTCTTGTCCACTGCTACCCTATACTATACACTCTTGTCCACTGCTACCTTATACTATACACTCTTGTCCACTGCTACCTTATACTATACACTCTTGTCCACTGCTACCTTATACTATACACTCTTGTCCACTGCTACCTTATACTATACACTCTTGTCCACTGCTACCTTATACTATACACTCTTGTCCACTGCTACCTTATACTTTACACTCTTGTCCACTGCTACCTTATACTATACACTCTTGTCCACTGCTACCTTGTACTATACACTCTTGTCCACTGCTACCTTGTACTATACACTCTTGTCCACTGCTACCTTATATTATACGCTCTTGTCCACTGCTACCTTATACTATACACTCTTGTCCACTGCTACCCTATACTATACACTCTTGTCCACTGCTACCCTACACTATACACTCTTGTCCACTGCTACCTTATACTATACACTCTTATCCACTGCTACCCTATACTATACAATCTTGTCCACTGCTACCCTATACTATACACTCTTGTCCACTGCTACCTTATACTATACACTCTTGTCCACTGCTACCTTATACTATACACTCTTGTCCACTGCTACCTTA
>NC_083847.1:1478617-1573617 GCF_015708825.2 Lethenteron reissneri
GTGTAAATTATTCGTGTAAATATTGGAAGCAACATTAAATAATTCATAGAGAGATTTTGTTGTGTGAGATCGCGTAAATATAAATGTATCATTAAATTAGTAAAGGTTGTAACGTAAACAAATCGTAGTGGGTTTACTCTCCAACACACCGGTGTGCTGCACTAGTAACGATTTGAGCATGTTTTGTTTACCGTGACAAACCTTCATAATTGGCTGTATCGGGTGGTGTTTAGCAGTTCATATTTACGCACTCTAACCCAAAAACCTCTATGTTTTCTTTTCTTTCTTATATATAAAAGTCTCCGCACGCTCGCGCTTGCGGGGGATGTGCCTCTCGGACAGTGGCCTTCACGTAGAAAAAATTTTGTCGGGCGGCACGCCCTAAGCCCCGCGGTGGGAATAGGCTATTCCGTTTTCCCATCCGTAAACTTTAAAGTCGTTTAATTAACACATTTGTTCCGTTTCTATTATTAATTATTTAGTTATTGCGCGCCATCGACTGTACCAAGTGACGCCAATTGCGTTGGGGAGGGCGAACCCTGCCAAGTCATGCGCGTTCGCTCAAGCTCACGGAGGACATTTTCTTTTGCGCGTTTTACAGGCAAGTCGTACACACATCACGCTGCGGATTTTTCTTCAGAGTGTCCTCTTCGCTCCCCCCCCAACACGATGCGTCCAGTTTATACTACAGACTCCGCAGCTAATAATATTTTACTGCTTACATAGCATTCTTCTTGCACGGCCAGGAGATGCTTCATTGCTTACCATTATGAAACAAGTTCACAGATGTTACAATAATTATGCTTGTGTGAAGATAACAACTCAGGTTCATTGTTTACCATTATGAAACAAGTTGACATGTTACAATAATCTTCTTGGTTTTTTCGGTAAAGTCACGTAGAAGGGAAGTAATAAATAATAATGAAAAATAAAACATAATAAAATAATTCTCACGACGTTTCGGCCACAACGCAAGCAGCCGTCCTCAGGTGAAAACCAGGTCTGTCGAGGCGACAGCGTGTGTGTGTAAGTCCATGAGTCCAAAAAATGTTACAATATTTATGTTTGTGTACACAAAACTCTTTTGGATTTTTGGGTTGCTCAATTTCCCCTTTTTTTGCTGCACTTCTATGACGCTGCCACGGTCTACTGCCAGTCTGTGATTTCAGCTTATTTCTTCAATGCATTTATATTGTTTCCATCACTCACGTCACGCTCTTTACTCATACGTAATACTGCGATACTGATAGCTGTGCCATCATCGGGGATTGCTGTGCCCGTCGATGTGTGTGTGTGTGTGAGTCCATGTGTGTGTCTTTGAGTCCATGTGGGTGTCTGTCTTTTTCGAACGGACAACGCCCCATGTGTGTACGTCAAAGTGTCTATGTGTGTGTGTTAGTCCATGTGTGTGTGTCAGTCGATCTGTGTGTGTGTACGTCGATGTGTATGTGTGTGTCAGTTCATATGTTTGTGTGTTAGTCCATATGTGTGTGTAAGTCTATACATGTGTGTGTCACTCGATGCGTGTGTGTAAGTCAATGCGTCTGTGTGTGAGTCCATATGTGTGTTAATCCATGTCTGTGTATCTGAAGTAGATGTCTGTGTGTCACAGTCCCATATGTTTATGTGTGCGTAGGGCTATGTGTGTGTCAGTCTATGTATGTGTAAGTTAATGTGTGTGTGTCTTAGTCCATATGTGTGTAAGTACATATGTGTGTTTACATCAATGTGTGTTTTATTTCCACGTATCGCTGTGTGCGAGTCGGTGTGTGTGTGTGTGAGGTCGCTGTATGTGTGTACGTCCATATATGTGTGTGCATCTCCATGTGTGTATATCTCAAGTGGATGTCTGTGTGACAGTCCACATGTGTATGTGTGTGTACGGCAATGTGTGTGTCACTCTATGTATGTGTGTGAGTCGCTGTATGTGTGTACGTCGATATGTGTGTGTAACTCCATGTGTGCGTATCTCATGTGCATGTCTATGTGTGTGTGAGTCCATATGTGTGTGTGTGTCTGTAAGTCGATGTGTTTGTGTGTGTCAGTCCATATGTGTGTGTGTGTCTCAGTCCATGTGCGTGTATGTTAGTCGCTGTGTCTGCATGCCTCCATGTTAGTCAGTATAACTCTATTTCTTTGCATGTTTGTAGGTCCATGTGTGCGTCTTAGTCCATGCGTGTGTTTTATTGACCTGCTCAAGGCCTATGATACCATAAGTAGGCCTGCCCTCTGGGTTGTTCTTCGTGTTTTCCGACTGCCTGACCCACTGCTCACCATCCTTAAGGACCTTCATGATGGTGAGCGGCACTGCGTCAAACTATGTGGCCGTGAGTCAGAGCCATTCCCTGTACACTTTGGGGTGCAACAGGGATGTCCTCTGATTCCCACATTATTTTACATATATTTTGACCACGTAGTTCAGAGCCTTTACATGGTTAATAACATCTTTCCAATGATTACTCAGTTTGTACCCATCATCACGGTTGAAGTTATGTTCACTCTCACGGTCTACAGCATCCCATGTCAGAGAATGAGGAGGCTTACCGCAGCCGTCGCTTGGAGCTTTGGAGACCTATTCGGCGCTGCAAAGATGGGTGTTGGTCACGGGTTGCTGAGGAGATGGAGTCTGCCTCAGCAGCATCCGATCACTTTTTTAACTCCATCAAAAAGTAACTTCTAGTGCCACACCTATCACCATCATTTGGGCTGTTGTATATATGCCATTTAAAATAAAAATCATAATAGCGATATCGCCTATATTTTATGAAATAGTTATCTTTTTACGTATATCTAGATTTAGTGCGTTCTAAAAACACAGTAACGGAGGCCTGTGAACTCCTCCCTTGAAACAACAAAGGCAAAAGGAGTGTGGTGCCACAGCCACAGAGCCACTCTGCCAGCATTGCCACCCCCTCGCAAACCCCCCACACAAACGCACGCACCCTGCTGAACACACACCTGCACCACGTAGGGCCTCGTGGGGGGGGGGGTCACCTGGCCTCTGGGTTTTTCAATCGAGAGCCCCCCTCGTGGGGGTGTTCCACGGTTTCCCCCCAGGTCGAATTGCACTGCGGCGCCGTGGACTAACTTAAAATTGTATAGCCACGGCGAGCCCACTGAGCAACTGCGGTGAGAGCACACCCGGGGGTGGGGGGGGGGGGGCGCGAGGAGGGCAGGCGCATAGACAATGGACTAAAGGCTAAAGGAGTAGACGAGCCCGGTGGTGGGGGCGGGGCAGCGAGCGGGCTGAAGGAACACCTAGGGATGAGACACGCAGGGAAGGGCCCTGATTGGCCGAGAGGGATCTCTTTGATGTGGGAAGGCATAAAAGGGGGGAAGAGGACAACAGTTGGGGTCTTGATAATTGGTTTTTTACCCTTCTATCTGCCAACAAAACTGACACCTTTTTTTACAAGGAGTCATGTTTGCATAGACCACAATACCTGCAGTCATAATGCAAACAAAAAACATAACTCTGATAATGTATGCACTGTCCTTGAAGTTGATTGGTCCACACCCGAGACAGCTTTCCTTAGAGCCTAGTCTTACATGGGTTGGACCAGATGATGCCAAAAGGCGCACAACTCAAAGACAATGCACCATCAGAGTATGAGAGCTCGGGGTAAGCATTTACACTATTGGAACCTCATTTGCCAGTAAAAAATATGATAATTGGTTTTTGACCCTTTTATCTGGCAACAAAACTGACACCTTCTTCTCTTCTTCTCGAGTCGGCAAGCCACGCAGCCAGCCTTACAGCCACTCGAGCATACAAGTGTAATAAAGGACTCGACCACGGTATCTGGCTTGGTGTCCTTTATTCGGGTTCGTCTTCTCTTTCCCACACGGCTCTCTCTCAGAGACCCTCCGCTCCGCGGCCGACGCTGTTGTCGCTGCTGTAGCCTTCCTCCGTCCCGCAGCAGCCCCGCTGCTGACCTCTTCGTGCAGCCTCTCCGGCTGCCCTCGACGCAGCCCCACCGCTGCTGTCTCTCTCCTCCGAAGCAGCCCCGCTGCTGATCCCTTCGTGCAGCCTCCCCGGCTGCTCTCGCTGCAGCCTCACCGCTGCTCCCCGTTCCTCCGGGGTCGGTCACCGCTGGCCGACGGTGCCGACCGTACTCTGTGTGTGTGGCGATGTCGCCACTCCCCCAGCCCTCGCCCTGCGTGGCCTCACTCTTGCCCAGTCTCCAATCACTCCCCTCCTCTTCCGGTTTCTCCCCTTTAAGACCTGAACCCTTACCCCCACGTGACATAACTCCTCCCCCCCGTGACGTCACATCCGAAGGTCGTTTACGCCCCGCATTACACAAGTGACGCTGACTAGCGCGGTTAGGACACGACCCAAGCAGGGACCCCCCTGGACCCTCGTCCCTCTGACTCCCAGCAGGGCCGTGAGAAATCGTGAGTACAGAAGAGGGGTGGTGAGGGATAGCGTGAGGGCTCCCTGAGGGCTTAGTGGGGAATTGCATGGGGGCTCCCTGAGGGCTTAGTGGGGGATAGCGTGGGGGTTCCCCGAGGGCTTAGTGGGGAATTGCGTGGGGGCTCCCCGAGGGCTTCATTCGAGATAGGTGAAAAGGGTTGAGAACAGCCAGGTAGGACGCTGCTCGATGGGTGGTTTTGACTTCGGGCCACGTGGAGTTTTTGTATAGTCGACGCCGCGTGATTTATGTAGGTATTATTTTCTCTTTATACGTGACTTTACCGAAAGAACCAAAGAGTAATTCCTGCAGTCAAGAAAGCTCCAAAATTAAGTATGTGGAGAGAGAGTCTGGGCGCGGTGTAGGTGCGCGCCTACATGTGATGATCGGCGGCGAATTCAATCGTAAACGCTCGGGGATTAACGCACGTGTATTGTCATCATAGTGCGCCGTGATACTGGGAATTAACGTGCGGATCTTACCATCATTAATTCGCCATTGCACGTGGTGCTTGTGCCGTTGCGTTTGTGTGTGGAGCTGCGCCGAGTGGTACACGGGTACGCACGTGCTTATTCATACGGCTATTTTAGTGCTTACACGGGGTGGGCAATGAAGACGGGTGACTGTGCGTACACGCGGTGGGCAGCAGGTCCGGGTGTGTGCGCGTCCGCAGCCCCCGCAGGGTGAGTGCTGGTTTACGCGGAGGGGGAGCAGATTAACGTGAGGCGGTAGAGGGCCAGCCACGAGCCATGTTACACAGAGAGGAAGCTGGTGCAGGGAGGCCGATGACTCGATTGGCGGCAGCCCCGGTGTGAAGAAGAGGAGGTCGAAGGGGGAGAGAAGGAGGGGGGCATCAGCCCCCCACAGGAGCACCCCCTGATGCTTCGGCAGCGTCCCGAACACAAACGAGACTGGGAATCGTGAAAGTTAATTAATCACAAGCCTTGGCTTGAAAAGTTGGAATGTTTGGATTAACCACCACCGTGTAGGAATATTTTCCAACATTACGGTATTAAACATCAGCTTGATGATGCAGCTCAGGAGCAAAAGGTTTTTCTAATGACGATTTGGCATATTTGTGGAGTGACATCACGGATGTTACTGTGTAATGCCGCCCTAGAGAGGCACGGCGTGCGACGATGTATTGACATCGCGGTCACCACTTACATGTGAGTGCAGTACCGGCCCTAGTGGGGCTCGGTGAGCGCTGACTGACAGCGCTGGATGGTGCCACGCTCTGCGTGCAGTGCCGGCCCCTACAACTACAAGATAGGGGGTGAGAGTGCCGGCCACGGGAATGGGGTTACTAAAGGCCGTGGCACTCTGTTTGACCCCGGAGGACACGTGACCAGTTGAGTTTACACGGGGGCCCCAAGTGGGGGCTAGGGGTGGTCACGTGTCAGGGTCGACATCCTGCTCGAGGATTCTAGAATGTGGTCGTGACTCAGGGCGGAGCCAGCCACGCCGCAGAGGATATAAGCCGGGTCCCCGAGAGAGACCAGCTGCTGTTGTTCATCCTGAAGAATCTACGTTCTACGTTCTACAGAGTCACCAAGACGTGGACTGGGACCCAAGCTGTGGTCCGTTCCATTGTAGCTTATTATTGTGTAATTCGTGTAGTTAGCCTGGTGGTCCACCACCATTGGTTGTTATCTTGTTAAGAAGCTGTTACCCCTTGTGTTGGTGTTAATAAATGTGTTGCCTCCAAAGAGTACGTCTGCGACCCAGTTGAACTCACTACATTTGTATTAACAATGACTGTCACGCGCCTTTGTCTTCCCAATGGCAATCTTAACATGCCAGCCAGGTATTCATATTTAGACTGAGTCAACCTAAGGAGGGAATCAAAACCAGAGTAGATAACCGCGACTGTTTTTATTAAGGGAGAATCTAACTCGGTAAACCAGTCACTGCAGAAAGGACACAAATATAAAACCCAGAGAGAGAGAGATGGGGGAAAGGAGGTCATTCGCATGCCACATGGATAATATACATGCCATTTCACAAAAAACACATGGCCACAAATACACACCACTCCCGGGGCTCAGCATCGACGAGTCAAAAATACATTCCAATGGGCAATTAAGAACATCTGCGTCCACACAAAGCCTTGGGATGACCTCCGGAGGACGGGGAGAAGTATGGCCGAGGTGACAACCACTGGCATCAGGACATGCCCCTCTCAGTGAGGACACACCACCACAGTGAGTAAATCTGGCTCTAATACAAGCCAGTGCCTCCCCAGCCATTGACCTCACAGCACGTTACTGCTAAATATCACCACTAAGGGAGATGAAGGCGGTTGGGCGTGGTGCTGCTGGCCACCCACCCCCTCGTGTGCCACAGTGCCGGCCTTCATAGGCGCTGCTACTTCTCGCTACTAACAGCCACTTGCCCCCGGCAGTCTGTTACAGGCTACGCGGGGGATTTTTGTCTTTCTTGTTTGTGCGCGCGCGTGTTGACTGTGACGTCACACGTGGGAGGTCTGGACCAAGTGGGAAATGGAGGAGCACGTGACTCGAGTAACGTTTAAAAGGGGAGACGGGGGAGAGGATTCCAGTGACTCGGTGAGCAACGCTGAGCACCGACAACCTGCGATTAGCAGGACGCTCAGCTGCTACGTACGGTGGTGTGAAAGAAAATTCAACTTACCGTACGTATAAAGACTCACACAGAGATCCATAGGCTCAGCACACCAGACCCTAAGACTAATCACACACAGACCCATAGACTCACACAGAAACCCATAGACTCACACAGAGCCCCATAGACTCACACAGAGACCATAGACTCACACAGAGACCCATAGATTCAGAGACCCATAGATTGTTGTCCTTCCCCCACACATCCAATTCGCATTGTTGTCTATGTACGACACCAAACAAGTTCAACATACATTCGAGTGGCCTGCAAATGTGCAATCTACCTCCTGCGCTCGCGCCGCACAAACGCAAAACAACCAAGACACATAGACCCATATATTACTCACATAATTCCATAGACTTACAACACGACCCATAGACTCACATAGAGACGAGTACTCACACAGACCCACAGACACACACATAGATCCACAGACTCACACAGGCACCCGGAGACTGAAACATATACCCACATACTCAAACATAAATCCATAGACCCATACAGAGACCCATATACTCAGCGCATAGACTCCTCACGCAGAGACTCACAGACTCACACAGAGACCCATAGACTCATAAAATACCCATACACTCACAAAGAGACCCGTAAACTCACACAGAGATGAGTAGACTCACACGCAGACCCACAGATTCACACAGAGACGTAGACTCAGACATAGACCCTCATACTCATACATAACCCTCGGACACTCATAGACCCATAGACTGGCACAGAGATCCATAGACTCACACAGAGATCCATCGACTCACGCCGAGACCCGTATATTCAAACAGATACCTATAGACGCATCACACAGCCTCATAGACTCCGACAGAGATCCATAGACTTATCACATATAGACCCACAGGCTCACATATAGACCCCCAAACTCACACAAGGACCCGTAGATGCACACATAGACCCATATACTCAAACATAGACCCATATACTCACACAGAGACCCATATACTCACAAAGAGACCCGTAAACTCACACAGAGATCCATAGACTCACACAGAGAACCACAGATGCACAGAGACGCAATGACTTAAATAGATGCCCATAGATCACACAGAAACCCATAGTCTCACGCAGACTCATAAACACACCCATAAACCGATAGACCCTCACATGTATCAATATAGGTCTCCATGCGTCTCTCTCCATCTCTATGTATCTCTATGTTTGGCTGCTACTATAATTGTTCGCGTGATGTTGACGATGATGATAGGCCACTTCGTCGAGCCGCCATTATTTGTGATGGAGAGGTCTCTTCTGATAGTAAGTGAATAGTTCAGTCGGGGTTTTACCTGGGAAGATAACAACTAGTATAGATGTTTTTTTTTATTTAAAGCTTTCGTGACTGCAGGGATTCATCTTCTTGGTTCTTTCGGTAAAGTCACGTAGAAGGGAAATAATAAAATAATACAACTTAAACATCATAAAATAATATTATAATACAAGATGTTTTTTATTATTTTATTATTTCCCTTCTTCGTGACTTTACCGAAAGAACCAAGAAGATAGATGTTTTTGTTTATATTGTTTTACGTGATTTGTTTACCTTTCCTATACTTCGCCCTCCTATCGCGTTTGTGCATCGTGTCGTTTGTTGTTGCAACGTTCTGACTTCGTGGCCTCCTTACCGGAGCATCTGTGACGAGAAAAGAGTTTCACAGCTCATCGGATTCCTCCTGCAGAGTCTACACGACACGCTGGTTCTGGCTGCTGTCTCCCCGCTTGTCTCTGATTCTTCCTCGTCAGGTTCGATCGCCGGGCCCCTGACGATGCCTGCTGCTCTTTTTTTGGAGTTTGTGTCAATCTCTCTCTGTCTCTCCCTGTGAAGATGTTAATTACCTCGCCTGGTATATAGGAGGTCGTGGGTTCGATTGCCACCCTGATGTCTGCTGTATATTTCGTGTCGCTCTGTGGTCGCGTGTATTTTCCTCCGGGTCCTCCGGTTTTTCTCATTCACATTTAAAATCAACATCACCACGTGTTTAGAGCTTTGATATAAATTTCCACGTGACACTGATAAGCCTACTTCATTGAAATATAATTTGTGATGGGCAGGGCTATCATTTGTTCCTTACTTGGTAAAATAAACTAAAAGTTAGTGTCTAAATCCTACCTGTATACCAGGCGAGCTAGTTAACATCTCGCCACTGCTGTCCCCAGATGTCCATCTCGGCCCTGCTGCCACTGCTGCTGCTGGGGGTGGTGGTGGTGGTGGGAGCCCAGCAGGAGAAGACCGTCTGCGCGGGCATCAACGGGATCCCCGGGCAGCACGGGACCCCTGGGGCCCCCGGGAGGGACGGCAGAGACGGTGAGGAGTCGGGTCCCAGAGACCCCCCCACGGTGCGCTCGTGGGGATCGACGCGATCACTCGTTAGCTCACTCGATCACTCGCTCGTTCACTCACTCAATCGTTCACTCACTCATTAACTCACTCGTTCATTCACTCGTTCACTCACTCAAACGTTCACTCACCATGTCATGCCCTCGATCGTCCACTCGCTCATTCGCGTAGGAGAGTGTCTCGTGTGGAGTAGAGTGAGATGAGAGGGGAGAGGCAGGAGAGTGAGTGGAGGGGAGTAGAGTGAGATGAGATGGGAGAGGCAGGAGAGTGAGTGGAGGCGAGTGGAGTGAGATGAGAGGGGAGAGGCAGGAGAGTGAGTGGAGGGGAGTAGAATGAGATGATAGGGGAGAGACAGGAGAGTGCGTTGAAGGGAGACGAGTGAGATGAGAGTGGAGAGGCAGGAGAGTGCGTGGAGGGGAGTTGAGTGAGATGAGAGTGGAGAGGCAGGAGAATGCGTGGAAAGGAGTGGAGTGAGATGAGAGGGGAGAAGTAGAAGAGTGCGTGGAGGGGAGTCGAGTGAGATGAGAGTGGAGAGACAGGAGAGTGCGTGGAGGGGAGTTGAGTGAGATGAGAGTGGAGAGGCAGGAGAGTGCGTGGAGAGGAGTGGAGTGAGATGAGAGGGGAGTGGCAGTAGAGTGAGTGGAGGGGAGTGGAGTGAGATGAGAGGGGAGAGGCAGGAGAGTGCGTGGAGGGGAGTGGAGTGAGATGAGAGGGGAGACTCAGGAGAGTGAGTGGAGGGGAGTGGAGTGAGATGAGAGTGGAAAGGCAGGAGAGTGAGTGGAGGGGAGCAGAATGAGATGAGAGGGGAGAAGCAGGAGAGTGCGTGGAGGGGAGTGGAGTGAGATGAGAGGGGAGAGGCAGGAGAGTGCGTGGAGGGGAGTGGAGTGAGTTTGGAGGGGAGAGGCAGGAGAATGCGTGGAGGAGAGTAGAGTAAGATGAGAGGGGAGAGGCAGGAGAGTGCGTGGAGGCGAGTGGAGTGAATTGAGAGTGGCTTGAGGAGCGGACGAGACATTCTTTGTTCTTCTCGCAGGCGTTACCGGCGCACCTGGAGCCAATGGAGACCTCGGGGCTCGAGGCTTGACTGGGTACCCAGGTGGGACTGTAACACTGACTCATGTGCCCCGAGCAGCTGATTCCATATATTTATTGTATTACCAAGTAAGGCTCACTGAGCTATGTGACTCTTGTTCAGAAGCGACCTGGCCACATATAATGATTGCTCGACGAAGTGGGCTTATCATCACGTGGACATTTATTCAGCCAAATACATGTCTACATGTGGAGGGAAAAAATCGGAGGACATATTGAAAAATCCACGCAACCACGGGGAGAGACGCATGCAAACTCCAAATAAACAGCAGGCGTCAGGATTGCGAACGAGCACAGGACCTCCTGTAAACCAGGCGAGGTAGTTAACATCTCGCCACCGACAGGCTGCATGTGCCACGGAGTGATGTATCACTTCTCTTATACTGATAGGAACCTCCTGGTTCCATCAGCCCACAGGGGATTATTGTGTCCGTCCGTCCGTCGTGCATCCAAAAATGGGAGGGGTGGGGCTGGGTGGAGAGGGGAGGGTGGGGAGGGGCTGGGTTCGGAGGGAGGGGCTGGGTGGGGAGAGGAGGGTGGGGAGGGACTGGGTGGGGAGGGTGGGGAGGGGCTTGGTGGGGAGGTTAGGGAGAGGCTGGGTGGGGAGGGTGGGGCTGGGTGGGGGTGGGAGGGGTGGTGTTGGTTGGGGAGGGGCTGGTCACCCCGTGGTGCCCTTATAAAACTCAACGTTTAACCTACTCACGCGGGCTTGTGCCCGCCCTCACAGTCGGGCATATTTGCGGAATACACCACGCCGCCGTTGTCCCTGGCCATTGACCGAGCAACCCAACGTTCCTACCAGCTCCCTCCGCAGCAGGAATGTGTTTCTTTTTAAGTTTAAAGACACCAGAAGCCTAAAGCAACACAATATAATCGAGGTAGGAAATAACCGAGCTCACTGCTCTATTTATTTCACTGCGGTTGTTAGACGTTGTTAACTCCCTCGTCTGGTACACAGGAGGTCGTAGGTATGAACCCAACCCTGATGATGCCTGATGTATATTCGGCGTTTGCATGTTTTCCCCGTGGTCGTGTGGATTTTTCTCCGGGTCCTCTGGTTTTCCCCTCCACGTTTAGACTTTAGAGTATTTGGCTGCTATAAATGTCCGCATGATGATATCAGCCAATTCATTTAGCTGTCATTTTCGACAGGCAGGTGGCTTCTGAAAAAAAGTAGCAACACAGACTCTCAGAGGACCTTACACCTGGGAATTTAACAAATAGTTTAGTTCATAGTTTAGTCTATGGGTCTCTATGTATCTCCAAATCCTGGAAAACAGAGCTCACTAGGTATACTGTGTAGAGCTGAAACACGCGTTCCATACACCCACGTCGGGTAAGGTTTTCCTGTTACAAAACAAAGACGTTTGTCACAGGACACGACTCAATTGTGCAGGTTTGGCTCAACCTTATCAGCATTGATGCAGAATTGCCCCATCTCTCCGTTTGAGACTTGGGATAAACAAACAAAACACAAAGATCCCCCGTATATCCTTATCAGACTTCTGTGGCAAGTGATGTTATTGAGCACCAATGAAGGCCGGCACGCCTTTGTCTCCCAAGTGACGTTGTTAACACATCGCACCAGATAATCATTTGAGGCTGAGTCGACTTTGGGTAAGATGCTCAGGACCGGTTCAGATAATCGTCACTTGTGTTGACCATGAGCTGGAATCGAACTCGGGTCTCTGCCGGGTTCATAGCGCTAACCGCTACACTTCTGTGGGGTGACACGCAAACACACGCACACGCCATGTGTTTGCACCGTGTTGTCCGCCTAGGTACGCCGGGTGAAAGAGGCGAGAAAGGCGAGCGGGGAGAGAGCAGCGTGGGGCCCAGGTCGGCCTTCTCTGCGAAGGTCGGCACTTACACGCCGGCGGCCGGCTCCCCCGTGTTGTTCAATGTCATCATCACCAACCCGCAGGGCCACTACAACCCCGGCACGGGGAAATTCACCTGCGCCCACCCAGGCGTCTACTATTTCACGCTGTACGCGCACCCCGGTGAACAGCACCTCGTGATTATGATCATGAAAAACGGGAAGGTCATCTCTAAGCTGTGTAGTATAAACTTAGTCACAATGAGTGGCAGCGTCGTGCTGAGTCTCAAAGCTGGGGACGAGGTGTGGCTGGAGTTGGAGGCTCCGCACATTAGTTTTTTCATCAACGTGCACAGAGACGCCGTGTTCAGCGGCTATATGCTGTACTCAGAGTGAATCATTTTTTTGTCCATCGGCGCGTCTGGGAAAACAGATCAGGAACACATTAACACACACGCGCATAAAATAAAATAAAACAAATCACGACGTTTCGATCGTGATTGTTTTTTTATTATAGTTCATTTCTAACTACGTGACTTTACCGAAAGAACCAAAGAGTATGGATTCCTGCAGTCACGAAAGCTTCAAATCAAGATTAATTGGCCACCTTTTGTTTACGTGACAAACCTTTACTGAATGGGCTATGTCGGGTTAACGACACTTATACTGACGCCATTTTACTCCAATATTAAAACACGTTCCTTCGGAGTGGGCAGGTAGGAACTTGGTTGGACAGCGCATTCGTGCACGACAGACAGACAAATAATCCCTGGTGGGCAGTGTGGAACCTGTTGTTCCTACCTGTATGTATACAAGATAACTTGACTTTAGGTAGCCAGGCAGACAGCCCCCTGAACTATCCCCCCCCCCTCCCTTAGGCCCCTCCCCTGACCCCCTTTCCCTTAGGCCCCTCCCCTGACCACCCCCCCCCCATATCCTCAGGCCCCTCCCCTGACCCCCCTTCCCTTAAGCCCCTCCCCTGACCCCCCTTCTGTTAGGCCCCTCCCCTGAGCACCCACCCCCCATATCCTTAAGCCCCTCCCCTGACCCCCCCTCCCTCAGGCCCCTCCGCTGACCCCCCCCCTCAGACCCCTCCCCTGACCCCCCCCCTCAGGCTCCTCTCCTGACTCCCCCTTCCTTAGGCCCCTCCCCTGACCCTCCTCCCTTAGGCACCTCCCCTCTCCGAACCCGGCAGTAGGTCTCCACCAATCAAAGAGCTGTTTGTAAGGTCTCCACCAATCAAAGAGCTGTGTGTATTATATATTATGTACGACAGACAAACAGACAGTCAGACAGACAGACAGCTAAATAATCCCTGGTGGGCAGTGTGGAACATTGTTCCTCCATGTAAAAATTATCTATCATGAATAATATTGGTGGCGAAAGCCTCCTACTACTTTGGGTTAAATTGACATTCATAAAGCATAGGAGGACACCGTCCAGTTAAAGGACCGGAGTTGAGCGTTTAGGCGTCAGAATCCAAGTCTGCATTGCAGCCCGGTGAACCACCACAGCCGGATGTTATGTTCAGCCCACGGGGTCTTAAACACAGGAGCACTGGAGATAGAGAGGCGCTCTCTCTCGCATCGTGAGTTCAAGACAGCTGCACAAAGTCCCAGCGCATGCAACACGCTCCCAGGTGGCGCAACGACCGATTCGCTATTTCAACGTTGGTGGGATTGCTTTGCAAGTTACGACTCACTGGTACTCAAATAGCTACGCATGCTTTTTTAACTCCCGTATATACAATATGTAGGCTATAACTACATATATAACCGGAGGTGCGGGAGAAGGACAATAAACTATGTATCTCTGTGTGAGTTTCCGTGTCTTCGTCTGAGTCTATGGGTCTCTACGTTAGTTTATGGGCTTCTATGTTAGTCTTTGAGTCTGTGTGAGCCTATGAGTCTCTGCGTGAGTCTATAGGTCATCGTGTGAGTTTATGGGTTTCTGTGTGAGTTTTTTGCATCTGTGTGAATCTATGGGTCTCTGTGTGAGTCTATGGGTCTCTGTATGAGTCTATGAGTATCTGAGTATATGGGTATCTGTGTGTGTGTAATAAAAGACTCCGTCAGGCACTGCTGGTCTCCGCTTGTCTTTTATTCAAGTTCTCCGCACCCCACTGGTCTCCTCCACGGACCAGCATCGTCTCGCGCGCGCCCCGCGCACCCTCCCTCTCGCGTGCCACGCATGCTCCTCCGTTAGCTCCTCCACTCGTCCTCACACCCCGCTGGTTTCTGACAAGGGACCAGCATCTCCTCTCGCGTGCCACGCACGCTCCTCTCGCGTGCCCCGCACGCTCCTCTCGCGTGCCCCGCACGCTCCTCCGTCAGCTCCTTCTCGCGCGCGCCCCGCACGCGCTCTCCCGTTACTCCTCTTGCGTGCCCCGCACGCTCCTCTGTCAGCTCCTTCTCGCGCGCGCCCCGCACGCACTCTCCCTTAGTCGCTCCACTCCTCCCTGCTCCGCACACTGCTGGCCGACGGTGTGCCGAAGCCCCATCAGCCACGTGGCTGATGGCGCAGCGGCCACCCAACGTGGTCCCGCTTCTTCACTCCATCAACTGGCCCCAATCTCTTCTGGGCTTCCTTCTATATCGTCTCTCCCACGTGACCCTGACTCCTCCCCTTCCGGATCGTCAGATCCGGCCTTCTCATACTGCCCTGCTGGCTCCACCTCCATTCACCTCGCTTCCCATTGGAGCCGAGGTGAACGGCGGCCCCTCCCACACGCCCCCCCATACCGGGCCGTGTGATTGAGCCAGAGCCCAGCAGCAACCCCATTTACGCTCGCATTACATGTGTATGAAACCTGTCCTCTCTCTCCGATGTGTCGCATAACGTTGCCTTATACCCCATGCAGGGGAGTAGCAGCAGCAGCTCCTGACTCTGAATTATGACCTCCATGTGTTTCTTTCTTTTATCGGCCTAGAATCTCTTACTTTCTAAAAAATATCCAATCCTGTTTTGGGGATTCACTCAATTACCAGCTTTAACAACAGCACACGTGGAATGAATGTTTTCTTCTGACATCAGAGCCACCGATGGGGGTGAACTCCTTAGATTGGTTTGTCATTGTGTGTCTCTGTTCATGTGTGCGTTTCTGTCTGCGTGTCCATGTGTATATTTGTGAATGGTAATATACATGTGCATGTTCATGTGTTGTGTGTGTATCGATATGATATGTTCATGTGTATGTATCTGTATGTGTTTATTTGTTCAAATGTGCATGTCTCCGTGTCCATGTGTGTGCACGTGTGTGTGTGCATGTTCATTTAATTTTATGTGTGTGCGTATTCAAGTGTCCAGCAAAAACAACCACCTATCTCCTCACTAGGGCCTGATGGTAATGCTGTGGTGGATGTGAGCAATACCATCCAGGAAAGGTCAATTCCAAAATCGGCAATACCCGTTCATGGTGGTTATAGCCACTATAGCAGCAAAACCAGGGCTCTGGACGTGTGTGAGGGTCTGGTAAACCTTCCACCTCCAATACAAATACCACTAATATACATGTAAAAAATCTAACTAAACTTGTGCCGCAGGCCCCGGGGGGACAGGCTTCTGTGACGTCTCCTGGATAAACCCCATTTGGAGTAGCCAAGGGACTGAATCATTACAATTGGGGTTCCTCCAGAGACAGCAAGAAGCCATTGCGAGTAGCCACGTGGAATGTTAGAACGCTCACTGCGGAGGAGAGACTGCCACTCCTCTGTCAGGAGCTGGACTGGTACCGGCTGGATCTCTGCGGCATTCAGCAGGTCCGGTGGACTGGCTCCAGCCACAATGAGGGGTGGATAGTCCTCTACTCGGGGCATAACACTGCCAAACAATAGGGAGTGCCTTTTCTTCTGAACAAAATAATGAAAGGGATATGGGAGCATAGCGGTGAGGTGTGTGAAATTGGAAGACCCAGGCTACTGTGGGCTCGCCTTCCCTTCAATCAAAGGCGGGTATGGAGGTTGTGGTTATTTTTGCACCCACCGAAGATGAACATAAGTGGATGGATGCAGGCAAGGCCGATGAATCAGATGCCTTTTATGACCTCCTATCATAGGTGCTAGCTAAAGTGGCCCTTCGAGATATAGTAATCTTGTTGGGTGGCTCTGAGTCCCGCGTGGGTCATGATGCTGGCACCTAGTCTGGAGTAATTGGAAGGCTTCAGGCAGATCAGCTCAAAAACAACCGTAGGAGGCTGCTAGATTTGTGTGCAGCCCATGGGCTTGTAATTACAAACACGCTGTTCCAGCATTGGTGCATCCACACAACATCATGGATGCATGCCGGGTCCAAACAAGAACATCTGCTGGACTACATAATGATGGAATACGTGTATACGGGCCTATGTCCTTGACACCAGGCCCTACCGTAGAGCTGATCTGCCCACTCACCATCGGCTTATCATCTCTAAGATGCGCATGCCATTCTTCCACTCCGGTAGTGGGTGTACATCCAGGACCCTATTCAAACACACAGCGGCCTGGTCTCAGCTAGCTAATGAAAGTTGCTAGCGAGAATTTCATGATCACTTGCAGCTGGGGTTTGCATCTTCCACCATTCCTGATGTCGAGGGGAAATGGGCGAGTTATAGGACTGTGGCTCATGCAGCTGCAATGGCTGCTTTGGGTGCACTGTCCAATTCTCTCCAGAGACCCTGGCAGACAGAGGAGGTGTTCAGGCTAGCTGAGAAAAAGCGACATGTCCCCTTTCACGGTCTACAGCATCCCATGTCAGAGAATGAGGAGGCTTACCGCAGCCTTCTCTCAGAAATTTGGAGATCCATACGCAGCTGCAAAGATGGGTGTTGGTCACGGGTTGGTGAGGAGATGGATTCTGCCTCAGTAATACCCGATCACAAATCACTGTTTAAGCTTCTTCAGTACAGTACTTGGGGCTGATTATGTACAATGTCGCAGTATCATTTAGAAGCAATATGGTAGCTTTTATCAATTCCAAACGGAACATAGGGGGAAGCAGTGCTTGTGTCGATACAGAAAACCAATTTTTATTTTTGTCTTTTACCAAAATAATCAATGTGATATTCAAAATTCAGTTTCGAATCCAGGATGACCCCAATATACTTATAGATCTTGACTTGCTCTATTTAATAATTATTTAAGGAATGTAATTGTGGAAAAATAACTTCCTGCTTTAGTCCTGATGAGAAGCATAGCACCTTGGTTTTGGAGGTATTCCGGACTAGTTTAAGAGCAATTAGCTGATGTATTTTGTTGAAATCACCCTGGAGCTTAGCAATCACGTCATCCGGAGAGCAGCCGGCAGTAATCAGTATCGTGTCATCTGCAAAAAGATTTACCCTGGAATGATCCAGGTCAGTGCCCAAGTCATTTACGTAAACAGAGAACAAGAGGGGGCCGAGGATGGAACCCTGTGGAACCCCTTTTGTTATCTTAACATTGTTTGACCTCCAACCATCTGTGCAAACAGTTTGGGTGCGAGAAAAGACGTACATTTTTAACCATTCTACTGCGTGTTTGGAGAAACCGAGGCAACTTAGTTTACTAAGCAGGATGTTGTGGTCTACTGTATTAAAGGCTTGGGAAAAGTCAAGAAAAAATGGCGCAGTACTGCTCATCATCAAGGCTACTGTAAATGTGATTCAGAGAGTCTAGTGCAGCAGATGTGGTACTGTAATTTTTTTCAGAACCCGGATTTTTTTAGATGTCATAGATTGTTGTCGGACAGGAAACTGCTAATTTGTTAGTTCAATAACTTTTCTAAAATTCTCATCAACGGAGACAAAAATGAGATGAGTCGGTAGTTATTTGGATTATCTTTAGGGCCCCATTTGTGAAGTGGACGAACATCATTAGGGGTATTGTATGTATGCCATTTTCAAAAAATTCTAAGAAGAATGATATCGCCTATTTTTTATGTAATAGTTATTTCTTTACATATCTGGATTTAGCGCGTTCTAAAAACACGCAGTAACGGAGGCCTGTGAACTGCTCCCTTGAAACAACAAAGGAAAAAGGAGCACCCCCTGCTGCTTCGCCAGCGTCCCTAACACAAAGGAGACAGGCATCGTAGAGGTACTTACTCACAAGCCTTTGCTTGAAAAGTTATAATGTTTTAATTGACCACCACCGCGTAGGAATATTTTCCAACATTATGGTATTAAAGGTTAGTTTAGTGATAGAATGTACTGTTATATGATGGTGCAGCCCAGGAGCAAAAGGTTTTTATAATGACTATTTGGCATGAATCTTGGCTTAAAGCTTTCGTGACTGCAGGAATTCATATTCTTGGGTCTTTCGGTAAAGTCACGAAGATAGGATAAAAAAAAAACTACGTCTCGATCACAACACAAGCCATCGTCATCAGGAGGAGAAAAGAGGGGAAAGCTGCTTAGGCAGACTGTTTTAAGGGTTTTAAAATGGTGTAGCCCAAGGGTCATAAACGAAGTGGGCAGGGCTAGTGATGTTAATGTGAGCGGACAGTGGCCTCCACGACGAGGGCGTGGAGGTGGCTATGTTAATGTGAGAGAATAGCATGTTAATGTGAGAGATTAGCATGTTAATGTGAGAGATTAGCATGTAAAAGGCAGATCGCAGAGCAGCAATGTCGAGCTCGCCGTGCGAGGTGGCTGTGTTAGTGTGGGAAATTTGATCTGACCACCGAGCTCGACGACGGTAACTGACTGGATAGCTGGCTGACTATCCAGCAGTGGCGGCGTCGGACGATGACAAGCATGGCAGCAGCGATGGCGACGACGAGGACGACTTCCACGGCGAGACGACCTTGATTCCCACGGACAGCCACCAAACTCCCTCTCTCGCCCCCTTTTATCCTTCCAGCGGGATCTGGCCCCGCTCAGGCCATGCACCCCTTCTCGCACCTTCCAGCTGGTTCTGGGAGCTCAAAGACGGATCCCTTCTATGACCTTTGGCTGAGTTCTTCTCCCTTCCATGACCTTTGACCCAGTTCTTCTCCCTTCCATGACCTTTGGCCCAGTTCTTCCCCTTTGGTGGGTACACCCGTAATTGCTGCTCCTGGTCGCCAGTCGGCGCTGCTACACTAAACTTGCATGGACAATGTTGTTGGTGTTCTGATGATAATAATTTGTGGATGTTATTGGAAGTTGAGATTAAAGTTGCTTAGATTAAAAACAGGTTTCTGTGTGCTTCTTTCCTAATCTTGTGCATCATTGTCGTAATAACAAACTGTATCCTGCGGTGAGATCTGATTCCCGAGACCTGACACAATTGCACATGCAATTTTTAAAGCGAGAACCATTCATGTTAAAGCGAGAAGTGTACATGTTGAAGCTGAGATTCATTGATATTATCACGATTGGTGAAACATACCACGAAGCAACGAGAGAGCCAATAGTACATTTTTATTTAATTATGTTACCTATATTTCATTTAATATTTTTTTAATATATACAACAATATATACAACAGCGGTGTCAAGATGGGCCTCTAAGGAGGAGGCTTGTTAAGAATGCTATTGGGCAGTTGTAGGCAGTCGTTCTCCAGCAACAACGGATGGCAGAGGAGAGACGCTCACAACAACACGCGGAGCACTGGGTGGCTCAAACACAAGAAGCTTGCACAGAAGAGGGCACAGGTGGTGCATCGGCCAGTTATCTGGGTCTGCCCGGTGACCTCCTGCCAGCGGGCGTTCGACACTTCACGTGGCCTCAACGTGCACATGGCCTGGCGCAAGCGCAGTGGTAACGTCACCGCCACTTAATGGCGAATGGCGGTTGTTGTTGTGCACGCGCAAGCACGTCTCTGTGTGAAAGTGTCGTTCTTCCATACCTTCGATTATCACGGTTGACTACGTATGGTGCGAAATAAGTTGAACGTGCATACACACGTGTCACAGCATGGAAAGAGGTGGCGCCAGCTGCTTACAGAGGCCTTCATCCAGCTGTGGATTGTCCCCGACTGATGGTGATGATGATAGTAGTTGTGGCGAGGGTGAGATACCACACACACGCACGCGCGTGCGTGTGGTTCCAAATCTAGAAATGCAATAAGTGGACAGGGTCACACTAACTCCTTCGCGTGTGTGTCTGTGTGTCTGTCAAAGTGAGTGTGTGGGGGAGCGGTAGTGTAGCAGTTAGCGCTACGTCACACTGCGAACCCGGCGACCCGAGTTAGAATCATGGACAACATCGGTGATTTCGATTATCTAAACTGGCCCGAGCCTCGGCTAGGTCGACTCAGTCTCAAATGAGTACCTGGTGTGGGACGTAAAATCATCGCTGGTGGGGAGACAATGGCGACCGGGCGTGGTGCTGACCACCCACCCCCTCGTGTGACATGCCGGCGTTCATAGGTGCTCGCTAACAGTGCTTGCCCCAACAGTCTGTTACAGGCTATACGGGGGCAGTCACGTGCGGTAAGGCGAGGCAAAGGAGGCAGAGCCTCACCTGTCAAACTACAATGAAAATAGCTTTACTTCAAGTAAAAAAAAGAATAATAAAATAGAATAGGAAGATTTCCCCACTAATCTGTGTCATAAATATAATTTCTGTATGAATCCAATAATTTTTATAGTCAAAATCGCCAAATATTCGGAGGTCTGCTGTAAATACAGGGAGAGACGAGAGGTGAGGCAGCGACGATCTCAGCCTCCCCTCTGATTGCGCAACCCCTCAGAAACTGGATGGAGCACGGGCATTCAGCACGTGCATGTTACTATTTCTCTGTATGTCACCAATGTAATGTTTGTAGACCCCTTCATTACATGTCCTCGCCTTCCATACTCCGGGTAACTTATTTCAAGTATGTGCATGAAGATATTTAGGCTCGCATGTCTCGTGATGAAACTGCAATCAAAAAGCACCAGGGGAGGCAGCTATCACATCTGCCTCACTGAGGGGGACGTGTCAGACAAGCCCCCCTCAGTGAGGACACATCCCCTCAGTGAGGACACGCCACCCCTCAGTGTGTCAATAAGGCTTTGATACGAGCCAGTGCCTCCCCAGCCATTGACGTCACCGCACGTCACTGCTAAATATCACCACTAAGGGAGACAAAGGCGGTTGGGCGTGGTGCTGCTGGCCACCCACCCCCTCGTGTGCCACAGTGCCGGCCTTCAAAGGCGCTGCTACTTCTCGCTACGAACAGCCACTTGCCCCCGGCAGTCTGTTACAGGCTACACGGGGGATCTTTGTCTTTCTTGTTTGTGTGCGCGCGTGTTGACTGTGACGTCACACGTGGGAGGTCTGGACCAAGTTGGAAATGGAGGAGCACGTGACTCAAGTAACGTTTAAAAGGGGAGACGGGGGAGAGGATTCCAGTGACTCGGTGACCAACGCTGAGCACCGACAACCTCCTATTAGCAGGACGCTCAGCTGCTACGTACGGTGGAGCGAAAGAAAATTCAACTTACCGTACGTATAAAGACTCGCACAGAGACCCATAGAATCATCACACAGAGACCCATAGACTCACACAGAGACCCATAGACTCACGCAGAGGCCATGGACTCCTCAAAAAGTGACAAATAGACTCACAAAAAGACCCATAGACTTACATAGAGATGAGAACGCTCACACAGACCTATCGACTCACACAGAGATTCATAGCCTCACACAGAGATCCATAGCCTCAAAACCCATGGACTCAAACGGAGACCCATATACTCATCACACATAGACTCACAGACTCACAGATAGACCCACAGACTCACACAGAGACCTGTATACTCACACAGCCCATAAACACCTCACACAGAGACCCATCGACTCAAACAGAGACCCACAGACTCATAGACTCACAAAGAGACCCGTGAACTCACATAGAGACGAGTTGACTCACACATGGACCCACAGCCTCGCACAGAGACGAGGAGACTTACACATAGACCCACATTTGTGACAGGCAGGGCGCTTGTGAAAAAAGAGCTACTATATAGCAGCTCATTCATACCTTACTTGGTAAAATAAAATAATAGTTCGTGTTTAAATCCATCCTGTACACCTGGCGAGCTAGTTAACATCTCGCCACTGCTGTCCTCAGATGTCCATCTCGGCCCTGCTGCCGCTGCTGCTGCTGGGGGTGGTGGTGGTGGGAGCCCAGCAGGAGAAGACCGTCTGCGCGGGCATCAACGGGATCCCCGGACAGCCCGGAGCCCCGGGGCAGCACGGGACCCCTGGGGCCCCCGAGAGGGACGGCAGAGACGGTGAGGGGTCAGGTCCCAGAGTCCCCCCCACGGTGATGCGACGCGTTCACTCACTCAATCGTTCACTCGCCATGTCATGCACTCGATCGTTTACTCGCTCATTCTCGTAGGAGAGTGTCTCGAGTGGAGTAGAGTCAGATGAGAGGGGAGAGGCAGGAGAGTGCGTGGAGGGGAGTTGAGTGAGATGAGAGGGGAGAGGCAGGAGAGTGCGTGGAGGGGAGTCGAGTGAGATGAGAGGGGAGAGGCAGGAGAGTGAGTGGAGGGGAGTGGAGTGAGATGAGAGTGGAGAGACAGGAGAGTGCGTGGAGGGGAGTGGAGTGAGGTGAGAGTATAGTGGCAGGAGAGTGCGTGAAGGGGAGTGGAGTGAGATGAGAGGGGAGAGGCAGGAGTGTGAGTTCGAGGGGAGTGGAGTGAGATGAGAGAGGCAGGAGAGTGCGTGGTGGGGAGCAGAGTGAGATGAGAGGGGAGAGGCAGGAGAGTGAGTGGAGGCGAGTGGTGTGAATTGAGAGTGGCTTGAGGAGCGGACGAGCCATGCTTTGTTCTTCTCGCAGGCGTTACCGGAGCACCCGGAGCCAAGGGAGACCTCGGGGCTCGAGTCTTGACTGGGGACCCAGGTGGAACTGTGACACTGACTCGTGTGCTCCTAGCAGCTGATTTTACATTTATAAATCCTTTATATTAAGTTCACTTGCTTGCTTGCGCGCTTACGACCGTGCAAATCTTTCGGTCGTTTTTTAACCCACTTCCCGTGATCCAATCGAGCTGACATTTTGTACACAGACTCGTTGTGCGTGACAATTTATTTTTGTGAAAATTTTTTTCCAAAATTTTCCACTTTTTAGGAAAAAACAAAATTTCACTAACACAATCATATATTTTTCCTAAACACAGAAAATTATTCAATATATCAACAAAAATGTACAACATAAACAATCATACAAAAACTGAAAACCTTATAATCCTTACATACGACTTTCCTTATATTTAATTTAAAATACCAATGTGATAAAAATGAAACTCTTACTCCAGAAAAACAGAAATGAATAATAAAATAAAACCGATGCCACGCATATAAAGGATTTATAGTGAAAAACTTTGTTTTTACGGGTTAATTTTTATTTTATTACCAAGTAATCCTCACTGAGCTATGCGTAGTGGCGTAACGCGCGCAGGGTTTGCAAACAGCAGTTACATTCATGTACCGGGTTGCAAACATTGAGGTCAGCTCAGGACGAGCAGGTGCAGGCGGGTGGCCTGGGAGGCAGCAGACAGAGAGACGCCAGCAATTAGGGAACGAGGCAGTGATTGGCTAGCTGCTAATGCAAACGCGGGGTCGGTGCCAAGGAGGCAAGAGATAGTGGCGATGAAGGGGAGAACACGTGCAAGAGACGCCATGTTAAGGAGGGCCACCTGAGGGCACTTAAGGAGAAGGGGGATATAAGGGGAACGTGTGAAGCAACGGGGTTGAGTTGGTTGGAGATGAAGCAGTGAACATATTCAAGAGAAGTCCGGGACCTTGCCCTCCACACCTCGTCCTCCCCAGAGGTGATGGCTGATCCCCTGCTGGGGCAAGGGCGAGACACGCTATCAGTGGAAAGACTAGCGGAAAATCTTTAGTCTGAGTGTGATAGGCTAGCGGGGTGAGAAGCTAGCAGAGTGTACAGATAGAGAGTCCGTGACAGGCTAGGAGAGCGGGGAGTAACAGGCTAGCGGAGCAAGAGAGAGTAAGCTCGAAGAAGCAGGCTAGCGGAGGAAGAAAGAAAGAGTTCGCTACAGGAGTACGTGGTGTTGAACGTGAGGAGCATCCGTGTGGGATGCTGCGAATAAAGTAACTCCGGAGGAAAAAAAAAGTTTTCCGCGTGAATAAACACCACGCGACATATGTAACTCTTGTTCAGAAGCGACCTGGCCACACGTAATGATAGGTAGACGAAGTGGACTTATCATCACGTGGATATTTATTCAGCCAAATACATGTCTACATGTGGAGGGAAGAAAATCGGAGGACCCGGTGAAAAACTCCACACAACAACGGGGAGAGACGCATGCAAACTCCAAATAAACAGCTGACGTCAGGAATGCGATCGTGTACACGACCTCCTGTAAACAAGGCGAGGTAGTTAACATCTCGCCACCGACAGGCTGCATGTGCCCCGAAGCGATTCATCACTTCTCTTATTGTTTTTAACGTGAAGTTAAAAGATACGAGAAGCGGCCAAACAACTCAACGATAATCGAGGTAGGAAATAACCGAGCTCACTGATCTATTTATTTCACTGCGGTTGCTATGAGATGTTAACTCCCCCGTCTGGTCCACAAGAGGTCGTGGGTTCGAACCAGAGGTCGCAATCGGGTACCCGATACCCGTACCCTACCCGATACCTGGCTTCCCGTACCCGGCCGGGTACGGGTACCCGTTTGCGACCCTGGTGCGGCCGGGTACGGGTAGACCGTGAGTCACTGGTGAGTAACCGTTTGTCACTCATTTCGGGTAGGGTACGGGTAGGGAACGGGTACCCGTACCCGGCCGGGTACGGGTACGGGTACCCATTTGCGATCCTGGTGTGGCCGGGTACGGGTAAGGAATCAAAAACTGTTTGCGACCTCTGGTTCGAACCCAACCCTGACGATGCCTGATGTATATTCGGTGTTTGCATGTTCTCCCCGTGGTCGTGTGAATTTTCTTCAGGTACTCTGGTTTTCCCTTCCACGTTTAGACTTTAGAGTATTTGGCTGCTACAAATTGCCACGTGATGATACCCGCCACTTCATTGTCGACAGGCTGGTCGCTTCTAAAAAAATAGCAACACAAAAGCTTAGTGAACCTTACACCTGGTAAAATAACAAATAGTTGAGTTCCTAGTTTAGTTTTTGGGTCTCTATGTATCTCCATGTTTTGGAAATTAGAGCTCACTAGGTATACCGTGAAAAGCTGTAACATCACCCCATGTTCTGGAAAATATACCTCATTAGGTACACCGTGTATAGCCAGAACATGACCCCCATATTCTGGAAAACAGAACTCACTCGGTACACCGTGTAGAGCTGAAATACACGTTCCATACAGCCACGTCGGGCAAGGTTTTCCTGTTACAAAACAAAGACGTTCGTCACAGGACTCGACTCAATTGTGCAGGTTTGGCTCACTGTCATCAACATTGATGCAGAATTGCCCCATCTCTTCATTTGAGAGTGGGGATAAACACACAAAATCAAAGAACCCCCGTAAATTTTGGATTCAAAGTTTTTGTAACTGCAAGGATCCATACTCTTGGTTATTTCGGTAAAGTCACGTAGGTAAGTAAAATTTAAGATAATAATAAATAAATAAATAAAAGACTGTTGTGGAATGTGCTGTTAGTGAGCATCTATGAAGGCCGTCACGCCTTTGTCTCCCAAGTAGCGTTGTTAACACATCGCACTTGGTAATCATTTGAGAATGAGTCGATGTTGGGAAGAATTCCCAGGACTGGTTCAGATAATCGCCACTTGTGTTGACCATGTGCGGGAATCGCACTCGGGTCTCTGCTGGGTTCATAGCACTAACCGCTACACTACCGTGGGGTAACACATCCCACAAATGCCATGCATTCAGACTGTGTTGTCCGCCTAGGTCTGCCGGGAAAGCTGGGCCCTCTTGGCCAACCGGGGCGCGCGGGGACTCCAGGAGTCCCAGGTGAGCAGGGCGAAAGAGGCGAGAAAGGCGAGCGGGGAGAGAGCGGCGTGGGGCCCAGGACGGCCTTCTCTGCGAAGGTCGGCACTTACACGCCAGCGGCCGGCTCCCCCGTGACGTTCAACGTCATCATCACCAACTCGCAGGGCCACTACAACCCCGGCACGGGGAAGTTCACCTGCGCCCACCCAGGCATCTACTATTTCACGCTGTACGCTCACCCTGGTGAAAAGCACCTCGTGGTTATGATAATGAAAAACGGGGAGGTCGTCTCTAAGGTCACCGGTATAAACTACAACGCAATAAGCGGCAGCGTCGTGCTGAGCCTCAAAGCCGGCAACGAGGTATGGCTGGAGATGGAGGCTCCGTACATTAATTTTCACATTGACGCGCACAGAGACGCCGTGTTCAGCGGCTATATCCTGTACTCCTAGTGAATAGTTTTTGTTTCCATCGGCGCGTTTGGGAAAACAGATTGGGAACACATTCACACACACGCGCATGCACCCCTCGTGATAAACAAAGCTTTTGGGCAACATCTCAGAAAATTGGTCAGCAAAAATCTGCAAATATGCTTGGCTTGCCCAAAGCTGTGGGAATGACCGCTAATTTTTGGATGTGAGATGTTCTCACCAGAAGAAAAATAGGCTCGGCACTTCTTCTCAGCCACCTCCCTCCTTGCCAGCCAGGGTGTCTGGGTGATTATGAATCGGTTAGACAATGCAGAGAGACATAGCAGCTTGCACCAGCTGAAAAAGTCTTGAAACCTCAACAATTTTCCCATCCGGCATCGGCAGTGAAGGGAGAAATATTCCAATTCCAGCTGATAGCTATGAGGGTTGCTCATTTCTAACATGGGAGTGAGAGGAGTTCGGATCCATTTTCTGCAATTCCCTCAATTATTTTTAATCGGACACCAACACAGATTTTTAAACGCGCTTTGACGGCAACAGATAGAAGGACAATAACTCGATCTGGAATACTGGGAATTTTAACAAGATTTGGAATGTAGTAACTATGCCTTTGTTCGTTATGCACAAGGACGTGAACCAACTGTGGTGGATAATAATTCATTGACAACCAAGTACAACCAACTATTCAAACTCTCGGCGACAGTAATAGCACGCGTCTATAGAACCATGCAGTTCACCGACTTAACACAGCGACCCCGCGTGTCAGCCATGACAGAACCAACCCTAACACACGCCTAGAGTCTGCTGCAGTATATTCTTCACACATATCGGTTGATGCATGGCTTCTCAGCTTTAAATGTATTATTGATCAATCGATTGCCCCAGTGCTAAATGCACTATAAAGGCGTACGTGTTCACGGAGTGCAGTAAAGGTTGTAGCCACATGTACTGTACGGTACAGTACTTATTAATTTAGCACTGGGGCAAGGTCTGTTCACAATAGCAATACATTGTAATGGTTTCTCTTTGGTTCTTTTGGTAAAGTGACTTAAAAAAGTAGTTAGGTTAGCGTAAATATAATTGTAATTTGTGTAAATTATTCATGTACGTGTTGGAAGCAACATGAAATAAATCATAATAGAGAGATTGCGTAAATATAAATGGATCATTAAATTGGTAAAGGTTTGTAACGTACACAAAACGTAGTGGGTTTACTCTCCTTCACACCGGTGGTCTTCACTAGTAACGATTTGGCATGTTTTGTTTACGTAACAAACCTTTGTAATTGTCTGTATCGGGTGGTGTTTAGCGGTTCATATTTACGCGATCTAACCCAAAAACCTCTATTATAGATATATTGGTCACGAAAGCTTACCCCATGTTAAACTGAGATGTTGTTGGTCAATGCCAGATTCACACTTTGCCTGTTTCGTTTTTAGCTACAGGAGGAGAAAAAATAAGACCTAAGAGTCCGGAGGAAATCCTGGCACAGAACAAGGGGGAGAATAGACAACACTCCACTCCACTCGCTCACTCACTCACAATGAACTCACACGCGCTGATGATGATCACGATGGTGAAAAATACAAAACTAGCATCTTGTACTAAAGATTAGCTGCCAAAGTTATCAACAGAAGGTGTGTACCGGATTAATTGCTCTCGTAGTTAAATGCTTTGTTGGACAGTTGGTACGAAACATTTGTTCGAGATTGATTAAAACTTTCGCGGCTGCAGCAATTCATATTCTTTGGGTCTTTCAGTAAAGTACCGTAGATAGGTTGAAAAAACATTACAAACATTACAATGTTTTTTTTTATATGAGACTAAAATAACACCGAAGAAATATTAAGTACTTGCAAACACAACTGTTTGCATTTGCAGAACAAGCATGCCAACAAGGGCATTAACTTGATTTTGATAACGTTGCTTTGGTTGTGTCACACTAATTATCATTTGGCCAAGACTAATTCGAGAAGCCATTGACATTGAGAGAAATACAAATAACTTTAACCGTTCTGACTGATTCAGGCTTAGCACTGCTTGGAAGCCTATTATTAAGTAATACACCTTACAATTGTATGCCTTGTAAAGGCATCACAATACTGATTAACTGTGTTTAAGCCATCTGTTCCAGATTAACATAATCCATTGTTACAGGATTACAATAATCACACTCTGATCTCTGATTGGCTCACAGTGATGACGCCACGTTTCTCTATTTAAGACCGGAAGTAAGGTAGATATCTCTTCACATTCTGGCAAAGTCGCCCGATGATGATGATGGTTGGCGTAAATTGCTAGCGAAAGGTCATGGTATTTAAAAATGGTAAATTTTGCAATAGATTTTCTCAAGCAACACACAACCGGTTAGTGCTGAAGTAGAAACTAATTGGCCATGCTTTTTGGTTCTTTCGGCAAAGTCACGTAGTTAGAAATAAAATAAAAACAAATCACGATGTTTCGATCGTGATTGTTTTTATTTCAGTTCATTTCTAACTACGTGACTTTACCGAAAGAACCAAAGAGTATGGATTCCTGCAGTCACGAAAGCTTCAAATCAAGATTAATTGGCCACCTTTTGTTTACATGACAAACCGTTACTGAATGGGCTATGTCGGGTTAACGACATTTATACTGACGCCATTTTACTCCAATATTAAAAAAAACATCTATCATGAATAATATTGGTGGCGAAATCCTACTGCTACTTTGGGTTAAATTGACATTCACAAAGCACAGGACACCGTCCAGTTAAAGGACCGAAGTTGAGCGTTTAGGCGTCAGAATCCAAGTCTGCATTGCAGCCCGGTGAACCACTACAGCCGGATGTTGTGTTCAGCCCACGGTGTCTTAAACACAGGAGCATTGCAGATAGAGGCGCTCTCTCTCTCTCGCATCGTGAGTTCAAGACAGCTGCACTAAGTCCCAGCGCATGCAACACGCTCCCAGGTGGCGCAACGACCAATTCGCTATTTCAATGTTGGTGGGGTGGCTATGCAAGTTACGACTCACTTTTACTCAAATAGCTACGCATGTTTTTTAACACCCGTATATACAATATGTAGGCTATAACTACATATATAACCGGAGGTGTGGCAGAAGGACAATAAACTATGTATCTCTGCGTGAGTTTCCGTGCCTTTGTCTGAGTCTGTGTCTATATGTTAGTTTATGGGCTTCTATATTAGTCTTTGAGTTTGTGTGAGCCTATGAGTCTCTGCGTGAGTCTATAGTTCATCGTGTGAGTTTATGGGTCTCTGTGTGAGTTTTTTGCATCTGTGTGAATCTATGGGTCTCTGTGTGAGTCTATGGGTCTCTATATGAGTTTAGGGGCTTCAATGCGTGTCTTTGACTTTCTGCGTGAGTTTATGGGTCTCTTTGTGAGTCTATAGGTCTCTGTATGAATCTGAGTATCTGAGTATATAGGTATCTGTGTGTGTGTAATAAAAGACTCCGTCAGGCACTGTTGGTCTCCGCTTTTCTTTTATTTAGGTTTTTCTCCGCACCCCACTGGTCTCCTCCACGGACCAGCGTCGACTCGCGCGTGCCCCACACACTCCTCCGTTAGCTCCTCCACTCGTCCTCACACCCCGCTGGTTTCTGACAAGGGACCAGCGTCTCCTCTCGCGTGCCCCGCACGCTCCTCTTGCGTGCCATGCACGCTCCTCCGTCAGCTCCTTCTCGCGCGCGCCCCGCACGCGCTCTCCCGTTACTCCTCTCGCGTGCCCCCATACGCTCCTCGGTCAGCTCCTTCTCCCGCTCCGCACACCGCTGGCCGACGGTGTGCCGAAGCCCCATCAGCCACGTGGCTGATGGCGCGGCGGCCACCCAACGTGGTCCCGCTTCTTCACTCCATCAACTGGCCCCGATCTCTTCTGGGCTTCCTTCTATATCGTCTTTCCCACGTGACCCTGACTCTTCCCCTTCCGGATCGTCAGATCCGGCCTTCCCATACTGCCCTGCTGGCTCCACCTCCATTCAACTCGCTTCCCATTGGAGCCGAGGTGAACGGCGGCTCCTCCCACATGCCCCCCATACCGGGCCGTGTGATTGGGCAAGAGCCCAGCAGCAACCCCATTTACACTCGCATTACATGTGTATGAAACCTGTCCTCTCTCTCCGATGCGTCGCATAACGTTGCCTTATACCCCATGCAGGGGAGTAGCAGCAGCAGCAGCTCCTGACTCTGAATTATTTATGACCTCCGTGTGTTTCTTTCTTTTATCGGCCTAGAATCTCTTACTTTCTAAAAAATATCCAATCCTGTTTTGGGGATTCACTCAATTACCAGCTTCAACAACAGCACACGTGGAATGAATGTTTTCTTCTGACATCAGAGCCACCGATGGGGGTTAACTCCTTAGATTGATTTGTCATTGTGTGTCTCTGTTCATGTGTGCGTTTCTGTCTGCGTGTCCATGTGAATATATGTGAATGTTAATATACATGTGCATGTTCATGTGTTGTGTGTGTATCTATATATGTTCATGTGTATGTATCTGTATGTGTTTCTTTGTTCACATGTGCATGTCTCCGTGTCCATGTGTGTGCACGTGTGTGTGTGCATGTTGATTTAATTCTATGTGTGTACGTGTTCAAGTGTCCAGCAAAAACAACCACCTATCTCCTCACTAGGGCCGGATGGTAATGCTGTGGTGGATGTGAGCAATGCCATCCAGGAAAGGCGAATTCCAAAATCGACAATACCCGTTCATGGTGGTTATAGCCACCATAGCGGCAATACCAGGGCTCTGGACATGTGTGAGGGTCTGGTAAACCCTCCACCTCCAATTCAAATACCACTAAAATACATGTAAAAATCTAACTAAACTTGTGCCGCAGGCCCCGCGGGGACAGGCTTCTGTGACGTCTCCTGGATAAACCCCATTTGGAGTAGCCAAGGGACTGAATCATTACAATTGGGGTTCCTCCAGAGACAGCAAGAAGCCATTGCGAGTGGCCACGTGGAATGTTAGAACGCTCACTGCGGAGGAGAGACTGCCACTCCTCTGTCAGGAGCTGGACTGGTACCGGCTGGATCTCTGCGGCATTCAGCAGGTCCGGTGGACTGGCTCCAGCCACAATGAGGGGTGGATAGTCCTCTACTCGGGGCATAAGACTGCCAAACAATAGGGAGTTCATTTTCTTCTGAACAAAATAATGAAGGGGATATGGGAGCATAGCGGCGAGGTGTGTGAAATTGGAAGACCCAGGCTACTGTGGGCTCGCCTTCCCTTAAATCAAAGGTGAGGTATGGAGGTCGTGGTTATTTATGCCCCCACCGAAGATGAACATAAGTGGAGGGATGCAGGCAAGGACGATGAATCAGATGCCTTTTATGACCTCCTGTCACAGGTGCTAGCTAAAGTGGCCCTTCGAGATATAGTAATCTTGTTGGGTGGCTTTGAGTCCCGAGTGCTTTGGGTGCACTGTCCAAATCTCCCCAGAGACCCTGGCAGACAGAGGAGGTGTTCAGGCTGGCTGAGAAAAAGCGACATGTTCCCTTTCACGGTCTACAGCATACCATGTCAGAGAATGAGGAGGCTTACCGCAGCCTTCTCTCAGAGATTTGGAGATCCATACACAGCTGCAAAGATGGGTGTTGGTCACGGGTTGCTGAGGAGATGGATTCTGCCTCAGTAATACCCGATAAAAAATCACTGTTTAAGCTTCTTCAGTACAGTACTAGGGGCTGATTATGTACAATGTCACAGTATCATGTAGAAGCAATATGGTAGCTTTTATCAATTCCAAACGGAACATAGGGGGGAAGCAGTGCTTGTGTCGATACAGAAAACCAATTAAAATTTTTGTCTTTTACCAATATAATCAATGTGATATTCAAAATTCAGTTTCGAATCCAGGATGACCCCAATATACTTATAGATCTTGACTTGCTCTATTTAATAATAATTTAAGGAATGTAATTGTGCAAAAATAACTTCCTGCTTTAGTCCTGGTGAGAAGCATAGCACCTTGGTTTTGGAGGTATTCCGGACTAGTTTAAGAGCAACTAGCTGATGTATTTTGTTGAAATCACCCTGGAGCTTAGCAATCACGTCATCCGGAGAGCAGCCGGCAGTAATCAGTATCGTGTCATCTGCAAAAAGATTTACTCTGGAATGATCCAGGTCAGTGCCCAAGTCATTTACGTAAACAGAGAACAAGAGGGGCCGAGGATGGAACCCTGTGGAACCCTTTTTGTTATCTTAACACTGTTTGACCTCCAACCATCTGTGCATACAGTTTGGGTGCGAGAAAATAGGTAAATTTTTAACTATTCTACTGCGTGTTTGGAGAAACCGAGGCAACTTAGTTTACTAAGCAGGATGTTGTGGTCTACTGTATCAAAGGCTTTGGAGAAGTCAAGAAAAAAATGGCGCAGTACTGCTCATTATCAAGGCTACTGTAAATGTGATTCAGAGAGTCTAGTGCAGCAGATGTGGTACTGTATTTTTTTCGGAACCCAGATTGTTTTAGATGTCATAGATTGTTGTCGGACAGGAAACTGCTAATTTGGTAGTTTCTAAAATTCTCATCAACGGAGACAAAAATGGGATAAGTCGGTAGTTATTTGGATTATCTTTAGGGCCCCATTTGTGAAGTGGACGAACATCATTAGGGGTATTGTATATATGCCATTTTCAAAAAAGTATATGAAGAATCATATCGCCTATTTTTATGTAATATTTAGCTATTTACATATCTGGATTTAGCGCGTTCTAAAAAAACACAGTAACGGAGGCCTGGGAACTCCTCCCTTGAAACAACAAAGGCAAAATGAGCACCCCCTACTGCTTCGCTAGCGTCCCTAACACAAGGGAGACAGGCATCGTAGAGGTACTTACTCACAAGCCAACATTATGGTATTAAATGTTAGTTTAATGTGCTGTTATATGATGGTGCAGCCCAGGAGCAAAAGGTTTTTACAATGACTATTTGGCATAAATCTTGACTTAAAGCTTTCGTGACTGCAGGAATTCATATTCTTCGGTCTTTCGGTAAAATCACGAAGATAGGTTAAAAAAAAACTACGTCTCGATGAAAACACGAGCAATCGTCATCAGGAGGAGAAAAGAGGGGGAAAGCTGCTAAGGCAGACTGTTTAAAGGGTTTTAAAATGGTGTAGCCCAAGGGTCATAAACGAAGTGGGCAGGGCTAGTGATGTTAATGTGACCGGACAGTGGCCTCCACGACGAGGGCGTGGAGGTGGCTATGTTAATGTGAGATATTAGCATGTTAATGTGAGAGATTATCATGTTAATGGCAGATCGCAGAGCAGCAATGTCGAGCTCGCCGTGCGAGGTGGCTGTATTAGTGTGGGAAATTTAACTTGACCACCAATGTCGAGCTCGACGACGCTAACTGACTGGATAGCTGGCTGACTATCCAGCAGAGATGGCGTCGGACGATGACAAGCATGGCAGCAGCGATGGCTACGACGAGGACGACTTCCACGGCGAGACGACCTTGATTCCCACGGACAGCCACCAAACTCCCTCTCTCGCCCCCCTTTTATCCTTCCAGTGGGATCTGGTCCAAACCTGGCCACGCCCCCCTTCTCGAACCTTCTAGCTGGTTCTGGGAGCTCAAAGATGGATCCCTTCTATGACCTTTGGCCCAGTTCTTCTTCCTTCCATGACCTTTGCCCCAGTTCTTCCTTTTGGGTGAGTACACCCGTAATTGCTGCTCCTGGTCGCCAGTCGGCGCTGCTACACTAAACTTGCATGGACAATGTTGTTGGTGTTCTGATGATTAAAATTTGTGGATGTTATTGGAAGTTGAGATTAAAGTTGCTTAGATTAAAAACAGGTTTCTGTGTGCTTCTTTCCTAATCTTGTGCATCATTGTCGTAATAACAAACTGTATCCTGCGGTGAGATCTGATTCCCGAGACCTGACACAATTGCACATGCAATTTTTAAAGCGAGAACCATTCATGTTAAAGCGAGAAGCGTACATGTTGAAGCTGAGATTCATTGATATTATCACGATTGGTGAAACATACCACGAAGCAACGAGAGAGCCAATAGTACATTTTTATTTAATTATGTTACCTATATTTCATTTAATATTTTTTTAAATCACAATATATACAACAATATATACAACAGCGGTGTCAAGATGGGCCTCTAAGGAGGAGGCTTGTTAAGAATGCTATTGGGCAGTTGTAGGCAGTCGTTCTCCAGCAACAACGGATGGCAGAGGAGAGACGCTCACAACAACACGCGGAGCACTGGGTAGCTCAAACACAAGAAGCTTGCACAGAAGAGGGCACAGGTGGTGCATCGGCCAGTATCTCAGTCAGTCGACCCTTGGCACCTGCTGGGTCTGCCCGGTGACCTCCTGCCAGCGGGCGTTCGACACTTCACGTGGCCTCAACGTGCACATAGCCTGGCGCAAGCGCAGTGGTAACGTCACCGCCACTTAGTGGCGAATGGCGGTTGTTGTTGTGCACGCGCAAGCACGTCTCTGTGTGAAAGTGTCCTTCTTCCATACCTTCGATTATCACGGTTTACTACGTATGGTGCGAAATAAGTTGAACGTGCATTCACACGTGTCACAGCATGGAAAGAGGTGGCGCCAGCTGCTTACAGAGGCCTTCATCCAGCTGTGGATTGTCCCCGGCTGATGGTGATGATGATAGTAGTTGTGGTGAGGGTGAGATACCACACACACGCACGCGCGTGCGTGTGGTTCCAAATCTAGAAATGCAATAAGCGGACAGGGTCACACTAACTCCTTCGCGTGTGTCTGTCTGTGTCTGTCAAAGTGAGTGTGTGGGGGAGCGGTAGTGTAGCAGTTAGCGCTACGTCACACTGCGAACCCGGCGACCCGAGTTCGAATCATGGACATCATCGGTGATTTCGATTATCTAAACTGGTCCTGAGCCTCGGCTAGGTCGACTCAGTCTCAAATGAGTACCTGGTGTGGGACGTAAAATCATCGCTGGTGGGGAGACAAAGGCGACTGGGCGTGGTGCTGACCACCCACCCCCTCGTATGACATGCCGGCCTTCATAGGTGCTCGCTAACAGCGCTTACTCCAACAGTCTGTTACAGGCTATACGGGGGCAGTCACGTGCGGTAAGGCGAGGCAGGGGAGGCAGAGCCTCACCTGTCAAACTACAATGAAAATAGCTTTACTTCAAGTAAAAAAAAGAATAATAAAATAGAATAAATTGGAAGATTTCCCCACTAATCTGTGTCATAAATATAATTTCTGTATGAATCCAATAATTTTTATAGCCAAAATCGCCAAATTTGCCGAGCTCCGTTTCAAATACAGGCAGAGACGAGAGGTGAGGCAGCGACGAGCTCAGCCTCCCCTCTGATTGCGCAATCCCTCAGAAACTGGATGGAGCGCGGGCAATAAGCGCGTGCCTGTTACTATCTCAGTATGTCACCAATGTAATGTTTGTAGACCCCTTCATTACATGTCCTCGCCTTCCATGGTACAGGTAACTTATTTCACGTATGTGTATAAAGATATTTAGGCTCACTGGTATTGTGATCAAACTGTAATGAAAAAGCACCAGGGGAGGCAGCTATCACATCTGCCTCACTGAGGGGGACGTGTCAGAGAAGCCCCCCTCAGTGACGACACGCCCCCTCAGTGACGACACGCCCCCTCAGTGAAGACACGCCCCCTCAGTGACGACACGCCCCCTCAGTGACGACACGCCCCTTCAGTGACGATACGCCCCCTCACTGGCTTTGATACGAGCCAGTGCCTCCGCAGCCATTGACGTCACCGCACGTCACTGCTAAATATCACCACTAAGGGAGACAAAGGCGGTTGGGCGTGGTGCTGCTGGCCACCCACCCCCTCGTGTGCCACAGTGCCGGTTGCCTTCATAGGCGCTGCTACTTCTCGCTACTAACAGCCACTTGCCCCCGGCAGTCTGTTACAGGCTACACGGGGGATCTTTGTCTTTCTTGTTTGTGCGCGCGCGTGTTGACTGTGACGTCACACGTGGGAGGTCTGGGCCAAGTTGGAAATGGAGGAGCACGTGACCCGAGTAACGTTTAAAAGGGGAGACGGGGGAGAGGATTCCAGTGACTCGGTGACCAACGCTGAGCACCGACAACCTGCGGTTAGCAGGACGCTCAGCTGCTACGTACGGTGGAGCGAAAGAAAATTCAACTTACCGTACGTATAAAGACTCACACAGAGACCCATAGACTCATCACACCAGACCCATAGACTCACACAGAGACCCATAGCCTCACACAGAGATCCATAGCCTCACACAGAAACCCATAGATTCCTCACACATAGACCCATATATTACTCACAGGAACCCATAGACTCACAAAAAGACCCATAGCCTCACATAGAGATGAGTCCACTCACACATAGACCCAAACACACACACATAAATCAACAGACTCACACTGGGACCCGTAGACTCACACAAACCCATAGATGTACACAGAGATCCATAGCATCACACAGAAACTCATAGACTCACACGGAGACCCATAGACTCATTACACATACACCCACAGACTCACACGTAGATCCACAGACTCACACTGGGACCCGTAGACTCACACAGACCCATAGATGTACACAGAGATCCATAGCCTCACAAAGAAACCCAAAGACTCACACAGACCCATAGAGGCACACAAAAATTAAAAGACACACAGAGACCCGTAGACTCACATGAAGACGAGTTGACTCACACATAGACCCGCAGACTCACGCAAAGGCCATATACTCCTCACACAGAGACACATAGACTCACAAAATGACCATAGACTCACAAAGGGACCCGTATAATCATATAGACCAACAAACTCATACATAGATCCACAAACTCACACAGGGACTCGTACACGCACACAAAGATCCATAGCCTCACACAGAGATCCATAGACTCATACAAAGATCCATAGCCTCACACAGAAACCCGTAGATTCCTCACATAGAGACCCATATTACTCACAGAGACCCACAGACTCACAATAAGACCCATAAACTCACAAAGAGACCCGTGAACTCACATTGAGACGAGTAGACTCACACAAGGACCCACTGCCTCGCACAGAGACGAGGCGACTTACACATAGACCCGCATTTGTGATGGGCAGGGCGCTTGTGAAAAAAGAGCTACTATATAGCAGCTCATTAATACCTTACTTGGTAAAATAAAATAATAATTCGTGTTTAAATCCATCCTGTGTACCAGGCGAGCTAGTTAACATCTCGCCACTGCTGTCCCCAGATGTCCATCTCGGCCCTGCCGCTGCTGCTGCTGGGGGTGGTGGTGGTGGGAGCCCAGCAGGAGAAGACCATCTGCGCGGGCATCAACGGGATCCCCGGTCAGCCCGGAGCCCCGGGGCAGCACGGGACCCCTGGGGCCCCCGGGAGGGACGGCAGAGACGGTGAGGGGTCGGGTCCCAGAGAATCCCCCACGGTGCGCTCGTGGTGCGACGCGATCACTCACTCGCTCACTCGTTCACTCACTCGTTCACTTGCTCACTCATTTGTTCACTCGTTCACTCACTCACTCATTCACTAACTAATTCACTCACTCATTCACTCACTCAATCGTTCACTCGCCATGTCATGCACTCGATCGTTCACTCACTCATTATCGTAGGAGAGTGTCTCGTGTGGAGTAGAGTGAGATGAGAGGGCAGAGGCAGGAGAGTGCGTGGAGGGGATATGAGTGAGATGAGAGGGGAGAGGTAGGAGAGTGCGTGGAGGGGAGTGAGATGGGTGGGGAGAGGCAAGGAGAGTGCGTGTTGGGAGTTGAGTGAGATGAGAGGGGAGAGGTAGGAGAGTGAGTGGAGGGACGTTGACTGAGATGAGAGTGGAGAGGGATGAGAGTGAGTGGAGGGGAGTAGAGTGAGATGACAGGGCAGAGGCAGGGGAGTGCGTGGAGGGGAGTAGAGTGAGATGAGAGTGGAGAGGCAGGAGAGTGAGTGGAAGCGAGTGGTGTGAATTGAGAGTGGCTTGAGTAGCGGACGAGCCATGCTTTGTTCTTCTCGCAGGCGTTACCGGAGCACCCGGAGCCAAGGGAGACCTCGGGGCTCGAGGCTTGACTGGAGACCCAGGTGGGACTGTGACACTGACTCGTGTGCTCCTAGCAGCTGATTCTATGTATTTATTTTATTACCAAGTAATCCTCACTGAACTATGCGTAGTGGCGTAACGTTCGCAGGGTTTGCAAACAGCAGTTGCATTCATGTACGGGGTTGCAAACAGTGAGGTCAGCTCAGGACGAGCAGGTGCAGGCGGGTGGCCTGGGAGACAGCAGACAGAGAGACGCCAACAATTAGGGAACGAGGCAGTGATTGGCTGGCTGCAAATGCAAACGCGGGGTAGGTGTCAAGGAGGCGAGAGATAGTGAAGATGAGGGTGAGAACACGTGCAAGAGGCGTCCGGAAGACGCTGGCTTAATGAGGGCCACCTGAGGGCACATAATTAGGAGGGAGATATAAGAGGAACTTGTGAAGCAAGTTGGTTGGAGATGAAGCAGTTGGTTGGAGATGAAGCAGTGAACAGTATTCAAGAGAAGTACGGTACCTTGCCCTCCACACCTCGTCCTCCCCAGAGATGATGGCTGATCCCCCGCTGGGGGAAAGGGCGAGACACGCTATCAGTGGAAAGACTAGCGGAAAATCTTTAGTTTGAGTGTGATAGGCTTTAGTGGTGAGAAGCTAGCAGAGTGTACAGAGAGAGTCCGTGACAGCCTAGGAGAGCGGGGAGTAACAGGCTAGCGGAGGAAGAAAGAAAGAGTTTGCGACATGAGTACGTGGTGTTGAACGTGAGGAGCATCCGTGTGAGACGCTGTGAATAAAGTAACTCAGGAGAAAAATACGAAGTTTTTCGCGTTAATAAACACCACGCGACATATGTAACTCTTGTTCAGAAGCGACCTGGCCACACGTAATGATAGCTCGACGAAGTGGACTTATCATCACGTGGACATAAATTCAGATAAATACATGTAAACATGTGGAGGGTGGAAAATCGGAGGACCCAGTGAAAAATCCACACAACAACGGGGAGAGACGCATGCAAACTCCAAATAAACAGCTGGCGTCAGGAATGCGATCGAGCGCACGACCTCCTGTAAACCAGGCTGCATGTGCCACGAAGCGATGTATCACCTCTCCTATACTTTTTTACGTGAAGTTAAAAGACACCAATTGTGCAGGTTTGGCTCACCGTCATCAACATGGGTGCAGAATTGCCCCATCTCTCGGTTTGAGAGTGGGGATAAATATACAAAAATCCCCCGTATAGCCTTATCAGACTGTTGTGGCAAGTGCTGTTAGTGAGCACCGATGAAGGCCGGCATGCCTTTGTCTCCCAAGTGGCGTTGTGCACACATTGCACCAGGTAATCATTTGAGGCTGAGTCGACCTAGGGAAGGAGTCCCAGGACTGGTTCAGATATTCGTCGCTTGTGTTGACCATGAGCGGGAATCGCACTCAGGTCTCTGCTGGGTTCATAGTGCTAACCGCTACACTACTGTGGGTTAACACACGCACATGCACACGCCGTGCGTTTGGACCGTGTTGTCCGACTAGGTCTGCCAGGAAAGCTGGGCCCTCTTGGCCAACCAGGGCTCGCGGGGACTCCGGGAGTCGCAGGTGAGCAGGGCGAAAGAGGCGAGAAAGGCGAGCGGGGAGAGAGCGGCGTGGGGCCCAGGTCGGCCTTCTCTGCGAAGGTCGACACTTACACGCCGGCGGCCGGCTCCCCCGTGACGTTCAACGTCATCATCACCAACCCGCAGGGCCACTACAACCCCGGCACAGGGAAGTTCACCTGCGCCCATCCAGGCGTCTACTATTTCACGCTGTACGCGCACCCCGGTGAAAAGTACATTGTGGTTATGATCATGAAAAACGGGAACATCATCTCTAAGGTGTGCGGTGAGAAATTCAACGCAATAAGTGGCAGCGTCGTGCTGAGTCTCAAAGCCGAGGACGAGGTTTGGCTGGAGTTGGAGGCTCCGCACATTAATTTGTTCTTCAACGTGCACAGAGACTCGGTGTTCAGCGGCTATATCCTGTACTCCGAGTGAATCATTTTGTTTCCATCAGCGCATCAGGCAATACAGATTGGGAACACATTAACACACGCATATGCACCCCTGCCCCCGTGTTAAACAAAGCTTTTGGGCAACATCTCAGAAAAATACCCAACAAACATCTGCAAATATACTCAGCTTGCCCAATGCTGTGGTAATGATTGCAAATTTTCGGATGTGAGATGTTCTCACCAGAGGCAAAATAGGCCCGGCACTTCTTCTCAGCCACCTCCCTCCTTGTGAGTCACGGTGTCTAGGGGATTATGAATCGGTTAGACAATGCGCAGAGACATAGCTGCTTGCACCAACTGAAAAAGTCCTGAAACCTCACAAATTTTCCCATCCGGCATCGGCAGTGAAGGGGGAAATATTCCAATTCCAGCTGATAGCTACGAGAGTTGCTCATTTCTAACATGGGAGAGAGAGGACTTCGGATCTATTTTCTCTCCCGTGCAATTCTCTCAATATTTTTCATCGGAAGGAAACGTAAAGAAGGACAATAACTCGATCTGGAATACTGGGAATTTTAACAAGATTTGTAATGCAGTAACTATGCCTTGGTTCGTTATGCACAAGGACGTGAACCAACTGTGGCAGATAATAATTTTCTTGACAACCAAGTAAAACCAACTCTTCAAACTCTCGGCGACAGTAATAGCACGCGTCTACAGAACCCTGCAGTTCACCGACTTCACGCAGCGACCCCCGTGTCGACAATGACGGAACACCACAGCGACTTACACAGATAGAGACCACCGCGGGGACCATTCACACCAACCCTGACGCAGGCCTCAACTCCTGGGCGACGAGGCAACGTACCAGAAGCCCAGGGTACGCAAATTCACCGTCGAGGTCGACTACAGCGTCAGGGACCCCCCGCCCCAGGACTCAACGGGAGAGCCGTACTCCCAACATGTTACGCAGAATCAACCTCGGTCTTGCATTGCACTCACAACAGCGCTCTTAAGGGATCTATGTAGCAGCAGTTGGGAGCTGGACCGGCACTGCCTGAATCTCTGTGGCATTCAGGAGGTCCGGTGGACCGGCTCTGGCTCCTGCCACCATGAGGGGGGGATGGTCCTCTACTCGGGGCAGGAGACTGCCAAACAAAATGGTGTGGCTCTACTTATGAACAAAATAATGAAGGGGGCGTGGGGCCGTGTCGGTGAGGTGTGGGAAGCTATAAGCCACAGGCTACTTTGTGCTCGCCTTCCCATCAACCAGAGGCAAGGAGTGGTGGTGGTTATTTATGCCCCCACCGAAGACGAACATCCGTGGAGGGATGCAGGCAAGGCCGATGAGTCAGATGCCTTCTATGACCTCCTGTCACAGGTGCTGGCTAAAGTGGCCCCTCGGGATAGAGTCATCTTATTGGGTGACTTCAATGCCTGATGCAGGAACCTGGTCTGGATTTATTGGAAGGCATGGGCCAAATCAGCTCAATAACAACGGCAGGAGGCTGCTAAGCCCACGGGCTTGTAATTACCAACACGCTGTTCCGGCATCGGCGCATCCACACAACATTATGGATGCATGCCTGGTCCAAGCAAGAACATCTGCTGGACTACATAGTGATGGAACAGCGGATGCGAGCCCATGTTCTTGACACCAGGACCTACCGTGGAACTGATCTGCCATCTGACCATCGACTTGTCATCTGTAAGATGCACCTGCCATTCTTCCACTCCGGTGATGGGTGTACACACAGGACACCGATTCCAACTTAAGGTGGCCTGGTCTCATCTAGCTGATGGAAGTTGCCAGCGAGAATTTCATCATCGCTTGCGGCTGGGGTTGGCATCGTCCTCCACTCTTGGTTGACAGAGGAGGTGTTCAGGATGGTTGAGAAAAAGCGACAGGCCCACCCTAATCGTGATCCAATCTCCGACCCCCAGGAACAGGTTTGCAGATTTGCTGAGCATTTCTGTGAGGTCCTGGGGGAGGGCAAATCCCTCGACATGGAAAACATCATGGGACAAAGTGGGGATGACCCTGCTGAGGCTGCGGTGCCTAAAATATTGGAAGAGGTCACCCCTTGTGAGTGGCTGGCTGAGGTACCATCTGTTGACGAAGTACTGAAGGCGGTCCAGAGTCTGAGACCAGAAAAGGCACCGGGCAGAGATGATCTCCCAAGCAAAATGCTGAGGGTGTGTGGCGTTTGTGCGCAGACTGCCCTATGTGACATCATAACAACAGTCTGGACCGCTGGAAGGGTTATGCAGGATTGGATAGATGCCCTGGTGGTCCCCTTCTTTAAGAAGGCCACACAAACTGTAACAACTACAGGGGCATCTCACTCCTCAGTGTGCCGGGTTAGGTCCTGGCAAGGATTATTCAACATTGCCTTGCTCGGCACGCTGAGGAGAGGCTTGCGGAGCCCCAATGCGGTTTCAGGAGTGGACAGTCCTGCACAGATGCCATATTTGCTGTCCATCTGCTACATCAGCGGAGTAGGGGATTCAAACAAGACCTACATGTCTGCTTTATTGAACTAGTCAAGGCCTATAATAACATCAGTAGGCCTGGGCTCTGGGTTGTTCTTCGTTCTTTCGGAGTCCCTGACCCGCTGCTCACTATCATTAAAGACCTTCATGATGATGAACGGGCCCAGGTAAAACTATGTGGCTGGGAGTCAGAGCCATTCCTTGTACACCTTGGGGTGCGACAAGGATGTTCTCTGGTTCTCACATTATTTAACATCTATTTTGACCACGTAGTTCGTAAAGCCTTCAATAGCTGTACTGGAGGAATTTTCATCCTGTACACCCGGCGAGCTAGTTAACATCTCCCCACTGCTGTCCCCAGATGTCCATCTCGGCCCTGCCGCTGCTGCTGCTGCTGGGGGTGGTGGTGGTGGGAGCCCAGCAGGAGAGGACCATCTGCGCGGGCATCAACGGGATCCCCGGTCAGCCCGGAGCCCCGGGGCAGCACGGGACCCCTGGGGCCCCCGGGAGGGACGGCAGAGACGGTGAGGGGTCGGGTCCCAGAGACCCCCCCACGGTGCGCTCGTGGTGCGACGCGATCACTCGCTCGCTCACTCGCTCACTCAATTGTTCACTTGCTCACTCATTTGTTCACTCGTTCACTCACTCATTCACTCACTCAATCGTTCACTCGCCATGTCATTCCCTCGATCGTTCACTCTCTCATTCTCGTAGGAGAGTGTCTCGTGTGGAGTGGAGTGAGATGAGATGGGAGAGGCAGGAGAGTGAGTGGAGGGGAGTAGAGTGAGATGAGAGGGGAGAAGCAGGAGAGTGAGTGGAGGGGAATTGCTGAGATGAGAGAGGAGAGGCAAGATAGTGCGTGGAGGGGAGTGGAGTGAGATGAGAGCGAAAAGGCAGGGGAGTGCGTGGAGGGGAATTGAGTGAGATGAGAGGGGAGAGGCAAGAGAGTGAGTGGAAGGGAGTAGAGTGAGTTGAGAGGGAAAAGGCAGGAGGATGAGTGGAGGGGAGAAGAGTGAGATGAGAGGGGAGAGGCAGGAGAGTGCGTGGAGGAGAGTGGAGTGAGATGAGAGGGGAGAGGCAGGAGAGTGCGGGGAGGGGAGTGGAGTGAGATGAGAGGAGAGAGGCAGGAGAGTGCGTGGAGGGGCGTGAGATGAGAGGAGAGAAGTAGGAGAGTGCGTGGAGGGGAGTGGAGTGAGATGAGAGGGGAGAGGCAGGAGAGTGCGTGGAGTGAGATGAGAGGCAGGAGACTGCGTGGAAGGGAGTAGAGTGAGATGAGAGGTGAGAGGCAGGAGAGTGCGTGGAGGGGAGTGGAGTGAGATGAGAGGGGAGAGACAGGAGAGTGCGTGGAGAGGAGTAGAGTGAGATGAGAGGGGAGAGGTAGGAGAGTGAGTGGAGTGAGATGAGAGACAGGAGAGTGCGTGGAAGGGAGTAGAGTGAGATGAGAGGGTAGAGGCAGGAGAGTGCGTGGAGGGGAGTGAAGTGAGATGAGAGGGGAGAGACAAGAGAGTGCGTGGAGGGGAATGGAGTGAGATGAGAGGGGAGAGGCAGGAGAGTGAGTGGAGGGGAGTAGAGTGAGATGAGAGGGGAGAGACAGGTAAGTGCGTGGAGGGGAATGGAGTGAGATGAGAGGGGAGAGGCAGGAGAGTGCGTGGAGGCGAGTGGTGCGAATGGAGAGTGGCTTGTTGAGCGGACGAGCCATGCTTTGTTCTTCTCGCAGGCGTTACCGGAGCACCCGGAGCCAAGGGAGACCTCGGGGCTCGAGGCTTGACTGGGGACCCAGGTGGGACTGTGACACTGACTCGTGTGCTCCTAGCAGCTGATTCTATATATGTATTTTATTACCAAGTAATTCTCACTGAGCTATGCGTAGTGGCGTAACGTGCGCAGGGTTTGCAAACAGCAGTTGCATTCATGTACGGGGTTACAAACAGTGAGGCCAGCTCAGGACGAGCAGGTGCAGGCGGGTGGCCTAGGAGACAGCAGACAGAGAGACGCCATCAATTAGGGAACGAGGCAGTGATTGGCTGGCTGCAAATGCCAACGCGGTGTAGGTGCCAAGGAGGCGAGAGATAGTGGCGATGAGGGTGAGAACACGTGCAAGAGACGCCATCTTAATGAGGGTCATCTGAGAGCACTTAATGAGGAGGGGGATATAAGGGGAACTTCTGAAGCAACGGGGTTGAGTTGGTTGGAGATGAAGCAGTTGGTTGGAGATGAAGCAGTGAACATATTCAAGAGAAGTCCGGGACCTTTCCCTCCACACCTCGTCCTCCCCAGAGGTGATGGCTGATCCCCCGCTGGGGGCACAGGCGAGACACGCTAGCAGTGGAGAGGCTAGCGGAATCTTGAGTCTGAGTGTGATAGGCTATAGCGGGGTGAGAAGCTAGCAGAGTGTACAGAGAGAGAGTCCGTGACAGGCTAGGAGAGCGGGGAGTAACAGGCTAGCGGAGGAAGAAAGAAAGAGTTCGCTACAGGAGTACCTGGTGTTGAATGTGAGGAGCATCCGTGTGGGATGCTGCGTATAAAGTAACACAGGAGAAAAATACGAAGTTTTCCGCGTGAATAAACACCACACGACATATGATACTCTTGTTCAGAAGCGACCTGGCCACATTTAATGATAGCTCGACGAAGTGGACTTATCATCACGTGGACATATATTCAGCTAAATACATGTCTACATGTGGAGGGTAGAAAATCGGAGAACACAGTGAAAAATCCACACAACAACGGGGAGAGACGCATGCAAACTCCAAATAAACAGCTGGCGTCAGGAATGCGATCGAGCGCACGACCTCCTGTAAACCAGGCTGCATGTGCCACGAAGCGATGTATCACTTCTATACTTTTTTACGTGAAGTTAAAAGACACCAATTGTGCAGGTTTGGCTCACCGTCATCAACATGGATGCAGAATTGCCCCATCTCTCGGTTTGAGAGTGGGGATAAATACACAAAAATCCCTCGTATAGCCTTATCAGACTGTTGTGGCAAGTGCTGTTAGTGAGCACCGATGAAGGCCGGCATGCCTTTGTCTCCCAAGTGGCGTTGTGTACACATTGCACCAGGTAATCATTTGAGGCTGAGTCGACCTAGGGAAGGAGTCCCAGGACTGGTTCAGATATTCGTCGCTTGTGTTGACCATGAGCGGGAATCGAACTCGGGTCTCTGCCTGGTTCATAGCGCTAACTGCCACACTACCGTGGGGTGACACACACACATGCGCATGCCGTGCGTTTGGACCGTGTTGTCCGACTAGGTCTGCCAGGAAAGCTGGGCCCTCTTGGCCAACCGGGGCGCGCGGGGACTCCGGGAGTCGGAGGTGAGCAGGGCGAAAGAGGCGAGAAAGGCGAGCAGGGAGAGAGCGGCGTGGGGCCCAGGTCGGCCTTCTCTGCGAAGGTCGGCGCTTACACGCCGGCGGCCGGCTCCCCCGTGAGGTTCAACGTCATCATCACCAACCCGCAGGGCCATTACAACCCCGGCACGGGGAAGTTCACCTGCGGCCACTCAGGCGTCTACTATTTCACGCTGTACGCGCACCCCGGTGAAGAGCACCTCGTGGTTATGATCATGAAAAACGGGAAGGTCATCTCTAAGATATGTGGTATAAAATACACCGCAATAAGTGGCAGTGTCGTGCTGAGTCTCAAAGCTGGCGACGAGGTGTGGCTGGAGATGGAGGCTCCGTACATTCATTTTCACATTGACGCGCACAGAGACGCCGTGTTCAGCGGCTATATTTTGTACTCCGAGTGAATCGTTTTTGTATCCATCGGCGCGTTTGGGAAAACAGATTGGGAACACATTAACACACACGTGCATGTACACCCCCCCCCACCCCACCACCGTGATATACAAAGCTTTTGGGCAACATCTCAGAAAAATACCCGGCAAAAATCTGCAAATATACTCAGCTTGCCCATTGCTGTGGTAATGACTGTAAATTTTTGGATGTGAGATGTTCTCACCAGAGGCAAAATAGGCCCGACTCTTATTCTCAGCCACCTCTCTCCTTGTCAGCCAGGGTGTCTGGGCGAATATGAATCGGTTAGACAATGCAGAGAGACATAGCCGCTTGCACCAACTGAAAAAGTCCTGAAACCTCACCAATTTCACATCCGGCATCGGCAGTGAAGGGGGAAATATTCCAATTCCAGCTGATAGCTGAGAGTTGCTCATTTCTAACATGGGAGAGAGAGGAGAGGGGATACATTTTCTCTCCCGTGCAATTCTCTCAATATTTTGTATCAGACGGCAACAGAAAGAAGGACGATAACTCGATCTGGAATACTGAGAATCTTAACAAGATTTGGAATGTAGTAACTATGCCTTGGTTCGTTACGCACAAGGACGTAAACCAACTGTGGCGGATAACAATTTATTGACAAGCAAGTACAACCAACTCTTCAAAACTATCGGCAACAATAATAACACGTGTCTACAGAACCCTGCAGTTCACCGACTTCACACAGCGACCCCGCGTGTCGACAATGACGGAACACCGCGTCGACTTACACATGTAATAAAGGACTTCCAGGCGATGTCGTTCAACGTGTCCTTTATTGGGTTCTTGCTCACACCCTGCGAAGTCTCCGCTCCGACCCGCACCTGTTCCTCCTCGCGCCTCCGCGCTCCACGCTGTCTCCCACTCGCTCTCTCTCTGCAGCCACACCGCTGCCTGTGTGCTCCCGCACACTCCGCAGCCGCCCTGCTGCTCCCCGTTACTCCGCACCAACAGCATCCACTCCGCTGCCCCGTGCGCTCTCCGCGTACTCTGCAGTCTCCCCGCTGCTCCACGCGCACCGCTGGCCGACGGTGCCGTGCCTCCACTCTCTCACTATCTCCCCACTCCTCGCCAGCACTCCACGTGGCCTCTCCCTTCTTAATTCCGACTTCCCTCCCGATACCCTTCCGGTTCTCCCCTTATATCCTCCCCCTCACGTGACCCTGACTCCGCCCATCCTCACGTGACCCTGACTCCGCCCATACTCACGTGACCCTGTCTTTGCTCGCATTACACACAGATAGAGACAACCGCGAGGACCTTTCGCACCAACCCTGACGCACGCCTAAATTCCTGGGTGACGAGGCAACGCACCAGAAGCGCAGGGTATGCAAATTCACCGTCGAGGTCGACTACAGCGTTAGGGACCCCCCAGGACTCAACGGTAGGGCCGTTCTCCCAAAATTCAACGCAGAATCAACCTCGGTCTTGCATTGCACTCACAACAGTGCTCTTAAGGGATCTATGTAGCAGCAGTTGGGAGCTGGACCGGTACCGCCTGAATCTCTGTGGCATTCAGGAGGTCCGGTGGACCGGGTCTGGCTCCTGCCACCATGAGGGGTGGATGGTCCTCTACTCGGGGCAGGAGACTGCCAAACAAAACGGTGTGGCTCTTCTTCGGAACAAAAGAATGAAGGGGGCGTGGGACCGTGTCGGTGAGGTGTGGGAAGCTATAAGCCACAGGCTACTTTGTGCTCGCCTTCCCATCAACCAGAGGCAAGGAGTGGTGGTGGTTATTTATGACCCCACCGAAGACGAACATCCGTGGAGGGATGCAGGCAAGGCCAATGAGTCAGATGCCTTCTATGACCTCCTGTCACAAGTGCTGGCGAAAGTGGCCCCTCCGGATAGAGTCATCTTATTGGGTGACTTCAATGCCTGATGCAGGAACCTGGTCTGGATTTATTGGAAGGCATGGGCCAAATCAGCTCAATAACAACGGCAGGAGGCTGCTAGGATGTTGTGCAGCCCACGGGTTTGTAATTACCAACACGCTGTTCCGGCATCGGCGCATCCACACAACATCATGGATGCATGCCTGGTCCAAGCAAGAACATCTGCTGGACTACATAGTGATGGAACAGCGGATGCGAGCCCATGTTCTTGACACCAGGACCTACCGTGGAACTGATCTGCCATCTGACCATCGACTTGTCATCTGTAAGATGCGCCTGCCATTCTTCCACTCCGGTGATAGGTGTACACACAGGACACCCATTCCAACTTAAGGTGGCCTGGTCTCATCTAGCTGATGGAAGTTGCCAGCGAGAATTTCATCATCGCTTGCGGCTGGGGTTGGCATCGTCCTCCACTCTTGGTTGACAGAGGAGGTGTTCAGGATGGTTGAGAAAAAGAGACAGGCCCACCCTAATCGTCTACAGCAGGGGTCCTCAAACTTTTTAAACAGGGGGCCAGTTCACTGTCCCTCAGACCGTTGGAGGGCCGGACTATAGTTAAAAAAAACTATGAACAAATTCCTATGCACACTGCATATATATTAAACTTGCCAGTATTTCAATGGGAACTATGGGCCTGCTTTTGGCTAATGAGATGGTCAATGTCCGGTTCCATATTTGACACTGCTAGTCGTAACAAGTTTATGCAAGTGTGCATCCGTTAGTCTAGATCTGGTTGGAGATTTCAAATGTTTCATTCTGGAAAAAGTCTGTTCACAGACATAAGTGCTGCCAAAGATGGTTGCCATTTTGAGTGCATGGTTCCTGAGATGAGGATATGTCTCAGAGGGGAGAGATGCATAGAAATTATGAAGGCTGCTTGACTTGAATGCGTCTTTCAGAGAGTCACAATTCTGCAGTTCAGCCAGTTCCATTTGGTAAATTGTATCCACATTTTCAATGTCAATAGAAAATGGGTTGCGGAAAAGCTGTATGTCCTGTTCATGGAGATGAAGCTCTTTAAATACAAATTGGAACTCCTTTTGCAATTTTTCCAGTGAATCCACACATGTTTTGTTTGGGAATGCAACCAATGGTTTTTCCGCTAACAGATTTTGAGTTGTAGGGAGATGGCAGAAGTTTTCCTCCTTCACTTGTTTGATGAGGAGGCCTATTCTTACTTCAAATGCTTTGACATGTGATTGCATATCACAGATCAGCTTCCCCTTTCCTTGAAGTTGCACATTGAAACTGTTGAGTAGCTCTGTTACATCTGTCAAAAAGGCAAGGTGCCATTTCCATTCTGCATCATTGAGCTCTGGTACTTCTTTGTTTTTTTAAAGCAGAAAAGCTGTAATCTGTGGAAGCAAGTCATAGAAACGTTTCAAAACTCTCCCTCGACTCAGCCAACGGACTTCTGTGTGATACAGAACATCTTCATAGTCAACATTTAGCTCGGACAGAAATGCCTGAAATTGTCTGTGGTTTAGTGCATGAGCTCTAATGAAGTTAACACAAGATACTACAAATTTCATAACAGAGTCCCACTTCAGTGATTTACTACACAGCGCTTGTTGGTGGATGAGGCAGTGTATGGCTATTGGATGAGAATGGTTATGTTTGTCCATCTCTTGGTTAATGCGAGCAATTACTCCTTTCTTAGACCCCACCATGCTAGGAGCACCATCAGTTGTCACACTGGCTAGTTTAGCTCAGTTCAGCTCCAAATCATTCACAGTTTGGCAAACCTTTTCATAGATATCCTCTCTTCTTGGTTCTTTCGGTAAAGTCACGTAGAAGGGAAGTAATAAAATAATAAAAATAAAACATAATAAAATAATTCTCACGACGTTTCGGCCACAACGCAAGCAGCCGTCCTCTGGTGAAAACCAGGTCTGTCTGGGAGACAGCGTCTGAATGAAACAGCACACGAGCTTGGAGCATATATAAGCTGGGTTGGAAACGGGAGAAAGAGCGCCTTGACAAGAATTTGCATATCAAGAGGAATTTAGCATATTTATGGGAAATGCAGGAATGTTATTAGTACTACATATGCAGCACGGGCTCCAAGCTCGTGTGCCGTTTCATTCAGACGCTGTCTCCCCGACAGACCTGGTTTTCACCTGAGGACGGCTGCTTGCGTTGTGGCCGAAACGTCGTGAGAATTATTTTATTATGTTTTACTTTTATTATTTTATTACTTCCTTTCTATGTGACTTTACCGAAAGAACCAAGAAGATGAATCCCTGCAGTCACGAAAGCTTTAAATCGAAAGATATCCTCTCCTGTAGTTGTTCCTTTGATGCTTTGCAGTGCAGCAAGCTCTTCTGTGACTTCGAAATAGTCATTCGTCGCACGAATAAAAATTTGAAGTTGTGCAGAATCACGAACATCATTGCTTTCGTCGAGTGCCAAGGAAAAATAGGAAAGTTTTTTTGTGGAGTTTTGTAAATGCTGATGCAAATTGTCTCCCATTTCTTCAATCCTCCGTGTAATTGTAGGTCCTAAAAGACTCACTGTGCTAAATAAATCGGCCTTCTCTGGACACATCTCTTTGGCAACAGAAAGAAGGCATTCTTTAACAAATTCTCCCTCCACGAATGGTCTGCCAGTGCATGCTATTAGCTTGGAAACTTGAAAACTTGCTCGCAGTGATGAAATATTTAGCTGCTTCTGCTTCACAAAACTATTTCGTTGAGTTGTTAATGTATTTTTCAGTTTTAATATTTTATCTTTTCTCACTTCTCCGACCAAACAAGCATATTTATCTTTATGTTGAGTTTTATAGTGTTGACGTAAATTGTATTCTTTGAACACAGACACTATATTCTGGCATATCAGACACACAGCTCTTTCCTTGTACTGCTTGAAAAAGTAATCATAAGTCCACTGTTCTTTGAATATCCTACACTCCGAGTCAATTTTTCTCTTTCTTGACATCATTGTTTCCTAGGGAGTCAAAATTGATATTAGTAAAATACCAATATATATACAGCGCTACAAAAACAATATACCAGTAATAACTTTGCCCACACAGAGACATACAGACTGCACTGCCCATCAATGCAGTCTGATTGGGGGAAACTCCGCCCCCTCTCCCTCTTCCACCAATGACCGTCCTTCTCATGCAGAAAAAAAGTAACAGACAGGCAGCGGCGGCAAAAACACCCGGCGGGCCGGATAAATGTCCTTGGCGGGCCGCATGTGGCCCGCGGGCCGTAGTTTGAGGACCCCTGGTCTACAGCATCGCACGTCAGAGAATGAGGAGGCTTACCACAGCCTTCGCTCGGAGTTTCGGAAAACCGTGAGGCGCTGCAAGGATGGGTGGTGGTCGCAGGTTGCTGAGGAGATGGAGTCTGCCTCAATGGCCTTCGACCACAGATCCCCATTTAACTCCATCAAAAAAGAAACCTGCAGCACCACACCTATTACCATCATTAGGGGAAAGAACGGTGATACAATCTCCGACCCCCAGGAACAGGTTTGCAGATTTGCTGAGCATTTATGTGAGGACCTGGTTGAGGGGAAATCCCTCGACATGGAAAACATCATGGGACAAAGTGGGGATGACCCTGCTGAGGCTGCGGTGCCTTAAGAAAGCCACCCCCTGTGGGTGGCTGGCTGAGGTACCATCTGTTGAGGAAGGACTGAAGGCGATCCAGAGTCTGAGACCAGAAAAGGCACCGGGCAGAGATGATCTCCCAAGCAAAATGCTGAGGGTGTGTGGCGTTTGTGCGCAGACTGCCCTATGTGACATCATAACAACAGTCTGGACCACTGGATGGGTTCTGCAGGATTGGATAGATGCCCTGGTGGTACCCTTTTTAAGAAGGGGGACCGCACAAACTGTAACAACTACAGGGGCAAATCACTCCTCAGTGTGCCGGGAAAAGTCCTGGCAAGGATTATTCAACATTGCTTTGCGAGTCACGCTGAGGAGAGGCTTGCGGAGCCCCAATGCGGTTTCAGGAAAGGGCGATCCTGCACAGATGCCATATTTGCTACAGCAGAGGAATATGGAATTCCAACAAGACCTACATCTCTGCTTTCTTGACCTAGTCAAGGCCTATGATACCATCAGTAGGCCTGGGCTTTTGGTTGTTCTTCGTTCTTTCAGAGTCCCTGACCCGCTGCTCACGATCATTAAAGACCTTCATGATGATGAACGGGCCCAGGTAAAATTACGTGGCTTGGAGTCAGAGTCATTCATTGTACACCTTGGGGTGCGACAAGGATGTCCTCTGGCTCCCACATTATTTAACATCTATTTTGACCACGTAGATCGTGAAGCCTTCAATAGCTGTACTGGAGGAATTTCCATTTGGTACAGATACAATGGGAGGCTGATCGATGCCCGGGTGCGGTCAAGGAATGGCTCCCTATTGGTCAACCACATTATGTACGTTGATGATTTGGTAAGTGCTGCTCATTCAGAGGAGGAGTTGGAGACACTGCTGCTGAAACTAGAGCGTGCCACTAAGAGGTGGGGCTGTACCATCAGCCCCACCAAAACTAAGCACCTGCCTGGGTATTTTGTACCATCGGACACTCCACCCCACAACTCCCAATCGGTGATGGGGTAGTTGTGGAGAGAGTTTCCCATACTTGGACTGTGTGCTCATTACCGGCACCGGGTTAACAGCAGAGGTCTCACTCCGAATCAGTCGAGTGGCAATATATTTTAATCGGTTGCGTAACGCTGTGTGGAAGCTACCTGGTCTGTCGCTCCGCACGAAGCTTCAGGTCTTCTCGGCCACGGTCATTCCCTTCCTTCTCTACACTTGCAAAACGAAGATGAACATCAGTAGAAGGATGCAGGCAAAGCCGATTAATCAGATGCCTTTTATGACCTCCTGTCACAGGTGCTAGCTAAAGTGGCCCCCCGAGATAGAGTCATCTTGTTGGGTGGCTTTGAGTTCCGAGTGGGTCATGATGCTGGCACCTGGCCTGGAGTTATTGGAAGATATTGGACAGATCAGCTCAAAAACAACAGTTGGAGGCTGCTATATTTTTCTGCAGCCCATGGGCTTGTAATTACCAACAGGCTGTTTCAGCATCGGTGCATCCACTCAACATCATGGATGCATGCCGGGTCCAAGCAAGAACATCTGCTGGACTAAATCATGATCGAAAAGTGGATACGTGCCCATGTCCTTGACAGCAGGCCCTGCCGTAAGGCTGATTTGCCCACTGACCATCGGCTTATCATTTCTAAAATGCGTATGACATTCTTCCACTCCGGTATTGGGTGTACATCCAGGAACCTATTCGAACAAACATCTGCTTGGTCTCAGCTAGCTAATGAAAGTTGCTAGTGAGAATTCCACGATCACTTGCAGCTGGGGTTTGCATCTTCCAGCATTCCTGATGTCGATGGGAAATGGGTGAGTTATTGGACTGTGGCTCAGGCAGCTGCAATGGCTGCTTTGGGTGCACTGTCCAAATCTCCCTTGAGACCCTGACAGACAGAGGAGGTGTTCAGGCTGGGTGAGAAAAAGCGACATGTCCCCTCTCACGTTCTACAGAATCCCATGTCAGAGAATGAGGAAGTTTACCGCAGCCTTCTCTCCGAGATATGGAGAGCCATACGGAGCTGCAAAGATGGGCGTTGGTCAGGAGTTGCTGTGGAGATGGAGTGTGCCTCAGTAATACCCGATCACAAATCACTGTTTAACTCGATCAAGAAGTTACTTTTAGTGCAACACCATCATTAGGGGTGTTGTACAAATGCCATTTTCAAAAAATTATATGAAGAGTGATATCGCCTACTTTTTTACGTAATAGTTATCTTTTTACATATATATGGATTTAGCGCGTTCTAAAAAAACACGCAGTAACGGAGGCCTGTGAACTCCTCCCTTGAAACTACAAAGGCAAAAGGAGCACCCCCTGCTGCTTCGGCAGCGTCCCGAACACAAAGGAGACAGGCATCGTGGAGGTTACTTACTCACAAGTCTTTGCTTGAAAAGTTGTAATGTTTGGATTGACCACCACCACGTAGGAATATTTTCCAACATTATGGTATTAAACGTTAGTTTGATGATAGAATGTGCTGTTATATGATGGTGCAGCCCAGGAGCAAAAGGTTTTTATAATGACTATTTGGCATAAATCTTGACTTTAAGCTTTCATGACTGCAGGAATTCATATTCTTGGGTCTTTCGGTAAAGTCACGAAGATAGGTTCAAAGAAAAACTACGTTTCGATCACAACACAAGCCATCGTCATCAGGAGGAGAAAAGAGGGGGAAAGCTGCTGAGGCAGACTGTTTAAAAGGTTTTAAAATCGTGTAGCCCAAGGGTCATAAACGACGTGGGCAGGGCTAGTGTTGTTAATGTAACCGGACAGTTGTGGAGGCTGCTCGCCTCTGTCTCCATCGTCCCCTCCGTATCATTACCCCCTTGCTGTCTGGTGGGGTCCGGACTTTCGTCCCCCATCTGCTCCCTATCCTGTACCCCCGTGAGTGCTGCGGATCGTGTGTGCATGCTCCCCCTGCGCTGATGTTGGCCGCGGAGCGCAAGTTGCCGCCGCCGTGCGCGCGAGATAAACAGCACGACAATGCGCAGCCGATTACGCGCTCGAGCCGCGGGGTTGGGGGTCAGGGGCCCACCACCGCGCCGCACTTACGCAAGTAACGAGCACACGCACGATCGCACAAAGCTAACAGCTTCAATGCGCACAGCGGTTTCGCACACGCGAGCGGGGCACACGCCGACACAACGACTCGTCCCCTCCCGCACTCGCACGTGTACGTCAACACAAGTATCGTACAAGGACGATTCTCCTCTCACACGGCTGCGTAGGCACGCAAACACACAAAAGCGCTCTCCCTCCTCCTCTTCTCGCTCCCCCCGGCCGTGCGATCACAGCGCGCTCCGGCGCCGCGGCTCGCGGGTTCACCGTGTGCGGCTTGCGGGTTTTACCGAGCGCGGCGTGCACACACACCTCCGTACCCGCACAATCGTACAGAGACCACGGCCTTTACGCATACAACGACCACACACGCGCGAATGCAGCGCACGCTAATACCACGTGCAAAAATACCCAACAACACGGTTTTATTACTACGCTCGAGATTTTATTAGCGCTGGTTAACCAACCGAGCCACCCGTGTGTGTGTGCGGGCCAGCAAGGCGCTTCTAACCCACACTCTGGTGGCGTGCAGCCCTATTCTATGCTGCGCTCTCTGTTAAACTGCTTTCCTCTCGTCCTTACCCTGAACTAACCCTTCTCCTACGGATCCTACTCTCCGCTCTGAGGTGTTGTAAGGCGCGTAATACGATACCGTCTGTAGCCCTTGGTGGCCTTGCGGCGCTCAGATCGTCCTGCAGACAATCTAGCGGCTCGCCCGATGACTCCTTCGTCGCTGACTCCGTGTCAAAACTCCAGAAGAAGAGAGACTCCCCTACTCTGCCCTCCGTCTTTTATACTATTCACATCAAAGGCTAGGCGCCCCCGTCCCGACCGCCTTGGTCTCTCGACCAATCCTGAGCCTAGGATTTCCCGCCCTTTTGCGATCCCGCCGGCTTTTGACCTTTCGACCAATCAGTAGCCCCGGGTCCGTCGCTCTCCGCCAACGCTGCTTTTTTTTTGGTCCTGATCCCAGCTATCCGCCTTGCTGACCCGTGTTTGTGTTTGTATGCGTTTCTAACTGCGGGGCTCTCTGAGCTCGCCGTGGTCGTGCGATCTCAAATCCGCCCACGGCGCCGCAGTGTTACTTGGCCTGGGAAGGGTCCTGTCAAATTCCCTGGCCCTGAGAAACCGTGGGGTAACCCCCCGAGGGGGCCCTCGGGTGAAAACTCAGGGTAGGTGACCCGACCACGAGGCCCTACGTGGGAGCGGGTGCGTGCTTATGTGGGGGGGGTGATGGGGGGAAGTGCGGTGGGGGAAGCCGGGCGGCTCCCTGGCTCGGCAGAGCGGCCCCGTCGCTGTGGCACCACACAGTGGCCTCCACGACGAGGGCGTGGAGGTGGCTATGTTAATGTGAGAGATTAGCATGTTAATGTGAGATATTATGATAATGTGAGAGATAATCATGTTAATGGCAGATCGCAGAGCAGCAATGTCGAGCTCGGCGTGCGAGGTGGCTGTGTTAGTGTGGGAAATTTAACCTGACCACCGAGCTCGACGACGCTAACTGACTGGATAGCTGGCTGACTATCCAGCAGTGGCGGCGTCGGGCGATGACAAGCATGGCAGCAGCAATGGCGACGACGAGGACGACTTCCACGGCGAGACGACCCTGATTCCCACGGACAGCCACCAAACTCCCTCTCTCGCCCCCTTTTATCCTCCCGCTGATCTGGTCCCACCCTGGACACGCCCCCCTTCTCGAACCTTCCAGCTGGTTCTGGGAGCTCAAAGATGGATCCCTTCCATGACCTTTGACCCAGTTATTATTCCTTCCATGACCCTTGCCCCAGTTCTTCACCTTGGGTGGGTACACCCGTAATTGCTACTTCTAGTCGCCAGTCAGCGCTGCTACACTAAACTTGCATGGACAATGTTGTTGGTGTTCTGATGATAATAATTTTTGGATGTTGGCAGAAGTTGAGATTAAAGTTGCTTAGATTAAAAACAGGTTTCTGTGTGCTTCTTTCCTAAACTTGTGCATCATTGTCGTAATAACGAACTGTATCCTGCGGCGAGATCCGAATCCCGAGACCTGACACAATTGCACACATAATTGTTAAAGCGAGAACCATTAATGTTAACGCAAGAAGCGTACAAGTTGAAGTGAGAATCATTGATATTATCACGATTGGTGATACATACCCCTAGACAACAAGAGAGCCAATAGTACATTTTAATTTCGTTATTTTACCTATATTTTATTTTTAAAAATGTTTTCATCACAATAGACAACATGGAAAAATGTGATATGGTCTACGACCCCCAGGAACAGGTTTGTAGATTTGCTGAGCATTTCTGCGAGGTCTTAGGGGAGGGGAAATCCCTCAGTGTGGAAAACATAATTGGGGAAAATGTGGATGACCCTGCTGTCGTGCCTCATATATTGGAAGAAGTCGTCATCTTGATTTGATGCTTTGGTGACTGCAGGAATCCATACTGTTTGGTTATTTCGGTAAAATCACCAGCAATTGTCATCAGGTGTTCAGCTGATGACGATTGCTTGTGTTGCGATCAAAACGTCGTGATTTATTTTGTTTTATTTCCACCTACGTGACTTTACCGAAATTACTAAAAAGTATAGAAGAATCTTATTGGTTATTTCGGTAAAGTCACGTAGAAGGGAAATAATACAATAATAAAAATAAAACATCATAAAATAATTCTCACGACGTTTCGGCCACAACGCAAGCAGCCGTCCTCAGGTGAAGAATGAAACACCACCAAGCTTCGAGCGTATATTTAAGCTGGGTTGGAGGGGGAAGAAGAGCGCCTTGACAAAATAATTTGCATATCAAGCGGAATTTAGCATATTTAGAGGAAATGCGTAGGAGGTGGGCGGGAGGGTTTCAAACTCATATTATGCCCATGCATTATGCAGGATTAGCATCAAAGGGAGGGGATGAGGGTAGCATTAACAAAGGGAAGGAATGTTAATAGTATGTAGCTGCAGTTACTAAACAACCATGTAAAAAACGAAAGTATGAACTACATAGTATCATTAGTATACTAAATATACTCTCCAATAAGCTGAGCTACTAACAGTAAGTAATACATTACAATTCTACGTCGCAAAAAATATAATATGCTTCCAGCTAAACTTTTTTCTCTTACATCACACGTGTCTACCACGTACTATTTACTACCATAGACAAACCCAACATTAAATTACATACTGTATTACTATACACCACTCTATACCTTGGCGTACGTGTTTGAGTTCACTGGCAATGTGTTCCTGGTCGAAGATGCATTGGGCTCTATGGTATAGAGTCTTGATGAGGGAGTTCTTCTGGGATGGATGGTGGTGGAAATCCGGTTTTAGGTAAGCATCCGTATTGGTGGCTTTCCTGTAGACAGAGTGGCTCATTGAACCATCAGGTCTCCTTTTAATTAGGACATCCAAAAAGGGTAGCTTGCCATCTTTTTCGACTTCCATGGTAAATCTGATGGCTGGGTGTATGGAATTGATGTGGTCGAGGAATTGGTCTAGAGCAGGCCGGCCATGTGGCCAGATGACAAAAGTGTCATCTACGTACCTCTTCCATAAGGTCGGGCGTAGAGTGGCAGTCTGGATGGCGTCAGTCTCAAATTTCTCCATGAAAACTTTGGCTACAACCCCAGACGACCTGCTTGTCAGTTTTGGTGTGGTTTCCTTATTCACCAAAGTTCCTGTACCTGACACCATCGCAATCATTGAAATCTTGGTTCATCAAGGACTGAATACTGGGATACCCCCCCCCCCCCTGGTGAGACACTGCTTAACCAATACATACTTCACCTCGAATGGAACTTTCTACAAACAAACTGAGGGCACCCCAATGGGTCCCCCCCTATCTCCAGTTGTAGCCAACGTTTTCTTAAACAAGAGTATGCACAGAAATGGGCACAGGTGGTGCATCAGCCAGTCATCTCAGTTAGACCCATGGCACCTACTGGGTCTGCCCCGACGAGCGGGAGTTCGAAACTTCACGTGGTCTCAAGGTGCACATGGCCTGGCGCAAGCGTCGTGGTGACGTCACCGCCACTTAGTGTTGTTGTTGTGTGGGGGAGCGGTAGTGTAGCAGTTAGCGCAATGCTGCGCTGCGAACCCGGTGACCCGAGTTCGATTCACGGCCAACATCGGTGATTTCGATTATCTAAACTGGCCCTGAGCCTCCGCTAGGTCGACTCAGTCTCAAATGAGTACCTGGTGCGGGACGTAAAATCATCACCGCTGGGGAGACAAAAGGGACCAGGTGCTGACCACCCACCCCTTCGTGTGCCATGCCGGCCTTCATAGGTGCTCGCTAACAGCGCTTGCCCCAACAGTCTGTTACAGGCTACATGGGGGATCTTTGTTGTACGTGTGTGTGTGTCTATGTGTGTGCAGATCAGATCCGTTCAATGAAGACTTGAAGGACAGAACTACACACACACCCACACACTCACGCACACACTCATCCACACACTCACACACTCACCTACACACTCACCAATACACTCACTCACCCACTCACTCACTCACTCACCCACTCACCCACTCAGCCAAACACCCACTCACTCACTCACCCACTCACTCACCCAACCACTCACTCACCCACTCAGCCAATCACCCACTCACTCACCCACTCACTCACCCACTCACTCACTCACCCACTCACTCACCCACTCAGCCAATCCCCCACTCACTCACTTAACCACTCACTCACCCACTCACTCACCCAACCACTCACTCACGGGGGCAGTCACGTGCGGTAAGGCGAGGCAGGGGAGGCAGAGCCTCACCTGTCAAACTACAATGAAAATAGCTTTACTTCAAGTAATAAAAGAATAATAAAATTGAATAAATTGGAAGATTTCCACACTAATCTGTGTTATGAATATAATTTCTGTATGAATCCAATAATTTTCATAGTCAAAATCGCCAAATTTGCCGAGCTCCACTGCAAATACAGGGAGAGACGAGAGGTGAGGCAGCGACGAGCTCAGCCTCCCCTCTGATTGCGCAACCCCTCAGAAACTGGATGGAGCGCGGGCAATAAGCGCGTGCCTGTTACTATCTCAGTATGTCACCAATGTAATGTTTGTAGACCCCTTCAGAACCGCCCCCCTCAGTCAGGACACGCCCCCTTAGTGAGGACACATCCCCTCAGTGAGGACACGCCCCCTTCAGTGTGTAAATCTGGCTTTGATACGAGCCAGTGCCTCCCCAGCCATTGACCTCACCGCACGTCACTGCTAAATATCACCACTAAGGGAGACAAAGGCGGTTGGGCGTGGTGCTGCTGGACACCCACCCCCTCGTGTGCCACAGTGCCAGACTCCATAGGCGCTGCTACTTCTCGTTACTAACAGTCACTTGCCCCCGGCAGTCTGTTACAGGCTACACGGGGGATCTTTGTCTTTCTTGTTTGTGCGCGCGCGTATTGACTGTGACATCACACGTGGGAGGTCTGGACCAAGTTGGACATGGAGGAGCACGTGACCCGAGTAACGTTTAAAAGGGGAGACGGGGAGAGGATTTCAGTGACTTGGTGACCAACGCTGAGCACCGACAACCTCCGATTAGCAGGACGCTCAGCTGCTACGTACGGTGGAACGAAAGAAAATTCAACGTACCGTACGTATAAAGACTCACACAGAGATCCATAGACTCATCACACCAGACCCTAAGACTCATAACAAACATACCTATAGCCTCACACAGAGTTCCATAGCCTCACACAGAAACCCATAGATTTCTCACACATAGACCCATAAATTACTCACAGAGGCCCATAGACTCACAAAAAGACCCATAGCCTCACATAGAGACGAGTCCACTCACTCATAGACCAACAGACATACACAGGGACCCGTAGACTAGCACAGACCCATAGACTCACATAGAGATGACTAAACTCAAACATAAAGCCACAAACTCACATATAGACCCACAGACTCACACTGGGACCCGTAGACTCACACAGACCCATAGATGTACACAGAGATCCATAGCCTCACACAGAACCCCATAGACTCACATGGAGACCCATAGACTCATCTCACATACACCCACAGACTCACATATAGACCCACAGACTCACACTGGGACCCGAAGACTCACACAGACCCATAGATGTACACAGAGATCCATAGCCTCACACAGAAACCCATAGACTCACACATAGACCCACAGCCTCAAACAGAGACCTGTAGACTCACATTAAGACGAGTTGACTCACACATAAGCCCGCAGACTCACGCAGAGGCCATAAACTCCTACCACAGAGACCCATAGACTCACACAGCGACCATAGACTCACAAAGAGACCCGTATAATCATATAGACCAATAAACTCATACATAGACCCACAAACTCACACAGGGACTCGTACACTCAAAAAAAAGATCCATAGACTCACACAGAGACCCATAGACTCACACAGAGATCCATAGCCTCACTCAGAAATCCGTAGATTCCTCATATAGAGACCCATATTACTCACAGAGACCCACAGACTCAAACAGAGACCCGTAAACTCACATAGAGACGAGTAGACTCACACAAGGACCCACAAACTCGCACAGAGACGAAGAGACTTACACATAGACCCACATTTGTGATGGGCAGGGCGCTTGTGAAAAAATAGCTACTATATATCAGCTCATGTGTACCTTACTTGGTAAAATAAACTTAACGTTCGTGTTTAAATCCATCCTGTGTACCAGGCGAGCTAGTTAACATCTCGCCACTGCTGTCCCCAGATGTCCATCTCGGCCCTACCGCTGCTGCTGCTGCTTGGGGTGGTGGGAGCCCAGCAGGAGAGGACCGTCTGCGCGGGCATCAACGGGATCCCCGGACAGCCCGGAGCTCCGGGGCAGCACGGGACCCCTGGGGCCCCCGGGAGGGACGGCAGAGACGGTGAGGGGTCGGGTCCCAGAGAATCCCCCACGGTGCGCTCGTGGTGCGACGCGATCACTCGCTCGCTCACTCGTTCACTCACTCGCTCACTCATTTGTTCACTTGCTCACTCATTTGTTCACTCGTTCACTCACTCATTCACTAACTAATTCACTCACTCATTCACTCACTCAATCGTTCACTCGCCATGTCATGCACTCGATCGTTCACTCACTCATTATCGTAGGAGAGTGTCTCGTGTGGAGTAGAGTGAGATGAGAGGGCAGAGGCAGGAGAGTGCGTGGAGGGGATATGAGTGAGATGAGAGGGGAGAGGCACGAGAGTGCGTGGAGGGGAGTAGAGTGAGATGAGAGTGGAGAGGCATGAGAGTGCGTGGAGGGGAGTAGAGTGAGATGAGAGTGGAGAGGCAGGAGAGTGCGTGGAGGGGAGTAGAGTGAGATGAGAGTGGAGAGGCAGGAGAGTGCGTGGAGCGGAGTAGAGTGAGATGAGAGTGGAGAGGCAGGAGAGAGCGTGGAGGGGAGTAGATTGAGATGATTGGGGAGAGGTAGGAGAGTGCGTGGAGGGGAGTGAGATGGGTGGGGAGAGGCAAGGAGAGTGCGTGTTGGGAGTTGAGTGAGATGAGAGGGGAGAGGTAGGAGAGTGAGTGGAGGGACGTTGACTGAGATGAGAGTGGAGAGGGATGAGAGTGAGTGGAGGGGAGTAGAGTGAGATGAGAGGGCAGAGCAGGGGCGGTTTCTTCATTAGGGCGATTGGGCGACGCACCACCAATGTCATTGAACCACAGAGTCATGCTAGGCGTCACTGCAGCCTCTGGATATAGTCCAATCAGCGTCATGTCACGTTCTGTGGAGTACCGCCTCTTTTTGGGCGATTTAACTCCGGCTGAGAATCGCCCCGAGTGGCCCCATAGACTTACATTCAAAGATGTTTTTTTTCGACCGGGGGGCACTCCAATGCATTCTCTATGGCTTCCGGGAGGACAAGCCCTAACGTGCTTACGTCGTCATACGTGCTTACGTCATCATACGTAAGCACGTTTCATCCAACAATATAATTTGTGGCCACCTAGTGGAATCTTTAATAAAATAAACTTGAGTGGTTTGTTTTAATAGTGAGTATAGAAACATACAATATGTATTGTAAGAGTCACTTTATTTTTCATTAATATTAAATAAGTGAAGTTGCCTTTACATGCTTAAGCTGTTAATGCATCCATTGCATGGGTGGACCTTATCCTTATCAATCATCCAGACATTTGCCCCCCCTGAGAGATTTTGCAGGAGCCGCCACTGGGGCAGAGGCAGGAGAGTGCGTGGAGGGGAGTAGAGTGACATGAGAGTGGAGAGGCAGGAGAGTGCATGGATGGGAGCAGAGTGAGATGAGAGAGGAGAGGCAGGAGAGTGAGTGGAAGCGAGTGGTGTGAATTGAGAGTGGCTTGAGGAGCGGACGAGCCATGCTTTGTTCTTCTCGCAGGCGTTACCGGAGCACCTGGAGCCAAGGGAGACCTCGGGGCTCGAGGCTTGACTGGAGACCCAGGTGGGACTGTGACACTGACTCGTGTGCTCCTAGCAGCTGATTCTATGTATTTATTTTATTACCAAGTAATCCTCACTGAGCTATGTGTAGTGGCGTAACGCGCGCAGGGTTTGCAAACAGCAGTTGCATTCATGTACGGGGTTGCAAACAGTGAGGTCAACTCAGGACGAGCAGGTGCAGGCGGGTGGCCTGGGAGACAGCAGACAGAGAGACGCCAGCAATTAGGGAACGAGGCAGTGATTGGCTGGCTGCAAATGCAAACGCGGGTTAGGTGCCAAGGATGCGAGAGATAGTGGCGATGAGGGTGAGAACACGTGCAAGAGGCGTCGGGAAGACGCTGGCTTAATGAGGGCCACCTGAGGGCACTTAATTAGGAGGGGGATATAAGGGGAACGTGTGAAGCAAGTTGGTTGGAGATGAAGCAGTGAACAGTATTCAAGAGAAGTACGGTACCTTGCCCTCCACACCTCGTCCTCCCCAGAGGTGATGGCTGATCCCCCGCTGGGGGAAAGGGCGAGACACGCTAGCAGTGGAAAGACTAGCGGAAAATCTTTAGTTTGAGTGTGATAGGCTTTAGCGGTGAGAAACTAGCAGAGTGTACAGAGAGAGTCCGTGACAGGCTAGGAGAGCGGGGAGTAACAGGCTAGCGGAGGAAGAAAGAAAGAGTTTGCGACATGAGTACGTGGTGTTGAACGTGAGGAGCATCCGTGTGAGACGAATAAAGTAACTCAGGAGAAAAAGACGAAGTTTTCCGCGTGAATAAACACCACGCGACATATGGAGCTCTTGTTCAGAAGCGACCTGGCCACACGTAATGATAGCTCGACGAAGTGGACTTATCATCACGTGGACATTTGTTCAGCCAAATACATGTCTACATGTGGAGGGAATGAAATCGGAGGACCCGGTGAAAAATCCAGGCATGCAAACTCCAAGTAAACAGCTGGCCTCAGGATTGCGATCGAGCACACGACCTCCTGTAAACCAGGTGAGGTAGTTAACATCTAGCCACCGACAGGCTGCATGTGCCACGAAGCGATTTATCACTTCTGCTATACTTTTTTACATGAAGTCAGTGGCGTCTCCTGCAAAATCTCTCAGGGGGGGCAAATGTCTGGATGATTGATAAGGATAAGGTCCACCCATGCAATGGATACATTAACAGCTTAAGCATGTAAAGACAACTTCACTTCTTTAATATTAATGAAAAATAAAGTGACTCTTACAATACATCTTGTTTGTTTCTATACTCACTATTAATAGAATCCACTCAAGTTTCTTTTATTAAAGATTCCACTAGGTGGCGACAAATTATATTCTTGGATGAAACGTGCTTACGTATGATGACGTAAGCACGTTAGGGCGAGCCCTCCCGGAAGTCATAGAGAATGCATTGCAGCGCCCGCCGTTCGAAAAAAAACATCTTTGAATGTAAGTCTATGGGGCCACTCGGGGCGATTCTCAGCCGGAGTGAAATCGCCCAAAAAGAGGCGGTACTCCACAGAACGTGACATGACGCTGATTGGACTATATCCAGAGGCACAGTGATGGCTAGCGTGACTCTGTGGTTGAATGACATTGGTGGTGCGTCGCCCAATCGCCCTAATGAAGAAACCGCCCCTGCGTGAAGTTAAAATACACCAATTGTGCAGGTTTGGCTCACCGTCATCAACATAGATGCAGAATTGCCCCATCTCTCCGTTTGAGAGTTGGGATAAATACACTAAAATCACCCGTATCGCCTCATCAGACTGTTGTGGCAAGTGCTGTTAGTGAGCACCAATGAAGGCCGGCACGCCTTTGTCTCCCAAGTGGCGTTGTTAACACGTCTCACCAGGTAATCATTTGAGGCTGAGTCGACCTAGGGAAGGAGTCCCAGGACTGGTTCAGATAATCATCTCTGCTGGGTTCATAGCGCGAACCGCTACACTACCGTGGGATGACACACACATGCACACGCCGTGCGTTTGGACCGTGTTGTCCGCCTAGGTCTGCCGGGAAAGCTGGGCCCTCTTGGCCAACCAGGGCGCGCGGGGACTCCGGGAGTCCCAGGTGAGCAGGGCGAAAGAGGCGAGAAAGGCGAGCGGGGAGAGAGCGGCGTGGGGCCCAGGTCAGCCTTCTCTGCGAAGGTCGGCGCCTACACGCCGGCAGCCGGCGCTCCAATGACGTTCAACGTCATCATCACCAACCCGCAGGGCCACTACAACCCCGGCACGGGGAAGTTCACCTGCGCCCATCCAGGCGTCTACTATTTCACGCTGTACATGCATGCCCATGAAAAGCACCTCGTGATTATGATCATGAAAAACGGGAAGGTCGTCTCTAAGGTGTGCGGTGAGAAATTCAACGCAATAAGTGGCAGCGTCGTGCTGAGTCTCAAAGCCGAGGATGAGGTTTGGCTGGAGATGGAGGCTCCATACATAAATTTGTTCTTCAACGTGCACAGAGATGCGGTGTTCAGCGGCTATATCCTGTACCCCGAGTGAATCGTTTTTGTTTCTATCGGCGTGTCTGGGAAGACAGATTGGGAACACAATAACACACACGCATATGTACCCCCTCCCCCCGTGATAAACAAAGCTTTTGGGTAACATCTCAGAAAAATACCCAGCAAATATGCTCGGCTTGCCCAATGCTGTGGTAATGACTGCAAATTTTCGGATGTGAAATTTTCTCACCAGAGGAAAAATAGAGCCAGCACTTTTTCTCAGCCACCTTTCTCCATGTCAGCCAGGGTGTCTGGGCGATTATGAATCGGTTAGACAATGCAGAGAGACATAGCTGCATGCACCAACTGAAAAAGTCCTGAAACCTCACCAATTTTCACATCCGGCATCGGCAGTGAAGGGGGAAATATTCCAATTCCAGCTGATAGCTAAGAGTTGCTCATTTCTAACATGGGAGAGAGAGGAGAGGGGATCAATTTTCTCTCCCGTGCAATTCCCTCAATATTTTGCATCGGACGGCAACAGAAAGAAGGACAATAACTCCATCTGGAATACTGGGAATCTTAACAAGATTTGGAATGTAGTAACTATGCCTTGGTTCGTTACGCACAAGGACGTGACCCAACTGTGGCGGATAACAATTTCTTGACAACCAAGTACAACCAATTCTTCAAACTCTCGGCGACAATAATAACACGTGTCTACAGAACCCTGCAGTTCACCGACTTCACACAGCGACCCCGCGTGTCAACAATGACGGAAACCACGTCGACTTACACAGGTAGAGACCACCGTGAGGACCGTTCACACCAACCCTGATGCACGCCTCAACTCCTGGGCGACGAGGCAACGTACCAGATGCACTGGGTACGCAAATTCACCATCGAGGTCGACTACAGCGTCAGGGACACCCCCAGGACTCAACGGTAGAGCCGTACTCCCAAAATTCAACACAGAATCAACCTCGGTCTTGCATTGCACTCACAACAGTGCTCTTATGGGATCTATGCAGCGGCAGTCTCGGGATTTGTGTTTTGCGCTTCCAAAAGCGCTCTGAGTGACTCCATGCAGTGACAGTCTCGGGACTTGGCTGGAAATTCCAGCAGTGGTCTGAACATAAGACTCACACAGAGACCCATAGACTCACACAGAGACCCATAGACTCACACAGAGACCCATAGACTCACACAGAGGCCCGTAGACTCACACAGAGACCTGTAGACTCACACAGAGGCCCGTAGACTCACACAGAGACCCATAGACTCACACAGAGACCCATAGACTCACACAGAGACCCATAGACTCCCTCAGAGACCCATAGACTCACACAGAGACCCATAGACTCACACAGAGATCCTTAGACTCACACAGAGACCCATAGACTCACACAGAGACCCATAGACTCACACAGAGACTCATAGACTCCCTCAGAGACCCATAATTTGTGGTCCTTCCCCTCTCTCTTCTGATTCGCACGGTTGGCTATGTATGGTGCGAAAGAAGTTCAACGTACATACATACACACGCACACACAGGGCACGCTTGTTGGGAATTATTTGTTACTTAGCCACGAAGTTAGAAATGGGATTGTAGTCAATAGTTTTCACTGCACCATCTATCAAGTAGGTTCACGTGGCCCCTACTGCAATAGAACACCTTGAAAGAGATTAAGCCTGCCTACATATTATTCGCTCAAAGTTCCACGTTTGGTGAGTCCTCGCTTCCACTATATAACGCGCTTCTTCCATTTCAAAACACTTTTCACTCAATGCGGAATGCACACCATTATGTTATAACACAGAACGATCACCGTTACAATAGGTAACGCCGCTGCCTGTTACGACGTGGAACGCACGTACCGTTACAACGTGGAATGCGCGCACCATTATAATGCAAAATACAAACCGTTATAATTCAGAACGCACGCACCGTAATAAGAAGGAATACGCACGCAGTTATAATGCTGAATGCATGCAACGTTACAACGCGTATCGTGCTCAACGTTATAACACAGAACGCTTAACATTATAACAGGGAACTTGTGTGCTGTTGTAACGTGGAACGTGCTCCACCGTTGCTGTAACGCGGTTTCTGAGAGGTCAGCGGGCAAAGTACTTTCTCAAGACTGCATGATGGCTCAACTGTTATGGTGAAGCGGTAACGCGGAGTGATACGGTGACACGGCGATGCTCGGCCCGTCGGTTGACGGGGAACTACTTTTTAAGAGTGCTCCTCTCACGTTAATGTCCTAGGGCCACAGCGTGTGGCGTTGATGCGGACTTCTCGTCGCGTGCTTCTGTGCGTTGCTGAAAGAAAGGAGGCTTTTTTTCTTTATTTCCAAGGGGTTTTTCGTCTGCCATACATAAAGGATCTGTAATCGTGTGAATATTTATTTGTGTCAATTTGTATGTTTGTGTATGCCAACTTCAAATAGTAAACACATGTAAAACACACACAAAAACACAGACACAACACCTAAAAACATAAGGTTATGCAGGAATGTTTTAAAAAATTACTATTTAAACATATTACGATTCAGTGATTATGTGTCGTTTTTGAAAATCCGGCGCCATCTTTTCCTCCAAAGCCGCCAGATAATCGATGATCCAATGTATAATCGATTATATATGTGTAATACGAGAGTTCACCGATGAGCGCCGATCAGTGTGATAGGCTCCGCCGCTTGGGCCATCACCCAATCAGAGGGACGGGCCGAGGTTAGGGGCGGAGCTCAAAAGGCTCATGGGAAGTAACCATCTCGAAGGTTCGTGAGGGAACGTGGCTGTAGGCGGGGATTGGTGACGTGGGCCAGGGGATATAAGGGGACGCGGAAGAGAGGTCGAGGTCAGTGTGTGGAGTCAGAGAGTGGGACCACGTCGCTCGCCTCCGGGACGCCAGCGGCCACGTGGCGGCCGGAGGCTTCCTCCCAGTCAGAGGTCGCAATCGGGTACCCGATACCCGTACCCTACCCGATACCCGGCTACCTGTACCCGGCCGTACAATCCGCAAAGCTGTCTCCGCATGGCTGGGGAGACAGCTAAAACCATCACTTTACCGTACATAGCAGGGGTTACCAAAAAGATTTCCAAAATCTTAAACAAACACAAGATCCAGGTTCGTTTCAATACAGTACACAAAATTTGTGATTTAATCCCATCTGTAAAAGATGTGATTCCTGACATGCAATACCCTGGTGTCTACAAACTGATTTGTGGTTGTGGCAGCAGCTACATTGGGGAAACGAAACGACATGTTTCGGACCGCGTCAGTGAACACAAGGCAGATCTAAAACACGGTCATTGCCGATCATTGTTTTAACGCTGTGGGCTCACGAAATTGATTTTTCCAAGACGGAGGTACTCTGCAAACCTACTGGCTACCTTCAGAGATTTGTTCATGAAGCCATCCATATATATGTAGGACTTGAGAAACACGCGTCACGCGTTGGATTGTGATACGGGCACGCGGCGGACAGTGAGGGCAAATGGGGACACGGAGCAGGGCAACATACTGTTGTTGTTGTACCAATTAAGGTGGTCAGGTAATTAAGGGAGGCCTGCAGGTGTTCGGGGGTAATCGAGGACGCAGGCTGGTGATGGGACGAGAGGTATGGGTGTCGGGAATTGGCGCCGCGGTGTCTACAACAACAACACCACGTGAGGCTGGGGGCTGGGGTCGAGTAGCAAAGCGGGGGATAGTCCAATTAATTAAGGGGAATTGGTTCGGGGATAAAGGGGGAGAAACGGGAGTTGGTTGGTGCCTTGGATGAGAGGCGGACAGAGAAAGAGACGGAGCAGCAGACAAGAGAGTATAGTATAGGGTAGCAGTGGACAAGAGAGTATAGTATAAGGTAGCAGTGGACAAGAGAGTATAGTATACGTAGCAGTGGACAAGAGAGTATAGTATAAGGTAGCAGTGGACAAGATAGTATAGTATACGTAGCAGTGGACGAGAGTATAGTATAAGGTAGCAGTGGACAGAGAGAAGACAGAGTATGGTAGCAGCGGATAAAGAGAATACAGTATAGGATAGCAGTGGAGTCGCTGGAGGAGAGGAGCAGAAGGAGAGCGAGCGAAGCCAGCGGAGCGGAGCGAGCGAACGGAGGGACATTGAGTGATGTTGATGGGGAATTGTGCGTTGAAGAGAATGGAGGGACATTGGGTGATGCCGACGGAGGAGATGTGAACTATACGCGTTAATAAAAAACCGAGAAAGACAAAGAAGCTGTCGCGTTAGTACGAGTCCTACACCTATATTAGTTCGTTTTGTTGCATAGAGATCGGCAGAAAATTGTATGTTTTTGGATTATCTGCGATTTGGTAATTAAGCGCGGCCGTCGTTCCTCATCATTAGCGTGGATAATCTAGAGTCTGCTGCAGTATATTCTTCACATATATCGTTTGATGCATGGCTTCTCAGTTTTTAATGAACTATTGATCAATCGATTGCATTGTTGCACCCAACGGCGTACGTGTTCACGGAGTGCAGCCCCGTGTACTGTACGGTACAGTACTTATTCATTTAGCACTGGGGCAAGGTCTGTTTACAATAGCAATACAATGTAATAGTTTTCTCTTTGGTTCTTTCGGTAAAGTCACTTAAAAATAGTTGGGTTCGCGTAAATATAATTGTAATTTGTGTAAATTATTCATGTAAGTGTTGGAAGCAACATTAAATAAATCATGAGGTTTTTTTTTGTGAGATTGCGTAAATATAAATGTATCATTAAATTAGTAAAGGTTTGTAAGGTAAACAAAACGTAGTGGGTTTACTCTCCAACATACCGGTGTGCTGCACTAGTAACGATTTGGCATGTTTTGTTTACATGACAAACCTTAGTAATTGTCTGTATCGGGTGGTGTTTAGCGGTTCATATTTCCGCGATCTAACCCAAAAACCTCTATTATGGATAATATTGGTCACGAGGAGAAAAAATCAGACCACTCATTCACAATGAACTCACGCGCGCTGATGATGATCGCGATGGTGAAAAATACAAAAACCTAGCATTTTGAACTAAAGAGGAGCTGCCGAAGTGATGAACAGAAGGTGTGTACCGGATTAATTGTTATCGTGTATTTGTAGTGATGTAAATGGTGTCACGAGGGTGTTCGAGACAGCGACTGTTACAGGCGTGGAACTATGAGTCTGGAGTCTCTCTCTAGCACCAGAGTAAGTACGGCATAGGCCTCGGCAAGGTAAGGTAAAAGGTAAAAACAACGAACCTATCTATACCCTACTTTTTACCTTACCACAATACAATCACTCTACTCGACCTTTCACCCTTGAGCAGGTAAGGTAAAAGGTAAAAAGCAACGAGCCTACCTTTACCCTACATTTTACCCTTACCCCATACAAATTACCTGATTACAGGGTAATTACTGGGGTACTACTACACATAAAGGTTTATAACAGGTAAATGCTAGGTAGAGTGCTTTATTCATATAGAATACTCCCAATGATTCCAATTTTACACGCTTGCCATCGTTGTTGTCGTTGTTGTCGTTGTATCCTCAAATCTTGTAACTCAATTTTAACCTACTTTCCAATGTGGTATCGACTGATAACTTGGTATACTTATGTCATACTGATGACATTTCTTTATTCTATCATAAAAATATATTTTTTAAACATTCTTTTTTATATGTTATGTTTCGGCTTTGGTCTAATTGTCCACGCTCAACTGACGTTGGCTGTAATTGGCCACAGCCCCTTACATTATGGCAAGCCTTGGGGCCACTTCCTGGAGTCGTGGAGTTCTGCCATTACTAGTACATTTAATAAAAGCGTGTTTTAAAAAAGTTTTATTAAATATTACTTGTAAAATGGAGGCCACGGACTGCGCCACGGAGCTTTTAACGGTAAACAAGGTACCGTATTTACCGGGTAATACTTTGCGCTACCTTTACCCTACCAGATAATTCTTCCGAGCTACCTTTACCCTACCTTTTACCTTACCCCTTGGCACGTCGACACCTTTACACTTTACCCTTTTACCCGGTAAAAAGGGTAAATTATCTTACCTTGCCGAGGCCTAGTACGGCAGGTCAGCCAGCCCTAGGCGGCATAGTCTTGGTGATGGACTGAAAGAGGGCAAGTTTCAAGTTTCAACCGCAACAAACAAAAAAACTAAAACATAAACAAGAAAACATCTTAAAGTGACTATGTGCAAACAGAAAATCCAAGAAAAGACAGCTAAATATTGCAGAAAAAGCACCGTACACCAACACTGTGCAAATATCCCAGTGGGATGCAAGTCAAACAACAACAACCACAAGACAACTTAGATTAAGGCCATCAGTCTAACTCTGTACTACAACAAACAAACATGGCCAAACCGAAAAACTTTTCAAAAATCACCAAAATAAACCCATAAAAGCAATGAAACAGTGATCATAAGTGAGGACGTGGTAGCCTGAGTGAACCCGAGAGGGTATGTGACCGTGACAGGGTAGTGAGGGGGGCTTGAGGGGCACGTGACCGGGACAGAGATCCTTCGGGAAAGGTCTCGAAGGGGGCGTACCCGAAGACGGAGCCACGCCCAGGAGCATGAAGGCGCGGTCCCGAGAATGTTCTTGGCTCGTCTGTGGAATCAAGCCTGGGTCCTGTGTCTCGTCGGTCTTCGGTTGTCGTCACGCTCGGCGTCGTGGGTCAGGCAGACTTCGCTGGCTTGACCCGGTTATCTCGTTACCCCGTTAAAGTGGATGAAGTGGATGTTTACGTAGTTAGCCTGTTGGGTCGTTAAATAAACGCGTTGCCTCCAAGAACAAGTGTGTGTCTCCATAGAACAACACTACATTTGTATGGGACTTAAAGAACAACGAATCAATATTAAGCACTCGCAAACACAACTGTTGGCATTTGCAGAACAAGCTTGTTAACAAGAGCATTCAATTGATTCTGATAACGTTGATTTGGTTATGTAACACTAATTATCATTTGGCCAAGAACTCAGTCATCACATGCTGCTGTACACACATGTATTGATGCACTGCACAGCACATCAGGACTTTCACAGACCCACACTTTACTCCCTTGCTGCACACGGACATCATTAAAAGAGTGATCCATTCCTAATTTGCCACACAAGACTAATTCGAGAAGCCATTGAAATTGAGAGAAATACAAATAACTGTAACCGTTCTGACTGCTTCAGGCTTAGCGCTGCTTGGAAGCCTATTATTAAGTAATACACCTTGCAATTGTATGCCTTGTAAAGGCATCACAATACTGATTAACTGTGATTAAGCCATCTGTTCCAGATTAACATAATCCATTGTTACAGAATTACAATAATCACCCTCTGCTCTCTGATTGGCTCACAGTGATGACGCCACGTTTCTCTATTTAAGACCGGAAGTAATTTTGGCAAAAGTCGCCCAATGATGATGATGATGGTTGATGTAAATTACTAGCGAAACGTCACGGTAACTCAATATTGCAAATGTTGCAATGGATTTACTCAACCAATACACAACCCGTTAGCGCTGAAGTAGAAACTAATTGGCCACCTTTTGTTTACGTGACAAACCTTTACTGAATGGGCTGTGTCGGGTTAACGACATTTATACTGACACCATTTTACTCCAATATTATATTTTTTAAATCTATCATGAATAATATTGGTGGCTAAATCCTACTGCTTATTTGGGTTAAATTGACATTCATAAAGCACAGGACACCGTCCAGTTAAAGGACTAGAGTTGGGCGTTTAAGCGTCAGAATCCAAGTCCGCACTGCAGTCCGGTGAACCACCACAGCCGGATGTTGTGTTCAGCCCACGGGGTCTTAAACACAGGAGCACTGGAGATAGAGAGACGCTCTCTCTCTCTCTCGCATCGTGAGTTCAAGACAGCTGCACAAAGTCCCAGCGCATGCAACACGCTCCCAGGTGGCGCAACTACCGAATCGCTATTTCAACGTTGGTGGGGTGGCTATGCAAGTTACGATTCACTTTTACTCAAATAGCTGGGGATGGTTTTTTAACCCCCGTATAAACAATATATACGCTATAACTTTATATGAGGTGTGGGAGGACAACAAACTATGTATGTGTGAGTTTCCGTGTCTCTGTCTGAGTCTATGGGTTTATATGAAAGTTTATGGGCTTCTATGTGAGTCTTTGAGTCTATGTGTGAGTTTATACGTCTCTATGCGAGTCTGTGGGTCTCTGTGTGAGTCTATGGGTCTCTATATGAGTTTATGGGCTTCAATGTGAGTCTTTGAGTCTATGTGTGAGGCTATGGGTCTTTGTGTGAGTCTATAGGTCATTGTGTGAGTTTATGGGTCTCTGTGTAAGTCTATAGGTCATTGTGTGAGTTTATGGGTCACTGTGTGAGTCTATAGGTCATTGTGTGAGTTTATGGGTCTCTGTGTGAGTCTATAGGTAATTGTGTGAGTTTATGGGTCTCTGTGTGAGTCTATAGGTAATTGTGTGAGTTTATAGGTCTCTGTGTGACTCTATAGGTCATTGTGTGAGTTGATGGGTCTTTGTGTGAGTCTATAGGTCATTGTGTGAGTTGATGGGTCTTTGTGTGAGTCTATAGGTAATTGTGTGAGTTTATGGGTCTCTGTGTGAGTCTATAGGTCATTGTGTGAGATTATGGGTCTCTGTGTGAGTCTTTAGGTCATTGTGTGAGTTGATGGGTCTTTGTGTGAGTCTATAGGTAATTGTGTGAGTTGATGGGTCTTTGTGTGAGTCTATAGGTCATTGTGTGAGTTTATGGGTCTTTGTGTGCGTCTATAGGTCATTGTGTGAGTTTATGGGTCTCTGTGTGAGTCTTTAGGTCATTGTGTGAGTTGATGGGTCTCTGTGTGAGTCTTTAGGTCATTGTGTGAGTTGATGGGTCTTTGTGTGAGTCTATAGGTAATTGTGTGAGATTATGGGTCTCTGTGTGAGTCTTTAGGTCATTGTGTGAGTTGATGGGTCTCTGTGTGAGTCTTTAGGTCATTGTGTGAGTTGATGGGTCTCTGTGTGAGTCTTTAGGTCATTGTGTGAGTTGATGGGTCTCTGTGTGAGTCTTTAGGTCATTGTGTGAGTTTATGGGTCTCTGTGTGAGTCTATAGGTAATTGTGTGAGTTTATAGGTCTCTGTGTGACTCCATAGGTCATTGTGTGAGTTGATGGGTCTCTGTGTGAGTCTATAGGTCATTGTGTGAGTCTATAGGTAATTGTGTGAGTTTATGGGTCTCTGTGTGAGTCTATAGGTAATTGTGTGAGTTTATGGGTCTCTGTGTGAGTCTATAGGTCATTGTGTGAGTTGATGGGTCTTTGTGTGAGTCTATAGGTCATTGTATGAGTTGATGGGTCTTTGTGTGAGTCTATAGGTCATTGTGTGAGTTGATGGGTCTTTGTGTGAGTCTATAGGTCATTGTGTGAGTTGATGGGTCTCTGTGTGAGTCTTTAGGTCATTGTGTGAGTTTATGGGTCTCTGTGTGAGTCTTTAGGTCATTGTGTGAGTTGATGGGTATCTGTGTGAGTCTATAGGTAATTGTGTGAGTTTATAGGTCTCTGTGTGACTCTATAGGTCATTGTGTGAGTTGATGGGTCTCTGTGTGAGTCTATAGGTCATTGTGTGAGTTGATGGGTCTCTGTGTGAGTCTTTAGGTCATTGTGTGAGTTGATGGGTCTTTGTGTGAGTCTATAGGTAATTGTGTGAGATTATGGGTCTCTGTGTGAGTCTTTAGGTCATTGTGTGAGTTGATGGGTCTCTGTGTGAGTCTTTAGGTCATTGTGTGAGTTGATGGGTCTCTGTTTGAGTCTTTAGGTCATTGTGTGAGTTGATGGGTCTCTGTGTGAGTCTTTAGGTCATTGTGTGAGTTTATGGGTCTCTGTGTGAGTCTATAGGTAATTGTGTGAGTTTATAGGTCTCTGTGTGACTCTATAGGTCATTGTGTGAGTTGATGGGTCTCTGTGTGAGTCTATAGGTCATTGTGTGAGTCTATAGGTAATTGTGTGAGTTTATGGGTCTCTGTGTGAGTCTATAGGTAATTGTGTGAGTTTATGGGTCTCTGTGTGAGTCTATAGGTCATTGTGTGAGTTGATGGGTCTTTGTGTGAGTCTATAGGTCATTGTATGAGTTGATGGGTCTTTGTGTGAGTCTATAGGTCATTGTGTGAGTTGATGGGTCTTTGTGTGAGTCTATAGGTCATTGTGTGAGTTGATGGGTCTCTGTGTGAGTCTTTAGGTCATTGTGTGAGTTTATGGGTCTCTGTGTGAGTCTTTAGGTCATTGTGTGAGTTGATGGGTATCTGTGTGAGTCTATAGGTAATTGTGTGAGTTTATAGGTCTCTGTGTGACTCTATAGGTCATTGTGTGAGTTGATGGGTCTCTGTGTGAGTCTATAGGTCATTGTGTGAGTTGATGGGTCTCTGTGTGAGTTTATATATATTTTTTTTGCACCGTATGTGGCCAACTGTGCTAATCGGAGGTGCGGGGGATGGAAAACAAACTATGCGTCTTACTTTCTAAAAACATCCAATCCTGTTTTGGGGATTCACTCAATCACCAGCAGCAACAACAGCAGACGTGGAATGAATTTCCTCTTCTGACGTCAGAGCCACCGATGGGGGTGAACTCCTTAGACTGGTTTGTCATTGTGTGTGTCTGTTCATGTGTGCGTATATGTGTGTGTGTTCGTGTGTATATATGTGAATGTTCATATATGTGTGTGTGTGTGTATGTTGATATACATATGTGTATATTGATGTGTGTGTATGTGTGTGCATGTTCCTGTGTTATGTGTGGATATATGATATGTTCATGTGTATGTTTCTGTATGTGTTTCTTTGTTCACATGTGTCCGTGTCCATGTGTGTGTATGTGTGTGGGTGGGGAGCGGTAGTGTAGCGGTTAGTGCGCTGCGCTATGAACCCGGTGACCCGAGTTCGATTCCCGCTCACAGTCAACACCGGTGACGATTATCTGAACCGGTCCTGGGCCTCCCCTAGGTCGATTCAGCCTGAAATGAGTACCTGGTGCGGTGTGTAAACATCGCCACTTGGGAGACAAAGGCGGTCGGGCGTGGTGCTGGCCACCCACCCCCTCATGTACCGTTCCGGCATTCATAGGTGCTCACTAACAGCACTTGCCCCTACAGTCTGTTAAGCCTATACGGGGGATCTTTATCTTTGTGTGCGTGTTCATTTAATTCTATGTGTGTGTGTGTTCATGTGTCCAGCAAAAACAACCCCCTATCTCTTCGCTGGTGCCGGACGGCAACGCTGTGGTGGATGTGAGCAATGCCATCCAGGAAAGGCCAATTCCAAAATCGGCGATACCCGTTCATGGTGGTTATAGCCACCATAGCGACAAAACCGGGGCTCTGGATGGGTTTGAGGGGTTGGTAACCACTCCACCTTCAATACAAATACCACTAAAATACATGTAAATAATCTAACTAAACTTGTGCCAGAGGCCCCGGGGGACAGGCTTCTATGACGTCTCCTGGCCAAACCCCATTTGGCGGAGCCAGGAGACTGAATCCTTACCATTGGGGTTCCTCCAAAAACAGCAAGAAGCCATTGTGAGTGGCCACGTGAAATGTTCGAACGCTCATGGGTCATGATGCTGGCACCTGGTCTGGAGTGATTGGAAGGCATCGGACAGATCAGCTCAAAAACAACGTTTGTGCAGCCCATGGGCTTGTAATTACCAACACGCTGTTCCAGCATCGATGCATCCACACAACATCATAGATGCATGCCGGGTCCAAGCAAGAACATCTGCTGGACTACATAGTGATGGAAAAGCGGATGCGCCTGCCATTCTTCCACTCCGGTAGTGGGTGTACATCCAGGACCCTATTCAAACACACAGCGGCCTAGTCTCAGCTAGCTAATGAAAGTTGCAAGCGAGAATTTCATGATCACTTGCAGCTGGGGTTTGCATCTTCCACCATTCCTGATGTCGAAGGGAAATTGGCGAGTTATAAGACTGTGGCTCATGCAGCTGCTTTGGGTGCACTGTCCAATTCTCCCCAGATACCTTAGCGGACAGAGGAGGTGTTCAGGCTGGCTGAGAAAAAGCGACATGTCCACTTTCACGGTCTACAGCATCCCATGTCAGAGAATGAGGAGGCTTACCGCAGCTTTCTCTCAGAGATTTGGAGATCCATACACAGCTGCAAAGATGGGTGTTGGTCACGGGTTGCTGAGGAGATGGAGTCTGCCTCAGTAATACCCGATCACAAATTACTGTTAAACTCCATCAAAAAGGTGCCACACCTATCACAATCATTAGGGGTGTTGTATAAATGCCATTTTCAAAAAATTATATTAGGAGCGATATCGCCTATATTTTATGTAATAGTTATCTTTTTACATATCTGGATTTAGCGCGTACTAAAAAAACACGCAGTAACGGAGGCCTGTGAACTACTCTCTTGAAACAAGCACCCCCTGCTGCTTCGGCAGCGTCCCGAACACAAAGGAGACTGGGCATCGTGAAAGTTAATTAATCACAAGCCTTGGCTTGAAAAGTTGTAATGTTTGGATTAACCACCACCGCGTAGGAATATTTTCCAACATTATGGTATTTAACGTTAGTTTGATGATAGAATGTGCTGTTACATGACGATGCAGCTCAGGTGCAAAAGGTTTTTTTAATCACTATTTGGCATATTTGTGTCGTGACATCGCGGATGTCACTGTGCAATGCCGGCCCTAGAGAGGCACGGCGTGCGACGATGTATTGACATCGCAGACACCACTTACATGTGAGTGCAGTACCGACCCTAGTGGGGCTCGGTGAGCGCTGACTGACAGCGCTGAATGGCGCCACGCTCTGCGTGCAGTGCCGGCCCCTACAACTACAAGATAGGGGGTGAGAGTGCCGGCCACGGGAATGGGGTTACTAAAGGCCGTGGCACTCTGATTGACCCCGGAGGACCCGTGACCAGTTGAGTCTAGACGACATTCTGCTCGAGGATTCTAGAATGTGGTCGTGACTCAGGGCGGAACCAGCCACGCTACAGAGGATTTACAGTGAGGGAAAAAAGTATTTGATCCCCTGATGATTTTGTACGTTTGCCCACTGACAAATAAATGATCAGTCTATAATTTTAATGGTAGGTTTATTTGAACAGTGAGAGACAGAATAACAACAACAAAATCCAGAAAAATGCATGTCAAATATGTTATGAATTGATTTGCATTTTAATGAGGGAAATAAGTATTTGACTCCTCTACAAAACATGACTTTGTACTTGGTGGCAAAACCCTTGTTGGCAATCACAGAGGTCAGACGTTTCTTGTAGTTGGCTACCAGGTTTGCACACATCTCAGGAGGGATTTTGTCCCACTCCTCTTTGCAGATCATCTCCAAGTCATTAAGGTTTCGAGGTTGACGTTTGGCAACTCGAACCTTCAGCTCCCTCCACAGATTTTCTATGGGATGAAGGTCTGGAGACTGGCTAGGCCACTCCAGGACCTGAATGTCCTTCTTGTTGAGCCACTCCTTTGTTGCCTTGGCCGTGTGTTTTGGGTCATTGTCATGCTGGAATACCCATCCACGACCCATTTTCAAAGCCCTGGCTGAGGGAAGGAGGTTCTTACCCAAAATTTGAAGGTACATGGCCCCGTCCATCGTCCCTTTGATGCAGTGAAGTTGTCCTGTCCCCTTAGCAGAAAAACACCCCCAAAGCATAATGTTTCCACCTCCATGTTTGACGGTGGGGATGGTGTTCTTGGGGTCATAGGCAGCATTCCTCCTCCAAACACGGCGAGTTGAGTTGATGCCAAAGAGCTCCATTTTGGTCTAATCTGACCACAACACTTTCACCCAGCTGTCCTTTGAATCATACAGATGTTCATTGCAAACTTCAGACGGGCATGTAAATGTGCTTTCTTGAGCAGGGGGACCTTGCGGGTGCTGCAGGATTTCAGTCCTTCACGGTGTAGTGTATTACCAACTGTTTTCTTGGTGACTATGGTCCCAGCTGCCTTGAGATCATTGACAAAATCCTCCCGTGTAGTTCTGGGCTGATTTCTCACCGTTCTCATGATCATTGCAACTCCACGAGGTGAGATCTTGCGTTGAGCCCCAGGCCGAGGGAGATTGACAGCTCTTTTGTGTTTCTTCCATTTGCGAATAATCGCACCAACTGTTGTCACCTTCTCACCAAGCTGCTTGGCGATGGTCTAGTAGCCCATTCCAGCCTTGTGTAGGTCTACAATCTTGTCCCTGACATCCTTAGAGAGCTCTTTGGTCTTGGCCATGGTGGAGAGTTTGGAATCTGATTGATTGATTGCTTCTGTGAACAGGTCTTTTATACAGGTAACAAGCTGAGATTAAGAGCACTTCCTTTAAGAGTGTGCTCCTAATCTCAGCTCGTTACCTGTATAAAAGACACCTGGGAGCCAGAAATCTTTATGATTGAGAGGGGTCAAATACTTATTTCCCTCATTAAAATGCAAATCTATAACATTTTTGGCATGCGTTTTTCTGGATTTTTTTGTTGTTATTCTGTCTCTCACTGTTCAAATTAACCTACCATTAAAATTATAGACTGATCATTTCTTTGTCAGTGGGCAAACGTACAAAATCAGCAGGGGATCAAATACTTGTTTCCCTCACTGTAAGCCGGGTCCCCGAGAGGGACCAAGGTTGTTCTTCATCCTGAAGAATCTACGTTCTACGTCCAACAGAGTCACCAAGACGTGGACTGGGACCCAAGCGTGGTGTGAACGCAGAGCGGGGCTGTTGATCTCCGAAGTGAAGACGACATCATCGGTCCTCAAGTCCCGGGTCGTCGTTCTGGACCAGGCAGCCCGCAGCCTGCCTGGTCCACTTTGTGTCGTGTTCCAGAGTGATTAGTGAGTTGAGGAAGGTGGTCACCACCTCATGTACAGTGTTATATTACTTACCGTTTAATAAATAGTGTTGCCTCCAAGCTGTGTGTGTGTGCACCTAATTCGAACCCGTTACAGAGTCACCAAGACGTGGACTGGGACCCAAGCTGTGGTCCGTTCCATTGTAGCTAATTATTGTGTAATTCGTGTAGTTAGCCTGGTGATCACCACCCAGTTAACTACACCAGTTACGTTGGAATTAGTGTAGTTAGCCTGGTGGTCCACCACCATTGGTTGTTATCTTGTTAAGGAGAAGTTACCCCTTGTGTTGGTGTTAATAAATGTGTTGCCTCCAAAGAGTACGTCTGCGACCCAGTTGAACTCACTACATTTGTATAAACAATGACTGTCACGCGCCTTTGTCTCCCCAGTGGCAATTTTAACATGCCAGCCAGGTATTCATATTTAGGCTGAGTCGACCCTAAGGAGAGAATCAAAACCAGAGCAGATAACCGCGACTGTTTTTATTAAGGGAGAATCTAACTCGGTAAACCAGTCACTGCAGAGAGGACACAACGATGCAACCCAGAGAGAGAGAGAGAGGGTAAAGGAGGCCATTCGCATGCCACATGGAAAATCAAGAGACCGTTTCACAAAAAACACATGGCCACAGATACGCACCCCATCCGGGGGTCAGCATCGACGAGTCAAAAATACATTCCAATGGGCAATTAAGAACATCTGCGTCCACACAAGCCTTGGGATGACCTCCGGAGGACGGGGAGAAGTATGGTCGAGGTGACAACCACTGGCATCAGGATGTCCAGGCAACCAGAACAACGGGGCAACTAGGCTGACCAGATGAATGCGAGGGGCGTGACAATGAGAGGAGCTTTGGGCTTCTTAGGTGTCTTAGGGATGACATTTTTATTGAACAATATACTAAAATCACACAAATCAGTCTTGCAATGGCAAACTCCGGTGTATGGTTCTCGTAATCAATACCAGTTGCTGGGTTTTGCAGAGGAAAACTCCGGGACCGGCATCCGTAAAACAGACAACAGTGTTGAGTCTTGCAGAGTGTTGAATTCTGCGATGACAGACTCAAAGTTTTATTCTACGTTTCTCCTTATATATTGAGTCACTTGCAAAGTCAATGACATGGAGAAATTGCTCTTGCACTAAGCTAAGAGTTGTGAGAAGCTAAGAGGTGTGGGAATACATTTTCAAATAATCCTGCGATCAGCTAAGACGTGTGAGAAGTTAAGTGGATATTTGAGTAACGCACCAATATCGAGTGTGCATGAAATGTTGTCCAAATATAGTAATAGGTTTTTACCCTTTCAACTGGTACAAAAACTGACACCTTTATACAAGGCATCATGTTTGCAATAACCACAACACAAGCAGTCAAAATGCAAACAAAAAGAAACAACTCTGATGATGATAATGATATGCACTGTCCTTGAAGTTGATTGGTCCACACCCGAGACAGCTTTCCTTAGAGCCTAGTCTCCATTGGTGTTGGACCAGATGACGCCAAAAAGGCGTACAACTCAAAGACAGCGCACTATAAGAGTATTGAGAGCTCGGGGTAAGCATTTCCACTATGAGACCTCCTTTACCAGTGGCAAAATATAGTAATAGGTTTTTACCCTTTCAACTGGTACAAAAACTGACACCATTATACAAGCCATCATGTTTGCAATAACCACAACACAAGCAGTTGGTTATTGCAAACATGATTCCTTGTATAAAGGTGTCAGTTTTTGTACCAGTTGAAAGGGTAAAACCTACTACTACATTTTGCCACTGGTAAAGGAGGTCTCATAATGTTGTCCAAACTATAGGCTGGCAAATTTCTGTTGTTCAAGCGACTGATGTTCGATGATTTTTGGAGAGTGTACGTTTGCCCACTGGCAAAGAAATGATCAGTCTATAATTTTAATGGTAGGTTTATTTGAAGAGCGAGAGACAGAATAACAACACTAAAATCCAGAAAAACGCATGTCAAAAATGTTATAAATTTATTTGCATGGGAAATAAGTATTTGACCCCTCTGCAAAACATGCCTTAGTACTTGGTGGCAAAACCCTTGTTGGCAATCACAGAGGTCAGACGTTTCTTGTAGTTGGCCACCAGGTTTGCACACATCTCAGGAAGGATTTTGTCCCACTCCTCTTTGCAGATCTTCTCCAAGTCATTAAGGTTTCGAGGCTGACGTTTGGCAACTCGAACCTTCAGCTCCCTCCATAGATTTTCTATGGGATTAAGGTCTGAAGACTGGCTAGGCCACTCCAGGACCTTAATGTGCTTCTTCTTGAGCCACTCCTTTGTTGCCTTGGCCGTTTGTTTTGGGTCATTGTCATGCTGGAATACCCATCCACGACCCATTTTCAATGCCCTGGCTGAGGGAAGGAGGTTTTCACCCAAGATTTGACGGTACATCGCCCCGTCCATCGTCCCTTTGATGCGGTGAAGTTGCCCTGTCCCCTTAGCAGAAAAACACCCCCTCCACTCCCATGTGGTGATGGGGCAAGTAGTGGAGAGTCTGGAGAGTTTTCCATACCTGGGCAGTGTGCTCATGACCAACTCCGGTTTCACAGCAGAGGTCTCACTCCGAATCAGTCGAGCGGTATTATCTTTTCATCGGTTGCGTAACGCTGTGTGGAAGCGACCTGGTCTGTCGCTCCGCACGAAGCTTCAGGTCTTCTCGGACACAGTCATTCCCTCCCTTCTCTACGCTTGCGAAACGTGGACCCCCCTAATGGAACATCTCCGCCGGTTAGAAACATTTATGCTGGCCTGCCTACGATCTATCATGGGTTTAACCAGGCTGGATTGTGTGAGGAGCTCACAAATCCATGAAAGATCTGGACAAAGTCCCATTGGTGACTTCTTCCGGCAGGCAAGGCTGTGGGTGATGTAGCCCACATGCCCTGCCCTGCCTTCCAATACGTTATCAGGGGGCATCCAAGAGAGATTGAGGTGGGTAGGGGTTGACCGAAGGTCAAACCCCCGCCCCTCTGTGACCAGAGTTTGACACCCCAGACCACCCAGGCGCTGGGGGCTGAGGGGGATGGGGGCCCCCCCACCACTTCCTAAGACCCCTTAAGAATTAAGACCCTCTAAGACCTTCCAAAAGATTCTGGAGGGGGGGGGGGATCATGAGGGGAGGGGTGACCCCGACCTGGAGATTAAAGGCCGGACCTCTGAACGGGCCGGGGAGTGTTCACGAACTCAAACTTGAAGACATCTGAAGACCTGAAGACTGGACCAGCACACCGGAACCTTCAACCGAGGCTCTTGCTAGAGCCGGTTGTAAGTGGACCCGAGGTAGCTCGGACACCCTGGACCCTCCCCGAGCCTCTTGCTAGAGCCGGGGTTGGAGCGGATCAGAGCGAGTCCCGGACCCGGGGTGGGTCAGTCGGTCCAGTCTTCCCCAAGCCACCGTCGCAAGGGACCAGCGTGTAGCGTAGCTAGGAGTGCGTAGGACACGGTGGAAGGGAGGCTGTCTCTCCCTTAGGCTATCGGGTGGAAGGGGCCGAATCCCGTCGTGTTACGGTAGTGTTGGACAGAGTTGTTCAGAGTTGTTAAGAGTTGTTCTAATAAACGCGTTGCCTCCAGCAGATGTCTCCGCGTGGTTATTTATACGACACAACATATGCGTGCGTGATAATTGTTTTTTTACCCTTTTATCTGGCAACAAAACTGACACCTTTTTTTCGAGGATTCATGTTTGCATAGAGCACAATACCTGCGGTCATAATGCAAACAAAAAACATAACTCTGATAATGTATGCACTGTCCTTGAAGTTGATTGGTCAACACCTGAGACAGCTTTCCTTAGAGTCTAGTCTCACATGATGTTGGACCAGATGACGCCATTATGACTGCAGGTATTGTGGTCTATGCAAACATGACTCCTCGTAAAAAAGGTGTCAGTTTTGTTGCCAGATAAAAGGGTAAAAAAACAATTATCATATTTTTCTACTGGCAAATGAGGTTCCAAGGGTGTATATGCGTGCGTGTTTATGTGTAGATGTTCGTTTTCATGTGTGTATCTGTGTAGTGACATCTCCGGATGTCAACATGCTGTGGGTGCAGTACCAGCCCTGGAGGGGCATGGTGTGTGCTGTATAATAGCGCTGGATGGCACCAGGCTGTAAGTGCAGTACCAGCCCTACAGGACAGGAGGGGGCTAGGGGGGGTCACATGATTAGGACCCAGATCCTTCCCGAGGATTCTGGAAGGTGGGCGTGGCCAAGGCAGAGGTCGCAAACGGGTTTTGATTCCTTACCCGTACCCGGCCACACCAGGGTCGCAAACGGGTACCCGTACCCGGCCGTACTCGTACCCTACCCGTACCCGTTCGGGCACGGGTAGGGTACGGGTATCGGGTACCTGATTGCGACCTCTGGGATGAAGCCATGTTGCAGGCGCGGGTGGGTTGATTCTAGGAACTTGAATTGTGAGAAGAGACAAGACGTTGGGAAATGAGTGACAAACAGTTACTCACCAGTGACTCACGGTCTACCCGTACCCGTACCCAGCCGCACCAGGGTCGCAAACGGGTACCCGTACCCATACCCGGCTGGGTACGGGTAGCCGGGTATCGGGTAGGGTACGGGTATCGGGTACCCGTTTGCGACCTTTGGGCCAAGGGTGGAGCTGGTCACGCCACAGAGAATATAAGCCGGGTCCCAAGAGAGACCAGGGTTGTTGTTCATCCTGAAGAATCTATGTTCTACGTTCTACGTTCTACAGAGTCACCAAGACGTGGACTGGGACCCAAGCTGTGGTCCGTTCCATTGTAGCTAATTATTGTGTAATTTGTAGCTAGCCTGGTGATCACCACCCAATTAACTACACCAGTTACGTTGTAACTAGTGTAGTTAGCCTGGTGGTCCACCACCATTGGTTGTTATCTTGTTGAGGAGCAGTTACCCCTTGTGTTGGTGTTAATAAATGTGTTTCCTCCAAAGAGTACGTCTGCGACCCAGTTGAACTCACTACATTTGTATTAACAATGACTGTCACGCGCCTTTGTCTCCCCAGTGGCAATCTTAACATGCCAGCCAGGTATTCATATTTAGGCTGAGTCTACCTAAGGAGGGACTCATAACCTGAGCAGATAACCGCGACTGTTTTTTTTATTAAGGGAGAATCTATCTCGGTAAACCAGTCACTGCAGAGAGGACACAAATATACAACCCAGAGAGAGAGAGAGGGGGGGAAAGGAGGTCATTCGCATGCCACATGGAAAATCAAGAGGCCGTTCGTCTACGATCTCCGTTCAACAAGTCTTCCAGCACGTGGACCGGGCAGATGTTGTAGTCCCGGGTCCGTAGTAACAGTTACCTGGTAACTATAAATATGCTAAATTCATCTTGATATGCAAATTATTTTGTCAAGGCGCCCTTCCCCCCTTCCAACCCAGCTTAAATATACGCTCCAAGCATGGTGGTGTTTCATTCAGACGCTGTCTCCCCGACAGACCTGGTCTTCACCTGAGGACGGCTGCTTGCGTTGTGGCCGAAACGTCGTGAGAATTATTTTAGTATGTTTTATTTTTATTATTTTATTATTTCCCTTCTACGTGACTTTACCGAAATAACCAAGAATATGAATCTCTGCAGTCACGAAAGCTTTAAATCGAAATTTTGTGTGGTTAGCCAAGTGGTCACCACCTTAGGTTGTTATAGGGGGAAGTTACCCCTATGTTGGAACTAAACAAATGCGTTGCCTCCAAAGGCTACGTCTGCGAATCAGTTGAACCCATTACATCTGTATGCGTGTGCACGTCCACGCGTGTGTATCCGCATGTGTGTGTTCATGGGAAGCGGTAGTGTAGAGGTTAGCGCATTGTGCAACTAACCTGGCGACCCGAGTTCGATTCCGGATCACGGCCACGAACACCACTGCCGATAATCTGACACGATCATGGGCCTTCCCTAAGTCGACTCAGCCTTAAATGTGTTGTTTTCAACATGATGACTAGGGAGACAAAGGCGGCCTGGCAGACGTGGTGCTGGCCACTGTTGTATCTATGCCCTGTTTTCCGTTATTAATATTAAGAATAATTAAAAAAAAAATTGTTTTTATTATATCTATATATTTTTTTTTTAATAATGAGGACGGCTCACTCCTCCTCACGGGCACACCGGGAGTCCACGAGACATGGAGGGCGGTTGAAATGATAGGAATTCGGTCACGGAGAGGACATAGACATCCAGATGGACAAAGATGTATGGACTAGCCTCCCAGGACATCTGGAGATGTACAGATAAGGTGCAGAGTAAGTGACGGTTGCAACTCGCGTTTTCTTAACGTTTTCCTTACCGAAGAGTAGAAACTTAACAAAGATAATTAACCAACAAACAATAATATTTTTATTATTAGTATATGTTTCCTACCTACACGACCTTTCTGAAAACTAAGGAGTGCGAATTCCAGAGAGTCGGAAAGCGAGCCGCTCACCCTCTCACCGCAGCTGCGCAAGCCAGAGGGTCCTTCTCCGAAAGTCGTTCGTACCCACAACTTCCCCCACCAATAGACCCACACACGCACGCATCGACGCCCCACTCACCTGTGAGACTATCCCATCTAGTTCACCCTTACCATCGTATCAACCCTAGTCAATTATCAGAAGACTGATTATCAACTACATGAACCATCAGCGGGCCATGAGGAATCACGGCCCATCGAGTGATTAAGAGTCCGTCGGTTATAAGAGTGAGGTTATTCTCCTTGCCTTTTTCTTTTGTCCCGTTCATCGCATAGGCGATCAATAGATTCGTCGAGGCAAACTCAAACTCTCGGAATCCTCATTACGAATCGACCCATATATATAGAGAGAATATCTTGTCAAATCGGTTTTCTTTGTCAGAGAATCTCGCTGAGGAATTAATCAAAGCAGAGCCGATACTCCCTCTCACAGCACGCATCCACCCACCCTTGTCTCAAACATTTCGTTAAAAAGGATTTTATACTTGCCGATGAATCTATTGACATATACTTTCGCCTCTGGGATACAATAAGTGCTTTTTATTACCGCCATATGAAGTGTGTCATGCTTGTTATCAAACTCGGCCAGTCGCCGATTGTGATCGATACATGGGCGAACTAATGAAATGCCTGGTGGAAAGGTAGAGGTTACGACTGTTAGGAGGGTTTTGAGTTATTCAATTTAGCTAAATGCATAGTCTCGCAAATGCATAAGTGTTTATTCATTCATTTTAGTCAAATGCATAATATCGCAATTGCATAAGAGTTTTGGTTATTCATATTAGTCGAATGTATAGTCTCGCAAATGCATAAGAGTTTGGTTATTCAATTTAGTTAAATGCATAGTCTCGCAAATGAAGGAGTATTTTTAGTTATCCATTTTCGTTAAGTGCATAATCTTGCTCATGAATTATTGACACATGTTTGACCTGCATGCTAGAATGTCACATGTTTGTTTAGAATAAAATTGTTATCACAGAAGCGACTCGAGTGTTCCTTCCAAGTCCATGCAAAACTGTCTTATTCTTGACAACTGTATCCTGTGATGAGATCTGAAACTGGTGACCTAAAATATCATAACACACTAAGATAATCGGTAAACGTTTAATCGATGATAATAGTGTTATCCTGATTGATATAACACTGGATAAACGAAGCTGAGCCTAATTATCACAACTGCTCACATTAGCATAATCGCAAGCATCCGCATAAATTACTACGATTGTCTCCGTGATTATAATAGATTATGCATATAATTACACGCATTATCATAATTTATGCACATTAATACACACACTATCATAATTAATGCGATTTGCGCATTTTTCGGAAAATTATTAATTTTTATTATTTTCATCAAAATTTCATAATCCCAACACATACAACACCACCCACCCCCTCGTGTGCCATGCTGACATTCATAGGTGCTCGCTCACAGTACTTGTCCCAAGTCTATTAAGGCTACACGGGTGATCTTTGTCTTTGGACCTGTGTGTGTATGGTGAACTAAATTGTAACCAAATTATTTTAAATTTACCAGGTAAGGCCCACTGAGATGGTTTGTAGCTCTCTTTTAGAAGCGACCTGACCACAAATGATAGCTCAAAGACGTGACGTATCATCATCATCATGTGGAAATTGATAGCAGCAGGGAAAAACCCAGAGAACCCGGGGAGAAATCCATGCGACCCTGGGGAGAGATAGAGAGAGAAAACACGCAAACTCCAAATATACAGCAGGTGTCAGGGTGGTGATCGAACCCAAGACCTCCTGTATACCAGGCGAGGTAGTTAACATCTCCGAGCCAACGTGGTGACTAGGAGATGTTTGTCATCTCTCATGAAGTTGAGGTGTTTGCAAAGCTGAATAAAATCTTGGTTTTTTTTTCCCATGTTGTATTGTAATTATTGCGAGGCATGTTTTACCCAGCAGAGTCTCACCCGTATCTCAAGATTACACTAATTCTAGATTTGAAGCTTTCGTGACTGCAAGGAATCATATTCTTAGGTTTTTTCGGTAAAGTCACGTAGGAAAAAAGATTAAATTAAAATTAATAAAAGTAAAATAAATATTTAATTATATATTTTTTTAAGGTTTTTTCGGTAAAGTCACGTAGGAATTTTTTAAAAATTAAAATGAACAAGTATAATACATGTTTTTATTTTACTTTTATTAATTTAAATTTTAATTTTTTACCTACGTGACTTTACCGAAAAAACCTAAGAATAAGATAACACTGGTCAACAAAAAAAAAAAATTCTGGCCTGGACTTTTGCAGCTGTGTTAGACTAATTTCAGGGTGCTGATTCCAAATCTGATCTCAGATTTGCTCTATCACATCTCATTTTTATGCTATCGGCATACCTCATTTTCATTGATTTTACCCGAAATTAACTCTGTCACTTATGATTGCAAGTTGTTGCGAGTCAGTGACTGCTTTAGTGTTAAACTATGGTGCTGTATTTTTAGAATGGTGTGTTTATAATGTCATTTTATGTAGATATCCACATTTATTTAATATTTCTTTTCCGCAGTTTGTATTCAAAATGCAATATTCTGATATCTCAAAAACCTGATGTGATAGACAAAAACTGATGCCAAATAATAATGAAAATAAAACATAATAAAGTAATTATCACGACGTTTTATTTTATTATTTTATTATTTCCCTTCTACCTGATGACTTTACCGAAAGAACCAAGAAGATGAATCCCTGCAGTCACGAAAGCTTTAAATCGAAATTTAAGTAGAACGTGTTGTCTGTATTTATTTAAAGTTGCGCTTTTTGATGTGACGTCACATTTCTCAAACCTCCCCCTTCCCATCGTCACACATCGTCACAAATGTCTGACATGCCCCCCTCCCCACCAGGTGCGTGACGTCATTTATGGACGGCCCCAAAGGCCCCACTGTTCCGCTGCGAGCTGGCCAAATGACAGCTCAACGACGTGTCGGCTTATCATCATCATCCCGTGGAAATTAGCATCAGCCAAATAAGTACAAATGTTGATCCTGAGAAGGGACGCGCAGACAGCCTCGATTTGAAGTTTTCGTTTCTGCAGGGATCCACAAACTCTTTGGTTCTTTCGGTAAAGTCACGTGGGTATTAAATGAAGTAGATTAAATCACGACGTTTCGGGCGCAACACAAGCAATCATCGTCAGGTGGGAAAAACTACAGCAAGAAAATTTTTTTGCTCAAATTTTCTTGCAAGAATATTTTTTTTTGCTGTGATTTTCTTGCTAGAATTTTTTTTGCTGAAATTTTCTTGCAAGAATTTTTTTTGCTCAAATTTTCTTGCAATAATTTTTTTTGCTCAAATTTTCTTGCAATAAATTTTTTTGCTCACATTTTTTTTGCCGAAATCTTCTTGCTAGAATTTTTTTTGCTCAAATTTTCTTGCAAAAATATTTTTTTTTGCTCAAATTTTCTTGCAATAAATTTTTTTTGCTCAAATTTTCTTGCATTAATTTTTTTTTGCTGAAATCTTCTTGCTAGAATTTTTTTGCTGAAATTTTCTTGCAATAAATATTTTTTTTTGCTAAAATTTTCTTGCAATAATTTTTTTTGCTGAAATCTTCTTGCTAGAATTTTTTTGCTCAAATTTTATTGCAATACATTTTTTTTTTGCTCAAATTCTCTTGCCGTGGTTAACCCACCTCATGATGATGATTATGATTGCTCGTGTCGCGATCGAAACGTCGTGATTTACTTTATTTATACCCTACGTGACTTTACCGAAAGAACTAAAGACGCACAGACTCCAAATATAAAGCAGCAGGCATTCGTCAGGTTCGGGGTCGAACAGACCGAAGCCACCGGCCATAGTCACGGTGGGCTGTCATAATCCTCGCAGCTGATTGGATAAGAGCCCCACAGTAGACACGCCCTCTATCGTCCGTCTCATGAATATTCATGAGTTGGAAGAGGAGCTGATTGGATAACAATGCGCCTGAAGCCACGCCCATAGTCACGGTGGGCTGTCATAATCCTTGCAGCTGATTGGATAAGAGTCTCCACGTCCATCGCAAGAGCTGATTGGCTAAGAGCCTGCCGAAGCCACGCCTCCATATCGTCCATCTCATGAATATTCATTTATTTAACGAGGTAAGAGCTGATTGGATAACTGGCTGAAGCCACGCCCTTCCCCACTGTGGGCTGTCATAATCCTCGCAGCTGATTGGCTAAGAGCCCCAGCAGGAAGACACGCCCTCTATCGCCCGTCTCATGAATATTCATGAGATAAACAACACGCAGAAGAGAGCTGATTGGATCACCGATCCGAAGCCACGCCCATTCACCGTGGGCCGTCGTAATCCTCGCAGCCGATTGGATAACCGCCCGGCTGAAGACACGCCCCTACATCGCCCGTCTCATGAATATTCATGAGCTCGCGCGAGGGAGTTGACCAATCAGACGCGTGGCTCGCGGTACGTCCGGGTGCAAAGCAGCTCAGATCGCCCATTGCTCTGAGCGCAGTGGGACTCAACTGAATTGGTAAGACGACGTTATAATCTTTAATATTTGTACATTATATAAGCGTACGCGTCCACACTTCACCTATGTTTCGCACCCCTTTAAATCACGTCGTTGTTGTTACATCTTTTAATTTTATTTCGCTGTTTTTTCCGTTGCGTGCGGTTACTTTAGGACGTTTTCTTGTTTCCGATGTAAAGCTTTCGTGACTGATTCATCTTCTTGGTTCTTTCGATAAAGTCACCACGTAGAAGGGAAATAATAAAAATATTAAAACAATTCTAGATTTGAAGCTTTCGTGACTGCAATGATTCATACGCTTAGGTTTTTTCGGTAAAGTCACGTTGGGAAATAAATACATAAATAACACTTTTTTTATATTAATTATAATAGAAATACAATAATAAATTACGACGTTTCGTGTTGCCTCCGAAAAAAAAACCTAAGAGTATAATAAAATAAAACAATAAAATTATTACGACGTTTCGGCCACAACGCAGGATGCTTGCGTTGCGGCCGAAACGTCGTACGGATTTTATTTTGTTACATTTTTATTATTTTATTATTTCCCTTCTACGTGACTTTACCGAAGATTATGTTTCTTATTCATGTTTTGGTTGCACCCCGAGTCAAGAGCTGCATCAATCACGGGGCTATACCGAATACATGAACACTGACACTTTAACGTTGTAACAGAAGCGCTTTATAGCTCATATGGTTTAATCCCTCCCCCTCCTCCCCCTCCTCCCCACCCAGCAGTGAGCCGGACACAACGTGGAGCCATGAAGGACGACGTCGTCATCGTCTCCGCCGTTCGCACTCCCATCGGTTCGCTCCAATGTTCACTGAGTGGGGAGGGGGGGCTGTGAGATGTTGACTACCTCGCCTGGTACACAGGAGGTCGTGGGTTCGATCCTGTCCCTGACCCCAAAGTGGCTAGGAGATGTTGACTACCTCGCCTGGTACGCAGGAGGTCGTGGGTTCGATCCTGTCCCTGATATCACAGTGGCTATGAGATGTTGACTACCTCGCCTGGTACACAGGAGGTCGTGGCTTCAATCCCGACCCTGACACCACAGTGGCTAGGAGATGTTGACTACCTCGCCTGGTACACAGGAGGTCGTGGGTTCAATCCCGACCCTGACACCGCAGTGGCTAGGAGATGTTGACTACCTCGCCTGGTACACAGGAGGTCGTGGGTTCAATCCTGACCCTGACACCACAGTGGCTAGGAGATGTTGACTACCTCGCCTGGTACGCAGGAGGTCGTGGGTTCGATCCTGTCCCTGATATCACAGTGGCTAGGAGATGTTGATTACCTCGCCTGGTGCACAGGAGGCCGTGGGTTCAATCCCGTCCCTGACACCACAGTGGCTGTGAGATGTTGACTACCTCGCCTGGTGCACAGGAGGCCGTGGGTTCGATCCCGTCCCTGACACCACAGTGGCTAGGAGATGTTGACTACCTCGCCTGGTACACAGGAGGTCGTGGGTTCGATCCCGACCCTGACACCACAGTGGCTAGGAGATGTTGACTACCTCGCCTGGTACACAGGAGGTCGTGGGTTCGATCCCGACCCTGACACCACAGTGGCTAGGAGATGTTGACTACCTCGCCTGGTACGCAGGAGGTCGTGGGTTCGATCCTGTCCCTGACACCACAGTGGCTATGAGATGTTGACTACCTCGCCTGGTACACAGGAGGTCGTGGGTTCGATCCCGACCCTGACACCACAGTGGCTAGGAGATGTTGACTACCTCGCCTGGTACGCAGGAGGTCGTGGGTTCGATCCTGTCCCTGACACCACAGTGGCTATGAGATGTTGACTACCTCGCCTGGTACACAGGAGGTCGTGGGTTCGATCCCGTCCCTGACATCACAGTGGCTAGGAGATGTTGACTACCTCGCCTGGTACACAGGAGGTCGTGGGTTCGATCCCGACCCCCCCAATCGCCACGCTGGCGAGATGTTGACTACCTCAGACTCGCACAGAGACCCACAGACTCACACAGAGACCCACATACTCACACAGAGACCCACAGACTCACACAGAGACCCGCAGACTCACACAGAGACCCGCAGATTCACACAGAGACCCGCAGATTCACACAGAGACCCGCAGACTCACACAGAGACCCGCAGATTCACACAGAGACCCGCAGATTCACACAGAGACCCGCAGATTCACACAGAGACCCGCAGACTCACGCAGAGACACATAGACTCACACAGAGACCCATATACTCACACAGAGACACAGACTCACACAGAGACCCATAGACTCACACAGAGACCCATAGACTCACGCAGAGACACATAGACTCACACAGAGACCCATAGACTCATCACATAGAGACCCATAGACTCATCACATAGAGACCCACAGACTCACACAGAGACCCATAGACTCACACAGACACCCACAGACTCACGCAGAGACCCACAGACTCACGCAGAGACCCACAGACTCACACAGAGACCCACAGACTCACAAAGAGACCCACAGACTCACAAAGAGACCCACAGACTCACACAGAGACCCACAGACTCACACAGAGACCCGCAGATTCACACAGAGACCCGCAGACTCACGCAGAGACCCACAGACTCACGCAGAGACCCACAGACTCACACAGAGACTCACATAGAGACCCACAGACTCACACAGAGACCCACAGACTCACGCAGAGACCCGTAGACTCACACAAAGACCCATAGACTCACACAGAGACCCACAGACTCACACAGAGACCCATAGACACACACAGAGACCCACAGACTCACAGAGACCCACAGACTCACAGAGACCCACAGACTCACAGAGACCCACAGACTCACGCAGAGACCCACAGACTCACGCAGAGACCCACAGACTCACAGAGACCCATAGACTCACACAGAGATCCATAGACTCATCACACAGAGACCCACAGACTCACACAGAGACCCATAGACTCACAGAGACCCACAGACTCACACAGAGACT
>NC_083847.1:1578617-1611902 GCF_015708825.2 Lethenteron reissneri
AGTTGTGGTTGTGTGTGTAACGATGGTTGTGGTTGTTTGTGTGTATTGATGATCGTTGTGGTAGTTGCGTGTGTGTGTGTGTAACCATGGTGGTGGTTGTTGTTGTGGTGGCTGTGTGTGTCTGTAATGGTTGTGGTGGTTGTGTGTGGTTGCAGGTTCTCTCAATGGGAGTCTGTCCACCATCCCTGCCTACTCTCTGGGCTCCGTGGTGCTCAAGGAGGCTCTGGCTCGTGCCTCCATGTCCCCGAACGACGTGGGGGAGGTGATCCTGGGACAGGTACTCACAGCCGGTAAGACGCGGAGACAGACGCACACACACACAACTCTCTGCCACACACTCGCTCACTCTCTCACTCATACACTCACACACTCGCTCAAACACTCACTCACACTCACTCACTCGCTCACACACTCGAACACTCGCTCATACACTCGCTCACTCGCTCAACCACTCGCTCACCCACTCGCTCACTCTCTCATACACTCTCCCCACTCGCTCACTGTCTCATACACTCAAACACGCTCACTCACACTCGCTCAAACACTCACACTCACTCACTCACACTCACTCACACACCCACTCGCTCACACAACAACAACCGCCATTCGCCACTAAGTAGCGGTGACGTCACCACGACGCTTGTGCCAGGCCATGTGCACCTTGAGGCCACGTGAAGTGTCGAACGCCCGCTGGCAGGAGGTCACGGGGCAGACCCAGCAGGTGCCACGGGTCGACTGACTGAGATGACCGAGATGACTGGCTGATGCACCACCTGTGCCCCCTACTGTGCCAGACACTCGCGCACACACACACATAACTCACTGCCACACACTCGCTCACTCTCTCATACACTCAAACACTCGCTCACTCACTCGCTCACTGTCTCATACACTCAAACACTCGCTCACTCACACACTCACCCACTCGTTCACACACTCACACACTCGCTCAAACACTCACTCACTCGCTCAAACACTCACTCACACTCACTCACCCACCCACCCACTCGCTCACACTCGCTCCCTCTCTCATACACTCGAACACTTGCTCACTCACACACCCACTCGCTCACCCACTCGCTCACCCACTCGCTCACCCACTCGCTCACCCACTCGCTCGCCCACTCGCTCGCCCACTCGCTCGCCCACTCGCTCGCCCACTCGCTCACACACTCTCTCACTCGCTCATTCACCTATTAACTCCTCTCACCCTTTCTCCCCGCGTGTGTCTCTCCGTGCGTCTCTCTGTCTCACTCTCTCCTCCCCGTGTGCGTCTCTCTCCGTGTCTGTCTCTCCATGCGTCTCCCTGTCTCTCCCTCCGTGTGTCTCCATGTCTCCCCGTGTGTCTCCCTGTCTCCCCGTGTGTCTCCATGTCTCACCCTTTCTCCCCACGTGTGTCTCCCTGTCTCACCGTGTGTCTCCCTGTCTCACCGTGTGTCTCACTCTCTCTCTCCCCGTGTGTGTCTCCCTGTCTCTCTCCCCGTGTGTGTCTCCCTGTCTCCCTGTCTCCCCGTGTGTCTCCCTGTCTCTCTCCCCGTGTGTGTCTCCCTGTCTCCCCGTGTCTCCAGGCCAGGGACAGAACCCGGCTAGGCGTGCGAGTCTGTCCGCGGGTCTCCCTGTTTCCGTCCCCGCGTGGGGACTCAACATGCTGTGTGGCTCCGGTCTCCGCGCCGTCTGCCTGGGGGCCCAGGCCGTGAGGCAGCGGGACGTGGACATCGTCCTGGCCGGGGGGCAGGAGAGCATGAGCCAGGTGACTCTCTCTGTGTGTCTCCATGTGTGGCTTTGTGTGTGTCACTGTGTGTGTCTCCACACGTGTGTCTCCACGCGTGTCTCCGCGTGTCTCCACGTGTGTCTCTGTGTGTGTCTCTGTGTGTGTCTCTGTGTGTCTCCACACGTGTGTCTCCACACGTGTGTCTCCACGTGTCTCTGTGTGTGTCTCCGTGTGTCTCCACGCGTGTCTCTGTGTGTGTGTCTCTGTGTGTGTGTCTCCGTGTGTCTCCACGCGTGTCTCCACGTGTGTGTCTCTGTGTGAGTGTCACTGTGTGAGTCACTGTGTGAGTCACTGTGTGTGTCTCTGTGTGTCACTGTGTGTCTCTGTGTATCACTGTGTGTCTCTGTGTGTCTCTGTGTGTGTCTCCACGTGTGTCTCCACGTGTCTCCACGCGTGTGTCTCTGTGTGTTTCTGTGTGTGTTTCTGTGTGTGTCTGTGTGTTTCTGTGTGTGTCTCCGTGTGTGTCTCCGTGTGTCTCCGTGCGTGTCTCTGTGTGTGTCTCCGTGCGTGTCTCTGTGTGTGTCTCTGTGTGTGTCTCCGTGTGACTCCACGTGTGTCTCCACGTGTGTGTCTCTGCATTTGTGTCTCTTGCGTGTGTCTCCACACGTGTGCCTGTGTGTCTCCACGTGTGTCTCCACGTGTGTCTCCGTGTGTCTCTGCGTGTGTCTCCACGCATGGCTTTGTGTGTGTCTCTGTGTGTCTCTGTGTGTCTCTGTGTGTCTCCGTGTGAGTCTCTGTGTGTCTCCGTGTGTCTCTCTGTGTGTCTCCATGTGTGCCTGTGTGTCTCCACGCGTGTCTCCACGTGTGTCTCTGTGTCTCCATGTGTCTCTGCGCGTGTCTCCGCGCCTGTGCGTGTGTCACCCTGGGGTAACGTGTGTGTGTGTGTGTGTGCGTGTGTGTGTGTGTGTGTGTGCGTGTGTGCGTGTGTGTGTGTGTGTGCGTGTGTGAGTGTGTGCGTGTGTGTGTGCGTGTGTGTGTGTGTGTGCGTGTGTGCGTGTGTGTGTGTGTCTCCCCGTAGGCCCCCCACGCTGTGTACGTGAGGGCGGGGGTGAAGATGGGAGACGCCACGATGGTTGACACCATGACACACGACGGCCTCATAGACTCCACCCTGCACTACCACATGGGAGTGACCGGTAACACCACCACCACCACCACCACTACCACCACCACTACCACTACCACCACTACCAAACCACCACCACCACTACCAGACCACCACTACCAGACAACCACCACCACTACCAGAACACCACCACTACCACCAGACCACCACCAGACCACTACCAGATAACCACCACAACAACAACAACCGCCATTCGCCACTAAGTGACGGTAACGTCACCACGACGCTTGTGCCAGGTCAGGTGCACCTTGAGGCCACGTGACGTGTCAAACGTCCGCTGGCAGGAGGTCACGGGACAGACCCAGCAGATGCCATGGGTTGACTGACTGAGACGACTGGCTGATGCACCACCTGTGCCCCCTACTGTACCAACTTGCTGTGCTTTAGCCACCCGGCGCTCCGCTCGTTGTTGTGAGCGTCGCTCCTTCGCCCTCCGTTGTTGTTGGAGGGCGACTGCCTCCAACTGCCCAGTAGCGTCCTTCACGAGCCTCCTCCACAGAGGCCGATCTTGACACCGCTGGTACCAGTCATCGGCAAGTCCACTCAGCTCCACGTCCTCCTGTACCACATCACTCCATCTCTTCTCTAGCATCACTCCACACGCAGAAGCTCTCTGTCTCTCTCTCTCTCCCCGTGTCTCTCTCTCCCCGTGTCTCTCTCTCCCCCCGTGTCTCTCTCCCCGTGTGTCTCTCTCTCCCCGTGTCTCTCTCTCCCCCCGTGTCTCTCTCTCACCGTGTGTCTCTGTGTGTCTGCGTGTGTCTCTGTGTGTCTCTGTGTGTCTCTGTGTGTCTCTGTGTGTCCGCGTGTAGCGGAGAACGTGGCGAAGCAGTTCTCGGTGTCTCGCCGTGACCAGGACGACTTTGCGGCGCTGTCCCAGGCGCGCACCGCGGCCGCCGTGCAATCCGGAGCCTTTACGCGGGAGATCGCCCCCGTGTCTGTCGTCACGCGCAAGGGTGAGACACGGGGACACTGGGACACTGAGACACGGGGACACTGAGACACGGGGACACGGAGACACGGGGACACGGAGACAGGGAGACACACAGACACGGAGACACGGAGATACGGGGACACGGAGACACAGGGACACGGGGACACTGGGACACTGGGACACTGGGACACGGGGACACTGGGACACTGAGACATAGGGACACTGGGACACGGGGACACGGGGACACTGGGACACTGAGACACAGGGACACTGGGACACTGAGACACTGGGACATGGGGACACTGATACACTGGGACACGGGGACACTGGGACACGGGGACACTGAGACATAGGGACACTGGGACACTGAGACACTGGGACATGGGGACACTGATACACTGGGACACGGGGACACTGGGACACGGGGACACTGGGACACTGGGACACGGGGACACGGGGACACTGAGACACTGGGACATGGGGACACTGATACACTGGGACACGGGGACACTGGGACAAGGGGACACTGGGACACTGGGACATGGGGACACTGATACACTGGGACACTGGGACACGGAGACACGGGGACACTGGGACACTGGGACACGGGGACACGGAGACACACGGAGACACGGGGACACAGAGACACACGGAGAGACACGGGGACACTGGGACACTGAGACACAGGGACACTGGGACACTGAGACACTGGGACATGGGGACACTGATACACTGGGACACGGGGACACTGGGACACGGGGACACTGGGACACTGGGACACTGGGACACGGGGACACTGGGACATGGGGACACTGATACACTGGGACACTGGGACACGGAGACACACGGAGACACGGGGACACTGGGACACTGGGACACGGGGACACTGGGACACTGGGACACGGAGACACACGGAGACACGGGGACACAGACACACGGAGAGACACGGGGACACTGGGACACGGGGACACGGAGACACACGGAGACACACGGAGACACACGGAGAGACACGGAGAGACACGGAGACACGGAGACACAACCGTGGCTAATCGGAGGTGTGGGGGTAAGGATAACAACAACAAACTAAACAACAACAACAACAAACTAAACAACAACAACAAACTAAACAGCAACAACAACAAGGAGCAGCTCTACAGAGATGAGTTTGTCAATGGAGATGATGAAGAGCGTTCCAGACGGCCGCAGAAGAAGCAGCGCAATTTAAAGCACCGCACAAAGTGTAGAGTAGTGTGTAGTGTATAGTAGTGTAGTGTGTAGTGTAGTGTGTAGTGTAGTGTAGTGTATAGTGTAGTGTATAGTGTAGTGTGTAGTGTATAGTGTAGTGTATAGTGTAGTGTGTAGTGTGTAGTGTAGTGTATAATGTAGTGTATAGTGTAATGTGTATCCCTGTCTCCCCGTCTCTGTCTCTCTGTGCGTGTTTCTCTGTCTCCCCGTCTCTCTGTGAGTGTCTGTGTCTCTCTCTCTGTGTCTCTGTGTGCGTGTCTCTGTGTGTGTGTCTCTGTGTGTGTCCCTGTGTGTGTGTCTCTGTGTGTGTGTCTCTGTGTGTGTGTCTCTGTGTGTGTGTCTCTGTGTGCATGTCCCTGTGTGTGTGTGTCTCTGTGTGTGCGTGTCCCTGTGTGTGTGTGTGTCTCTGTGTGTGTGTCTCTGTGTGTGTGTTTCTCTCTGTGTGTGTGTTTCTCTCTGTGTGTGTGTTTCTCTCTGTGTCCCTGTGTGTGTGTTTTTCTGTGTGTGTCCCTGTGTGTCTGTGTATGTGTGTGTCTCTGTGCATGTCTAGGGGAGGTTGTCGTGACTCAGGATGAGTTTCCACGGCCTGGGACGACGGTTGAGAGTCTGGGACGACTCAAGCCGTGCTTCGTCACGGACGGAAGCGGCACCGTGACCGCCGGGAACTCATCCGGTACACGACAGACACGGGGAGAGAGAGAGACACGGGGAGAGAGACACGGGGGAGAGAGACACGGGGGAGAGAGACACGGGGGAGAGAGACACGGGGAGAGAGACACGGGGAGAGAGAGACACGGGGAGAGAGAGACACGGGGAGAGAGACACGGGGAGAGAGAGACACGGGGGAGAGAGACACGGGGAGAGAGAGACACGGGGAGAGAGAGACACGGGGAGAGAGCGACACGGGGAGAGAGAGACACGGGGAGAGAGAGACACGGGGAGAGAGAGACGCGGGGAGAGAGAGACGCGGGGAGAGAGAGACGCGGGGAGAGAGAGACGCGGGGAGAGAGAGACACGGGGAGAGAGAGACACGGGGAGAGAGAGACGGGGGGAGAGACACGGAGGGAGAGAGACACGGGGAGAGAGACACGGGGAGAGAGAGACGGGGAGAGACACGGGGAGAGAGAGACACGGGGAGAGAGAGACACGGGGAGAGAGAGAGACACGGGGGAGAGAGACACGGGGAGAGAGAGAGAGAGAGACACGGGGGTGAGAGACACGGGGAGAGAGAGAGAGAGAGACACGGGGGTGAGAGACACGGGGGAGAGAGACACGGGGAGAGAGACACGGGGAGAGAGAGACACGGGGAGAGAGAGAGAGAGACACGGGGGAGAGAGACACGGGGAGAGAGACACGGGGGAGAGACACGGGGAGAGAGAGACGCGGGGAGAGATACGGGGAGAGAGAGACACGGGGAGAGAGAGACGGGGGGAGAGACATGGGGGGAGAGAGACACGGGGAGAGAGAGACGGGGAGAGACACAGGGAGAGAGAGACACGGGGAGAGAGAGACACGGGGAGAGAGAGAGACACGGGGGAGAGAGACACGGGGAGAGAGAGAGAGAGACACGGGGGTGAGAGACACGGGGGAGAGAGACACAGTGGATGTGGTTGTATAGTAGTAGTGGTTGTAGTATAGTTATAGTGGTGGCTGTATAGTTATTTTTATAGTTGTGGTGGTTGTGGTAGTGGTGGTTGTTGTACCGTAGTGGTTGTGGTGGTTGTTGTAGCCTAGTGGTTGTGGTAGTTGTGGTAGTGGTGGTTGTGGTGGTTGTTGTACTGTGGTGGTTGTGGTGGTTGTAGTGTTTGTGGTGGTTGTAGTGGTTGTGGTGGTGGTTTTGGTGGTTGTAGTGTTTGCGGTGGTTGTAGTGGTTGTGGTGGTGGTTTTGGTGGTTGTAGTGTTTGTGGTGGTTGTAGTGTTTGTGGTGGTTGTGGTGGTTGTGGTGGTGGTTGTTGTACCGTGGTGGTTGTGGTGGTGGTTGTGGTGGTGGTTGTGGTGGTTGTAGTGGTTGTGGTGGTTGTAGTGGTTGTGGTGGTTGTAGTGGTTGTGGTGGGTGGTTGTGGTGGTTGTTGTACCGTGGTGGTTGTGGTGGTGGTGGTTGTGTTGGTTGTTGTACCGTGGTGGTGGTTGTGGTGGTGGTTGTAGTGGTTGTAGTGATTGTGGTGGTGGTTGTACCGTGGTGGTTGTGGTGGTGGTTGTGGTGGTTGTGGTGGTGGTTGTTGTACCGTGGTGGTTGTAGTGATTGTGGTGGTGGTGGTTGTGGTGGTGGTTGTGTTGGTTGTTGTACCGTGGTGGTGGTTGTGGTGGTGGTTGTGGTGGTGGTGGTTGTGGTGGTTGTACCGTGGTGGTTGTGGTGGTGGTTTTGGTGGTTGTAGTGGTTGTGGTGGTTGTGTTGGTTGTTGTACCGTGGTGGTGGTGGTTGTGGTGGTGGTGGTTGTAGTGATTGTGGTGGTGGTTGTAGTGATTGTGGTGGTTGTGTTGGTTGTTGTACCGTGGTGGTGGTGGTTGTGGTGGTGGTGGTGGTTGTAGGAGTGAACGACGGTGCTGCCGCCGTCTTGTTGATGACGGAGAGCGAGGCCCAGTCGCGGGGCCTGAAGCCTCTGGCTCGCCTGGTCTCCTGGGCGCAGGCCGGAGTGGAGCCGAGCATCATGGGAACAGGGCCCATCCCAGCCACAACCAAAGCGGTGAGGCAGCCACAACCACAACACAACAACCACAACCACCAAAACAACCATCGTCACAACCACCACCACAACCATCGTCACAACCACAACAACTACAACCACTATCACAACCACCACCACAACCACCATCACAACCACCAACACAACCACCGTCACAACCACAACACAGCAACCACAACCACCATCACAACCACAACCACAACACAGCAACCACAACCACCATCACAACCACCATCACAACCACCATCACAACCACAACCACAACACAGCAACCACAACCACCATCACAACCACCATCACAACCACCATCACAACCACAACCACAACACAGCAACCACAACCACCATCACAACCATCATCACAACCACCGTCACAACCACCATCACAACACAGCAACCACAACCACCATCACAACCACAACCACCATCACAACCACAACCACAACACAGCAACCACCATCACAACAACACCGTCACAACCACCATAATTGTTGATGTTGTGGTTGTTTAGCTGTTGATGTGGTTGATGTTATTGTTGTTTTTGTTGTGGTTGTTGTTTTTGTTGTGGTTGATATGGTGGTTGTTGTTGTGGTTATTGTTGTTGATGTTGTGGTTATTGTTGTTGATGTTGTGGTTGATGTTGTTGTTGTTGATATTGTGGTTGATGTGGTGGTTATTATTGTTGTTGATGTTGTGGTGGTTGTTGTTGTTGATGTTGTGGTGGTTGTTGTTGATGTTGTGGTTATTGTTGTTGTGTAGCTAGCGAAGGCTGGCTGGTCTGTGCAGGACGTGGATCTGTTTGAGCTGAACGAGGCGTTCGCCGCTCAGTCGCTGGCCGTGATCCGCAAGCTGGGACTCAACACGGAGAAAGTGAGACACACGGAGACACAGAGAGACACAGAGAGACACAGAGAGAGACACGGAGACACACACACAGAGACACACACAGAGACAGACAGAGACACACACACAGAGACAGAGACAGACAGAGACACACCGACACAGAGACAGAGACAGATAGAGACACACACACAGAGACACACACACAGAGACAGAGACAGACAGAGACACACACACAGACAGAAACACACACACACAGAGACAGACACAGACAGAGAGAGACACAGAGAGAGACAGAGACACCCACATGGAGACAGAGAGAGACACGGAGACAGAGAGACAGACAGAGACACAGAGAGACACACAGAGACAGAGAGACAGACAGACAGAGACGCACAGAGAGAGAAGCGCGGAGAGAGAAGCGCGGAGACGCGCGGGGATGCTGAGACAAGGGGGACATGGAGGCAGAGGGACGCAGAAAGACAATGGAAAGAGACAGAGACTGTCACCCTGTGTGTCTCCCCATGTCTCGCATTGGTTACATTGATCAATGATGAGACGTTGACTACCTCACCTGGTGTACAGGAGGTCGTGGGTTTGATCCCGACCCGAACGCCTGCTGCTGTATATTTGGAGTTTGAGTCTCTCTCTCTCTCTCCCCATGTCTCTCTCTCCCCGTGTCTCTCTCTCTCCCCCCGTGTCTCTCTCCCCGTGTCTCTTTCCCGCCATCTCTCTCTCCCCGTGTCTCTCTCTCTCCCCGTGTCTCTCTCTCCCCCCATGTCTCTCTCTCCCCCCGTGTATCTCTCCCCGTGTCTCTGTCCCCATGTCTCTCTCTCTCACCGTGTCTCTCTGTCCCCGTGTCTCTCTCTCCCCGTTTCTTTCTCCCCGTGTCTCTCTCCCCGTGTCTCTCTCTCCCCGTGTCTCTCTCTGTAGGTGAACGTGAGAGGCGGTGCGCTGGCTCTGGGTCACCCAATCGGTGCGTCTGGGTGCCGCGTGTTGGTATCGCTTCTCCACTCGCTGAGGGACACGGGCGGTGCCCGGGGGGTGGCGGCGCTGTGCGTGGGCGGTGGCATGGGGATCGCGGCGTGCGTGGAGACGGTGGAGACAGCCTGAGACGCGCACACACACACGCACACACACACGCACGCACACACACACGCACACACGCACACACACACACGCACACACAACAACAACAACAACCGCCATTCGCCACTAAGTGGCGGTGACGTCACCACGATGCTTGTGCCAGGCCAAGTGCACGTTGAGGCCACGTGAAATGTCGAACGCCCGCTGGCAGGAGGTCACGGGGCAGACCCAGCAGGTGCCACGGGTCGACTGACCGAGATGACCGAGATGACTGGCTGATGCACCACCTGTGCCCCCTACTGTACCAACTTGCTGTGCTTTAGCCACCCGGCGCTCCGCTCGTTGTTGTGAGCGTCGCTCCTCCGCCCTCTGTTGTTGTTGGAGGGCGACTGCCTCCAACTGCCCAGCAGTGTCCTTCACGAGCCTCCTCCACTGAGGCCGATTTTGACACCGCTGGTACCGGTCATCGGCAAGTCCACTCAGCTCCACGTACCTGTACCACATCTCTCCATCTCTTCTCTAGCCCGTGCCGCGCCCGTTTAGCCCCCTCGATTTGGCCGAACAAAAGCTGTTTAGGCATGCGGTGGCTGGGCATGCGGGCTACATGACCCAGCCAACGCAGCCTTGCCTGCCCGGAGGAGCTCACCAGTGAGCACCTATCTAATTATCTAATTAATAAGCACTACCACACACACGCACCACCACACACACGCACCACCACACACGCATGCACTCGCGCACACACACAAATTGCCCACACGCGCACGCACGCCTTACCCTACCTTTTCCTACATTTATCTAGCGCCCTAACCAAGGCGCTGTACAGTGAACTTATGTTGGCACAAGGCGAGATGAGACGAGCCGATGGGATATCTGTTCAATGTGGTGGCGGTGACGGCGGCGGCGATGCGTGGAATAAACGGAGGTGGAAATGAGACGGAGTGGATTGATGCCTGGCGGCTGTGGGGAGTTTGTGTCGGGGGGGAGGCGTCGTGAGGGCGAGTTGGAGAAGGAAGGGGGAGGGGGGGCAAGAGAGAATAAGTTGTGGGGGGGGGGGGGGTGCGATTGAAGTGCCACGGGCAGTGGGTCACAGTGAAGAGGAGCGAGGATCGAGCGTGGATGGAGGAACGGGAAGGGATCGGAAACGACTTCGACCGCAGAGGGGCGGTGCAGGTGTCATGTTCTTGGAGGGAGACGGAGTCTTCGTAGAGGCAACACGCTTTATTTCACCAACAGTTACACTAATCCCTAACACAAAGGGGTAATGGCCCCTTTCACCCACAACCTGGGGAGCTACAGCCTCCGGGCTATCGTACCTACAACTCTCCCTACTCCAGCCCTCCGGCTGGCTAGACCTAGGGGAGGCTGACCCACCGCTGGCCCGGTGGGTCCCTGACCACCGGCCCGTCCGGACCTGGCCCTCACAAGGGCATCAGGCCGAGGGAACCTCAGGGTCCTAACCCGACGGCCACTGGCACCACACTGAGCCCCGGCCCTTAGAAGGACGTCGGCGGCTTGGGGTTCAGGGTCTCCTTCTTCAAGTGGCTTCTGGCTTTGGCTTGAGACGGACTGACTCGCGCTCTCAGGGACCCGCCTTATATACTCTCTCTCCCTGAGGGGCGGGGTTCTGGGGGATCGTAGCTCCTGCCAGCCCCCTCCCCTCAGAGGGGTTCCAACCGCCGTTGGCCCGACCGGTCCGGACCGGTTTCTACCCCTCCCCCCCCCCCTGGTTGTGGCGCGTATGTGTCAATCATGACCACCACATCGGCAATGTCAAGTCGGGCTGAACGATTAATCGATTTCGAAATCAAAATTTGAAGCAATGCGATTAGCAAACAGCAAAGGCTGCAATTTGTTGAGATTTTATAAGTCCTATTATTGGAATTTTATTTTGTATTATAACTTGATTTATTTAACTTAATAGTTTTGTGTTTGATTATCCTATTTCAATTAAAACATTTTAATAAATACATGTTGGAAGCAATTCATATATTTCAAGTTCTCATCCTTTAGAATATTTTGAGCGGTTCATATTTTAATGGTATCACGTGGTAATGCTCCATCACATGTTTTAAATCTATTACACACTGAATATTGACCTGAAGCTGGACTTTAAAACATGTAGTCGCAAATCAAATCACAATATCTGTCAGACAAATCGCAATGAGATTTTTGTCCCCAAATCGTTCAGCCCCAATGTAAAGTGAGACGAGAGGAGAGTGAGGCCGTGGAGAGATTCATAAACTAAGCTACAAGGATTCATCTTCTTGGTTCTTTCGGTAAAGTCACGTAGAATGGAAATAAAAAATAATTTAAAAACGTGATAAAATAATTAGCACGATGTTTCAGCCACAACGCAAGCAGCCGTCCTCAGGTGGAGAACAAGTCTGTTCTCCACCTCCCCGACAGACCTGTTCTCCACCTGAGGACGGCTGCTTGCGTTGTGGCCGAAACGTGAGAATTATTTTATTACGTTTTTTTTATTATCATTTCCATTCTACGTGACTTTACCGAAAGAACCAAGAAGATAAATCCCTGCACTCACGAAAGCTTTAAATCGAAATTTAAGCTACATGGAATTTAAAAGATGATAGACGTGGAGCCAGTGGGTGTAGCTGAACGAGGAGGGGGTTTTAAAGATGATCCGGGCAGTGGCATGTGGAATCTGTTGGGAGTGCTTTGAACGTGTAGGACGGTAGACCGACCGTGAGAGAATTGCAATAGTCGATTCGAGTAAAGGCGAAGGGGCGAATCGGGTTTTTTGGTGGCAGTGATTGTGGTGAAACGGCGGATTTTACAAATACGAAGGTGAAAACGCAGGAATGAGTAGTGGTGGTTGTGTGGTCAAATAGGGAGATTAATGCGTCGAAGATTTCATCGAGGTTGCGGACAGACTACCGGAGTGATAGAGAATGGGCGAAAGGAGATGGTGGGACATGGTGGAGGAGAACGTGAAGCTGGGAAGAAAGAGGATTTGTATGTGTGTGTTTTCGTTTAAAGGGTTGATGGAGAGAAAGTGTTGGGTCATCCAAGACTGGGCGGTGATGAGATGAGAGGAAATGTGCAGAGCAAAATCTGGAGTGGGGGAGGAGGGGAACGAGAAAAAGAAAAAAATTAAAAAGTAAATAAAATAAAAAGAAGATAAAAAAGAGAAAGAATAGAGAAAAAAGAAACGTGTGCGTGGCGTCAGAAAAGAAATTACGTGGGAAGATTGAACGATGAGAGGTGGGATTCAAGTCGAGATCGATAAAGAGACTCGCTTTCCTACCCGGCTTCGCCCGGGACTTGGATTCACCACGCCCGGCCGCCTTTGTCTCCCCAGTGGCGATGTTCACACCACACCAGTTACTCGTTTGAGGCTGAGTCGAACTAGGGGAGGCCCAGGAGCGGTTCAAATAATCGTCACCGGTGGTGGCCGTGAGCGGGAATCGAACTCGGGTCGCCGGGTTCATAGCGCAGCGGCGCGCTAACCACTGCACCACCACTCCCCACACACAGCGCGCTAATTGCTACACTACCGCTCCCCACACACACACACACAGTGCCCTAACCACTGCACCACCACTCCCCACAGCGTGCTAACCGCTACACTACAACGCGCCACGCTTCCACACGCGCGGGTCACGTGACAAATGTGACGTCTCAGCTCACTTGCCGTGCAAAAAAATATATGCATTATTGAGCCTCCCCCCCAAAAAAAAACACAAAAGTGTATTTTAATATTTTGTGCATGGTGTACAGTCTGGAAAGTACCCACATGGCAAATTTCACGTTTGTTGCATGTCGAGAAGTACGCTGAACATTTTGAACACACACACATAATCACAACTTTGCCTTTTATATAGATGGATATTAAAGCGAAGGGCGCTGATGACAGAACCTTGGGGGACATTGACGGGTGAAGGGGGAGAGGTAACGTGGTCGAATAAGAGAGCCGAAGTGCGCAAGGACAGATAGAACTGGACTCGAGAAAGAGCGGTTGCCCGAGATGCCAAGAGAAGAAAGGGCAGAAGGGATTGGTCAATTGATCCTAATGGCGGTACCCCGGGATATAGCAAAATACAAAATGGCCGAATAATACAAATGGCCGAATAAAACAAAATGGCCGAAATCAGTGCTACTCCGCGATGTCGTAACGCAGCGAGGACGATTGCGCCGAAACCCTGAACGATCATCATACGCACCGTAGTGGTGCATCGTAGTGTACAGCTCGTCGAGATGAGTCGATTGCCGCATCGCCGGCCATCGACAGACTAAAAATAAGTAATATTTTTTTTAAAAACTTTTTAAAAACACGCTTTTATGAAATGTACTGGTAATGGCAGAATTCCACGACTCCAGGAAGTGGCCCCGAAGCTTGCCACAACGTAAGGGACTGTGGACAATTAGACCCAAGCCGAAACATAACAAAAATAATGTAAAAAAATATGTTTTGTATTTGTTATGATAGAATACAGTATTGTCATCAGTATGACATAAGTATACCAAGTTTGTACTCGATACCACATTGGGAAGTGGGTTAAAATTTAGTTACAAGATTTGAGGCTACAACAACAACAACAGAGTTAAAAGAAAGCGTGTAAAAAACCACAGCGACAAACACCGCCACACCAAACACAAGCATCCACCCGGACACCGAGCACGGACCAGTGATGCAAGCGGGCCAGGATGAGCACAAGCTGATGATGATACACACGAACCAGCGTCAGATCCGAAGTTATGTAGACGGGACCGTAGCGGTCGCAGCCCAGGCGTCGCCTTGCACGCCGATCAAACCCCGGCAGGTTCTGCGTCTCTCTCTCTCTCTCTGTCCCACTCATCGTCGTCGAGTGGATTTTTCTCCGGGTCCTCCAGCTTTTTTCCCTCCACATTTAGAATTAACGTCACAACGCGTTTTAGAGTTTTTCTGGCTGCCGCTATGAATGTCATACTTTTTGGTTCGTTTGGTAAAGTCACGAGGTATAAAATAAATAAAATCACGACGTTTCGGGCGCAACACAAGCGTCCGTCGTCAGGTGGGACAACCACAGCAAAAACAATTGCTGAAGTGGGCAAAAGGGCTGCCGTGACAAGAGGCTATATAGGTATGAGAGGGGGGAGCCAACGCGGAGAGAGAGAGGGGGGAGGGACCAGGGGGGAGAGACAGAGAGGGGGGAGGGGCCAGGGGGAGAGACAGAGAGGGGGGTGTGGGGTAGGGGAGTGAGTGAGGCATTGCTAGAGGGATGAGGAAATGAGCGAAGAAAAAGTGAGAGGGGAGAGGAGTCATCTTTTGTGAGAGCCGGGCCGCTTCTGAGAAAGTAGTCCCGTGGTACCTCGGTATACGACCGCTTTGAAATACGTCGAATTTGGTAGACGTCGTGTTTTGACGAGAAAAACATTTCTTGGGATACAACATCTTTGCTTGCCGGAACAGTATTGTGTGGAATGACCAGACAATGTCACACTTCAGGAACATTCTTAGAAGGCAAAAACAAACTTCAATGGACAGATTTTTAGTCAAACCAGAGTGCCATGACCTCACGCGACCATCGTTCGGTTGGCACCCACACACCCTGTCCTGTAGGGCCAGCACTGCACTTACAGCCTGGAGCCATCCAGCGCTATGATCCAGCGCACGCCGTGCCCCTATAGGGCCGGTACTACACCGACACCAGCGCACACCGTGCCCCTATAGGGCCGGTACTACACCGACACCATTGTGGTATCCGCCGACTTCGCGACACCTCACGCCGTGCCCCTATAGGGCCGGTACTGCACCCACAGCCTGTTGACATCATCCAGCGATTTCACTACACAAGAGTAATATGAGGATGCACCTGGGGGGTAACTGGGCGATGGTGATTGGCTCTGCTGGCCTCAGCCCGCAGCCAATGGGACGTCGAACCAGGGGCGTGGCCTGTGGCTGCATAGCAACATCTGGAAGGTTCCAGGGGGTGAGGCTGATGATTGGCTGCGTGCTATCACGTGGGCCAGGTGTTATAAGGGGTGTGAGGAGAGACAGCTCCGGGTCAGTGTGGAGAGGGGCTGAGGAGGGACCACGTCTGTGTCACCGGCACGTCAGCGGCCACGTGGCAGGCCGGAGGCCGTCTCTCAGAGGTCGCAACCGGGTACCCGATATCCGTACCCTACCCGATACCCGGCCAGGTACTGGCAGCCGGGTATCGGGTAGGGTACGGGTACCTGATTGCGACCTCTGGGATGAAGCCATGTTGCAGGCGTGGGTGGGTTGATTCTAGGAACTTGAATTGTGAGAAGAGACAAGACGTTGGGAAATGAGTGACAAACGGTGACTCACCAGTGACTCACGGATAACCCTACCCGGCCGCACCAGGGTCGGTAAGGAATCAAAACCCGTTTGCGACCTCTGCCGTCCCCTACACACCGTCAACCAGCGGCGTGAGGGAGCGAGCGGACGCCGCCACGTTCGGGGAACGGAGTAACAGGGGGAAGAGGAACCTGGCTTGTGAGGGAGCTGTGGAATGAAGAACGAAGGAAGAAAAGACAAAAGACACGATCTCGTCTGGAGCGCATTTATTAGACATGTGTAGGACTCTTACTGACGCGACAACTTCTTTGTCTTTCACGTTCCTTTTATTTCGCATACAGTTCACATCTCCGACGGCATCGTTCAATGTTCCTCCGTACTCTTCAATGTACAATTCTCCATCAGCCCCACTCGATGTCCCTCCGTTCGCTCGTTCTGCTGCTTCGCTCGCTCTCTCTCCACCAAGGTCCGTTACTCCGCTGCCTCGCTACGCTGTACTCGCTCCGTCCTTGCCACTCTGTCCGTACTCTCTATATCCACTGCTACCGTATACTGTATTCTCTTTGTCCACTGCTACCCTATACTATACACTCTTGTCCACTGCTACCTTATACTATACGCTCTTGTCCACTGCTACCCTATACTATACACTCTTGTCCACTGCTACCCTATACTATACACTCTTATCCACTGCTACCCTATACTATCCACTCTTGTCCACTGCGACCGTATACTATACACTCTTATCCACTGCTACCCTATACTATACACTCTTGTCCACTGCTACCTTATACTATCCACTCTTGTCCACTGCGACCTTATACTATACACTCTTATCCACTGCTACCCTATACTATACAATCTTGTCCACTGCTACCCTATACTATACACTTGTCCACTGCTACCTTATACTATCCACTCTTGTCCACTGCGACCTTATACTATACACTCTTATCCACTGCTACCCTATACTATACAATCTTGTCCACTGCTACCCTATACTATACACTTGTCCACTGCTACCTTATACTATCCACTCTTGTCCACTGCGACCTTATACTATACACTCTTATCCACTGCTACCCTATACTATACAATCTTGTCCACTGCTACCCTATACTATACACTCTTGTCCACTGCTACCTTACACTATACACTCTTATCCACTGCTACCTTATACTATACACTCTTGTCCACTGCTACCTTATACTATCCACTCTTGTCCACTGCTACCCTATACTATACACTCTTATCGACTGCTACCTTATACTATACACTCTTGTCCACTGCTACCTTATACTATACACTCTTGTCCACTGCTACCCTATACTATACACTCTTGTCCACTGCTACCCTATACTATACACTCTTGTCCACTGCTACCTTATACTATACACTCTTGTCCACTGCTACCCTATACTATACACTCTTGTCCACTGCTACCCTACACTATACACTCTTGTCCACTGCTACCTTATACTATACACTCTTATCCACTGCTACCCTATACTATACAATCTTGTCCACTGCTACCTTATACTATACACTCTTGTCCACTGCTACCTTATACTATACACTCTTGTCCACTGCTACCTTATACTATACACTCTTGTCCACTGCTACCTTATACTATACGCTCTTATCCACTGCTACCTTATACTATACACTCTTGTCCACTGCTACCTTAGACTATATGCTCTTATCCACTGCTACCCTATACTATACACTCTTGTCCACTGCTACCTTATACTATACGCTCTTGTCCACTGCTACCCTATACTATACGCTCTTGTCCACTGCTACCTTATACTATAAACTCTTGTCCACTGCTACCCTATACTATACACTCTTGTCCACTGCTACCCTATACTATACACTCTTGTCTCATTGCTACCTTCTACTATACACTCTTGTCCACGCTAACTTATATTCTACACTCTTGTCCACTGCTACCTTATACTATATGCTCTTATCACTGCTACCCTATACTATACACTCTTGTCACTGCTACCCTATACTATACACTCTTGTCCACTGCTACCTTATACCTATACACTCTTGTCCACTGCTACCTCTATACTATACACTCTTGTCCACTGCTACCTTATACTATACACTCTTGTCCACTGCTACCTTATACTATACACTCTTGTCCACTGCTACCTTATACTATACACTCTTGTCCACTGCTACCTTATACTATACACTCTTGTCCACTGCTACCTATACTATACACTCTGTCCACGCTACCTTGTACTATACACTCTTGTCCACTGCTACCTTTATTTATACGCTCTTGTCCACTGCCTACCTATACTATACACTCGTGTCCACCTGCTACCTTTATAACTATACACTCTTGTCCACTGCTACCTTATACTATACACTCTTGTCCACTGCTACCCTATACTATACACTCTTGTCCACTGCTACCTTATACTATACACTCTTGTCCACTGCTACCCTATACTATACACTCTTGTCCAGGCACCAACTCCAACGCCAACTCCAACACTCACAATGACTCCCGTATCTCCATACGATCACTGCCTTTATCCACGAACCAAACAACCCCAATTAATTATGTCATCCCCCGCTTCGCTACTCGCCCCCAGGCCCCCAGCCTCACGTGATCCTGTTATCGTAGCCACCCCGGCGCCCGTCCCAGACACTTACCCTCTCGACCAATCACCGGTCTGCGTCCTCAGTTACCCTGAACACCTGTGGCGTCTCTTAATGACCTCACCCCTTAATTGGCGCAACAACAACTCTATGTCCTCAGTTGCCCCCACTGTCCGCTGCACGCTCGCATCGCAACCAATCGCGTGGCGCGTGTCATTTCAAGTCCTACACAAGTATCAGAGCAACATATAGCTTTGGTCGAGCAGTTGTATCAATGGGATACATTATTGTCAGCATGAAAAATGATGAAAGATAAGAATATCTTTCCATGCCGTTTCTCTGGCAATGAAACGGTTGTTGTGTTAAGATGTTCGAATACCGAATAGATTGCTTTTTGCAAGGAAATCAAGTCTGCATGATCCACACACGTTGCTTCGTGGCAAAACATGCAAACGTGCTCTGATAATGAGTCTATGCATTGTCTTTGAAAATGATTGGCCTACACCAGAGACGGCCTTCTGTGTGGCCTAGTCTCACCAGCAGTGTTCGTCGACGAGAAATCAATGGCAAAAAGGCGAACGGTACAGTGGCAATGCCAAATATCACAGCACTTACAGCTCGAGTCGAGCGATGGAGTGCCGCTTGCGTGACGAGGCACCGTGTGTGTGTCACGGTGTGTGCTTATGACCGGCTCCAGTTCAACAGCAGAGGTCTCACTCCGAATCAGTCGAGCGGCATTATCTTTTCATCGGTTGCGTAACGCTGTGTGGAAGCTACCTGGTCTGTCGCTCCGCACGAAGCTTCATGTCTTCTCGGCCACAGTAATTCCCTCCCTTCTCTACGCATGCGAAACATGGACCCCCCCTAATGGAGCATCTTCGCCGGTTGGAAACATTTAGGCTGGCCTGCCTACGATCCATCCTGGGTTTAACCAGGTTAGATTGTGAAGAGTTCACAAATCCTCCAAAGATCTGGGCCATGTCCCATCGGTGAGCTCCTCCAGCAGGCAAGGCTGTGTTGACTGGGTCATGTAGCCCACATGCCCAGCCACCGCATGCCCAAAGAGCTTTCGTTCGGCCAGTTCGAGGGGGCTAAACGGGCACGGCACGGGCCAGAGAAGGGATGGAGTTATGTGGTATAAGAGGCTCATGAAGGACGCTACTGGGCAGTTGGAGGCAGTCGCTCTCCAACAACAATCGAGGGCAGAGGAGCGACGCTCAGAACAACGAGCAGAGCCCCGGGTGGCTAAAGCACAGCAAGTTGGCACAGTAGAGAGCACAGGTGGTGCATCAGCCAGTCATCTCGGTCATCTCAGTCAGTCGACCAGTGGCACCTGCTGGGTCTGTCCCGTGACCTCCTGCCAGCGGGCGTTCGACACTTCACGTGGCCTCAACGTGCACCTGGCTTGGCACAAGCGTCGTGGTGACGTCACCGTCACTTAGTGGCAAATGGCGGTTGTTGTGATGGTGGTTGTCATGGTGGTGTGTGTGTGTGTGTAAGGCGTGTGTGTGTGTGTGTGAGGGAGAGACGCACACAAACACACAGAAGGCCCGAGCAGACGCGGTTGTAGTGAAAATTACTTCTCATTTATTCTTCACAAGAACTCGCGCAGAATTTACAGCCACCCACCCGCCCGCCCCTAACCCCACATCTACCCCTAACAACCCATACCCCTATCCACCGCTACGCCTTCCAAACTATACCCCTAGCCATCCCCAAATACCCATGCCCACCCCTTCCTCCCCATCGTGACCATGAACCCCCTCGGCCTGGGTGAGGAGGAAGAAGCATCTCCCCCCCCCTCCCACTAAAAAGTGACGCACACAGACGGCCTCACGAATCGCCACAACAGCAGCAGCGGCAAACGAACCCACAGAGACTTCAGGCTCTAGAACCTGAGAACCCAGAACTTCTAGAACCTGAGAACCCAGTCTCCCAGTGTCTCTAGAACCTGAGAACCCAGAACTTCTAGAACCTGAGAACCCAGTCTCCCAGTGTCTATAGAACCTGAGTCCCGGTCTCCCTGACTCTCTGGACTCATTCACTGTCTGATTCTTCACATTCGTAGCCACCGGAGCTCCTAAACTCTAGCAACATCTCATCAGCATCATCGTCATCATCGCCATCGCCACGATCACCACCATCGACACCATCGACACCATCGACACCACCGGCACCATCACCACCATCGCCACCATCACGCCCATCGACACCACCGGCACCATCACCACCATCGACACCATCGCCCCCATCTCCACCACTGGCACCATCACTACCACCGGCACCATCACCACCATTGCCACCATCACCGGCACCATCACCACCAGCACCACCACCACCATCTCCACCACCGGCACCATCACCACCACCACCACCACCATCGCCACCTCCGGCACCATCTCCACCACCGGCACCACCATCACCGCCTCGAGCCCGGCCCCTCCCTCGCCCCCTGCCCCGTCGTGGGGGCCTGCCCACCAAGCCCCTGCCCCTACCTCTGCCCCTCCCTCCCCTCCCTCTGGCCCTGGCCCCCCTAGAGGAGAGGTCCTGGGTGGGGTGGGTGGTGGGGTGAGAGGTGGGGTGGGTGGTGGGGTGGGTGGTGGGGTGGGTGATGGGGTGGGTGATGGGGTGGGTGATGGGGTGGGTGGTGGGGTGGGTGGTGGGGTGAGAGGTGGGGTGGGTGGTGGGGTGGGTGATGGGGTGGGTGGTGGGGTGGGTGGTGGGGTGAGCGGTGGGGTGAGCGGTGGGGTGGGTGGTGTTTTGGCTGGTAGGGTGGGTGGTGGGGTGGGTGATTGGGTGGGTGGTGTTTTGGCTGGTGGGGTGGGTGGTTGGATGGGTGATTGGGTGGGTGGTGGTGTGGCTGGTGGTGTGGCTGGTTTTGTGGGCGAGGAGGGAGGAGGGGCGGGCACAAAGCGCGCGGGAGAGGAGCGAGCGCAGGGAGGGGGCCGCCAGCGGAGTAGAGGAGAACCACGGAGAGGTGGAGGAGGGAGCCTCCCCCGGCGGAGAGTCCAGGGGGGTCAAGTAGAGGGGGCCGGGGGGCCCCCCCTCGCTGGCACAGCAGGACGAGGGGGGGCTGATCACATGGGGGGGGAGGGGAGGGGGGGGGCACAAGGAGGAGGGAGAGACGGTAACGTTAGTGAGGCGATGCAAGCGAGTGCCGGGAGGCGCTCTACACGCACCAAACACTCGTGTGGTCAGGGTGGTGGCGTTTGTTGTGGTGGTGTAGTGTGGTTGTTGTGGTGGTGTAGTGTAGTGTGGTAGTTGTGGTGGTGTAGTGTGGTTGTTGTGGTTGTTGTGGTAGTGTGGTGTGGTTGTTGTAGTGTAGTGTGGTTGTTGCGGTTGTGTAGTGGGGTTGTTGTGGTAGTGTGGTTGTGGTAGTTGTGGTAGTGAAGTGGTTGTGGTAGTTGTGGTTGTTGTGATAGTTGTGGTTGTTGCGGTAGTTGTGATTGTTGTGGTTGTTGTGGTAGTTTAGTGTGGTTGTTGTGGTAGTGCAGTGTGGTTGTTGCGGTAGTTGTGGTTGATGTGGTTGTTGTGGTAGTGTGGTTGTGGTAGTTGTGGTAGTGTAGTTGTTGTAGTTGTGGTTGTGGTAATTGTGGTTGTTGCGGTAGTTACATTTTGGAGAGGTAGGTTTCGTAAATGCGGACCGGACAACGCTCACGATCCCAGAGATTTTCCGACATAATTCCTGAAATGATCGAAAACATCATGATCACCATCACCAATACCATCACCAACAATAACATGAACATCACCACCACCACCACCATCATCATCAGTCACTGCAGCAGGATAAATAACCCATAATAGAGGTGTTTGTTGGGGTTAGATCGCGTAAAAGTGCCGTTAAAACCCGCCATCACAAACGTGTCCGTCGCCTAATGAGGCTAGCTGCGATTAAATCTTGACTTAAAGCTTTAAAGCCACGTAGGCGGAAAAGATAACACGAAATTATCGACGTTTCGATCGCAACACAAGCGGTCGTCTTCAGGGATTTATTTTGTCTGCCTCCGTGGCTTTACCGAAAGAAAGAATGTTGTGAGTTGCAATCACCGGCGAAACGTCGAACTCAGATTGTAAATGTTGTGGCTTGGCTCTCCAACTCACAACCAGTGTGCTGTACTAGTATACTACACTATACACTACACTATACACTACACACTATACACTACAACATACACTACACTGTACACTAGTATACTACACTATACACTGCACTATACACTACACTATACACTACACTATACACTAGTGCTGTACTAGTATACTACACTATACACTACACTATACACTACACTAGTGCTGTACTAGTATACTAAACTATACACTACACTATACACTAGTGCTGTACTAGTATACTACACTATACACTACACTATACACTACACTATACACTAGTGCTGTACTAGTATACTACACTATACACTGCACACTAGTGCTGTACTAGTATACTACACTATACACTACACTATACACTACACTACACACTACACCAGACATAGGCAAAGTACGGCCCCCGGGCCGTATATGGCCCGTTGGGCTTTTAAATTATTATTAAATTAAATTTTACCTTCCTCCTGTAATGCCCCCATTTTCCCATTAGATGGCGCACGTTGACCGGGAGTGTGGTATATAGGGCTGGAAAGGGCACATGATCTCGCAATGCATTGTGGGCCTGTCAGCGCCATTTTCAGGGTTTGTTTACATTGCTGAGTTAGATATGGTGCTCCCTTCACTTTTTCGCTTTGCCCTGTGAGCCCTTCTGTAAAGTGAGCGGATCAAGGAAACGAAAAGTGGACAATGAGTTTCGATTTAAAGCTTTCGTGACTGCAGGGATTCATCTTCTTGGTTCTTTCGGTAAAGTCTCTGTCTACTCGACAGAGTCTCTGTCTACTCGACAGACCTGCTCTCCACCTGAGGACGGCTGCTTGCGTTGTGGCCGAAACGTCGTGATCATTATTTTATTATTTCCATTCTACGTGACTTTACCGAAAGAACCAAGAAGATGGACAATGAGTGTTTAACACGGAGTGGACAACAAAATACTTTTCACTGAAGTCCAATCGAAGGCTGTATGCCTGATATGCCGAGAAACTGTCGCAGTTTTCAAGGAGTGCAACATCAGCCGTCACTTTGCTACGAAGCATGCTGACTACGCGAGCAAGCCGTCAACGCAAGAATGGGCGGCTACGGCTCAGAGGTTGGCGGCTAATTTACAGACTCGGCAACATTTTTTTCACCGACAAACTGCGATTCAAGAGTCAACTACCAAGGCAAGTTTTTTGGTGGCATACGAAACAGCAAAGGCTGCTAGCAAGCCTTTCTCCGAAGGCGAGTTTGTAAAAGAATGCACGGTACAGACAGCAGACATCTTGTGTCCGGAGATCAAAAGCAAATTTGAAAAAGTCAGTTTATCACGCAGGACTGTGACTCGCCGTGTGGAACTGACTGATGAAAATATAGCCAGTCAATTAAACAAAAAGTCTGATTCCTTTGAATTATATTCACTAGCACTGGAGGAAAGTACGGACGTAAAAGACACTGCTCAGCTCCTCATTTTTATCCGAGGCATTGACTTGTCAATGCCTGAACGGGCGACGTCGATTCTGAATGTGGAGGGGGGGAAAACCGGAGGATCTGGAGGAAAATCCACGCAACCACGGGGAGAGCGAAGGGAGACACAGACTGCAAATACACAGCAGCAGGCGTCAGGGTCGGGATCGAACCCACGACCTCCTGTACACCAGGCGAGGTAGTTAACATCTCCTAGCCACCGCGTGGCTCCCCCCCCACCTCAATCTGCTAAAGTGTCTCCCTCCTCCCGCTGCCCCCCCTCGCTCACCTGCTACGTCGCTCCCCGCGTCCGCTCCGCTCCCTCGGTAGGCGAGAGCCCTCCCAGCGGAGTCCCCGGTGGGCCGGGAGCGTGAAGAGGAGGAGGAGTTGGGAGCGGACCGCACGAGCAGCGAGCGCGTGGAGAGGCGCCCGTGCTGCGTCGGGGAGTGCAGCTGGAAGCCCCAGGCGAGGTAGTAGAGGAGCGAGAAGAGGAGAGACCACGGGGAATGGAGGCCCATCAGGCCGCTCGCCCACAGGTGCTCCTCGCAGACGCGCGACGACGGCCATGGGCCTGCCACGGGGGGGGGGGGGGGGGGAGACACGGGGGAGTAAACGATATTCAACATCGCCTGCCACGCAGCACACCGAGGAGAGAGGCTTTGCTACAGCGGAGGAGGTGCAAGAGAATTCCAACGGGACCTACGTCTCCACCTCATCAGCCTCGTCAAGACCCGGGTTCGATTCCCGCTCACGGCAAACACCGGTGACGATTGTCTGAACCGGTCCTGTGCCCCTCCTAGGTCGACTCAGCCTCAAATGAGTACCTGGTGCGATGTGTAAACATCGCTAGCACTGGGGAGACAAAGGCGGTCGGGCGTGGTGCTGGCCACCCACCCCCTCGTGTGTCGTGCCGGCCTTCATAGGTGCTCGCTAACAGCACTTGCCCCAACAGCCCGTTTGGGCTACACGGGAAATCTTTGCGAGTTTCCCAGCCCCACCACTCCCACCACGTGTCTCCGGCACGAACCGTTGGAGCTGAGGGTCTCGCTGAGACGCAGCTGGAAGTCCGAGTAACACGCGTCGGTGAAGATGTTGTCTTGCCTGCCGCAGTCGCCCAGGTGCTGCACTCACGGCAAAACACAGGGTGCACACACACACGTACACAGTGTGTACGTGTGTATGTCTTTGTTTTTGTGTATGTATCTGTGTGTGTCACTGTGTGTGTGTGTGTGTCCATGTGTGTCACTGTGTGTCTCTGTGTGTGTCTCTGTGTGTGTGTCTCTGTGTGAGTCTCTGTGTGAGTCTCTGTGTGTGTTACTGTGTGTGTCAATGTCTGTGTCACTGTGTGTCACTGTGTGTCTCTGTGTGTCTCTGTGTGTGTCACTGAGTGTGTCTCTGTGTGTGTCTCTGTGTGTGTCTGTGTGTGTGTGTCTCTGTATATGTCTCTGTGTGCGTCTCTGTGTGTGTCTGTGTGTGTCTCTGTATATGTCTCTGTATATGTCTCTGTGTGCATCTCTGTGTGTGTCTGTGTGTCTCTGTATATGTCTCTGTGTGCGTGTCTGTGTGCGTCTCTGTGTGCGTCTCTGTGTGCGTCACTGTGTGCGTCTTTGTGTGCGTCACTGTGTGCGTCTCTGTGTGCGTCTCTGTGTGCGTGTCTGTGTGCGTCTCTGTGTGCGTCTCTGTGTGCGTCACTGTGTGCGTCACTGTGTGCGTCACTGTGTGCGTCTCTGTGTGCGTCTCTGTGTGCGTCTCTGTGTGCGTCTCTGTGTGCGTCTCTGTGTGCGTCTCTGTGTGCGTCTCTGTGTGCGTCACTGTGTGCGTCACTGTGTGCGTCTCTGTGTGCGTCTCTGTGTGCGTCTCTGTGTGCGTCACTGTGTGCGTCACTGTGTGCGTCACTGTGTGCGTCTCTGTGTGCGTCTCTGTGTGCGTCTCTGTGTGCGTCTCTGTGTGCGTCTCTGTGTCTGTGTGTGTCTCTTTGTGTGTATCTGAGTGTGTATCTGTGTGTGTCTCTGTGTGTGTCTCTGTGTGTCTCTGCACGTGTCTGTGTGAGTGTTGTAATGTCTATGTGTGTGTGTCTCTGTGTGTTGTGTCCTCTGGTGTGTCTGCACGTGTCTGTGTGAGTGTGTATGTCTATGTGTGTATGTCTATGTGTGTGTATGTGTGGTGTAGTGTGTGTCTCTGTGTGTATGTCTATGTGTGTGTCTCTGTGTGTGTGTCTCTGTGTGTGTCTGTGTGTCTCTGTGTGTGTCTCTGTGTGAGTGTCTCTGTGTGAGTGTGTGTGTGTCTCTGTGTGTCTCTGTGTCTCTGTGTGTGTCTCTGTGTGTCTCTGTGTCTCTGTGTGTCTCTGTGTGTCTCTGTGTCTCTGTGTGTGTCTCTGTGTGTCTCTGTGTCTCTGTGTGAGTGTCTCTGTGTGAGTGTGTGTACGCACCTTGTGTATGCACACGCACAGGTAGTAGAGGCTGTCTGCCGAGTACTCGCGGCCACTCGGCCTCCTGGCCTCCCGCAGGAAGCGGCAGAGGCCGACGCAGAGCTCCTTGGAGAGACACGCCGAGACACGGTCTGCACACACCGCTACGCAGGAGAGAGACACGGGGGAGACACGGGAGAGAGACACGGGGGAGGGGGGGAGGGAGGAGGATGAGGGGGCAGAGAAGAGGGAGTCGCGAGGAAACACCGAGAGGAGATTGTGGGAGCAGGAGGATGACGGAGATGCAGCGATGGTCTCCCCGTGTGTCTCCCCGTGTCTCCCCGTGTCCCCATGTCTCCCCGTGTCTCCCCGTGTGTCTCCCCGTGTCTTCATGTGTCTTCACGTGTCCCCACATCTCCCCATGTCTCCCCCTGTGTGTCTTCGTGTCTCTCCCCGTGCCTCCCCGTGTCTCCATGTGTCTCCACGTGTGTCTCCCCGTGTCTCTTCCCGTGTCTCCATGTCTCCCCGTGTATCTCCCCGTGTGTTTCCCCGTGTCTCCCCGTGTCTCTCCCCGTGTCTCTCCCCGTGTCTCCCCCCGTGTCTCTCCCAGTACATCCCCCGTACCGTCCTCCTCCTCCTCCTCCGCGTGTCTCCCCCTCCACGTGGTCTCCGCGTGTTCCCCGCGTGGTCTCCGTCGCCGCGTCTCGGCCACCCACAGCCTCCACGCGTCCGAGCCGCACTCGGCGCTCAGAGGAGTCTCCCTCACCCCCCCCGCATCCCCGCCCTGGAGAGCCGGACTATGGGGACCCGGTAGACACCAGGGATCAGGATCGGTTTCACCGGTGGGATCAAGGCCATGGGAGCGATCGACGCGATCGGAGGTCCCGCGCGGATCAATGGCCCCGCAGGGCTGATCAATAAAGCCCAAGGGGCTCATCTGTGTCGTCCCCTCGGAGGCTTCGCGATCGATCGGCCCGGTGGGATCGAGGCACTCCGAGGGATCGCGCGGATCACCGGGGGCGATGGTGCCGCAGGTATCGATGAGCTCCATCGGATCGTCGGGATCAAAGAGATCGGCGGACTCGATGAGATCGATGGGATCGATGACGAGACCGATATTATCGGTGGGATCAATGAGGTCAATATCGGCGGGATCAATGGAATCGGCGTGACCGACGAGACGATCGGTGGGATCAACGTCGGCGGGACCTACGCGACTAATAGGATCGGCGGGATCTGTGGGATCGGAGCGAGGGGAGCAGTGGAGTCGGATGGGCAGAGGCGGCGTGGGAGACAGGAGGTCTGAGCTGAATCTGGGATCTTGGGCTCGGAGAGGCAAAGGTGGTCCTGGAACAGCAAACAGGGGCCAGAGGTTAGTGAGCATCGCAGCATCGCCAACGGTATCGTGACCCGTCATCACACGTAGAGACACAGACACACGCAGACACACGCAGATACACACGCAGACACACGCAGACAGACACACGCAGACACACAGACACACACACAGACACACAGAAACACACACGCAGAAACACACACGCAGAAACACACGCAGACAGACACACGCAGACAGACACACACACAGACACACACACACACAGAAACACACACGCAGACACACACAACAACAACAACCGCCATTCGCCACTAAGTGGCGGTGACGTCACCACGATGCTTGTGCCAGGCCAAGTGCACCTTGAGGCCACGTGAAGTGTCGAACGCCCGCTGGCAGGAGGTCACGGGGCAGACCCAGCAGGTGCCACGGGTCGACTGACCGAGATGACCGAGATGACTGGCTGATGCACCACCTGTGCCCCCTACTGTACCAACTTGCTGTGCTTTAGCCACCCGGCGCTCCGCTCGTTGTTGTGAGCGTCGCTCCTCTGCCCTCCATTGTTGCTGGAGGGCGACTGCCTCCATCTTCCCAGGATGATGATGCTGCTGCTGATGATGATGCTCATGCTGCTGCTAGTGATGATGATGCTGATGATGATGCTGATGATGCTACTGCTGATGATGATGCTGCTGCTGATGATACTGCTGATAATGATGATGCTGATGATGATGCTCCTGCTGCAGCTAGTGATGATGCTGCTGCTGATGATGCTCCTGCTGCAGCTGATGCTGCTGCTAATGATGAGGATGCTGATGCTCATGCTGATGCTGATGATACTGCTGCTGATGATGCTGCTGCTGATGATGCTGATGATGATACTGCTGCTGCTGTTGATACTGCTGCTGATGATGCTGCTGCTGATGATGTTGTTAACCCCTGCTCTGCTCACCCTCCTCATCGGACGAGTCGTCCGTGGTGCTCGACCAGGTGGAGCCCACCGATGGGATGGCGCAATCCATCCGTGCGGCAACACCACACTCGGAGTCCAGCAGAGATGTCTTGTGGCGAAACTGAGAGACGAGAGTGAGAGAGTGAGAGGGTGAGTGAGAGGGTGAGTGAGAGGGTGAGTGAGAGGGTGAGTGGGTGAGAGGGTGAGTGAGAGGGTGAGTGGGTGAGTGAGAGGGTGAGTGAGGGGTGAGTGAGTGAGTGACAGGGTGAGTGAGTGGGTGGGTGAGTGAGAGGGTGAGTGTGAAGGGTGAGAGGGTGAGTGGGTGAGAGGGTGGGTGAATGAGAGGGTGAGAGGGTGAGTGAGTGAGTGAGTGAGAGGGTGAGTGAGTGGGTGGGTGAGTGAGTGAGAAAGTGGGTGAGTGAGAGGGTGAGTGAGTGAGAGAGAGGGTGAGTGAAAGGGTGATAGAGTGAGAGGGTGAGTGAGAGGGTGAGTGAGAGGGTGAGTGAGTGGGTGAGTGAGAGGGTGAGTGAGAGGGTGAGTGAGTGGGTGAGGGGGTGAGTGAGAGGGTGAGTGAGGGGGTGAGTGAGAGGGTGAGTGAGTGAGAGGGTGAGTGAGAGGGTGAGTGAGAGGGTGAGTGAGTGGGTGAGTGAGTGGGTGAGTGAGAGAGAGGGTGAGTGAGGGGGTGAGTGAGAGGGTGAGTGGGTGAGTGAGGGGGTGAGTGAGTGGGTGAGTGAGTGAGAGGGTGAGTGAGAGGGTGAGAGGGTGAGTGAGAGGGTGAGTGAGTGGGTGAGTGAGTGGGTGAGTGAGAGGGTGAGTGAGGGGGTGAGTGAGAGGGTGAGTGAGTGAGTGGGTGAGTGAGGGGGTGAGTGAGAGGGTGAGTGAGTGAGTGGGTGAGTGAGAGGGTGAGTGAGTGGGTGAGTGAGGGGGTGAGTGAGAGGGTGAGTGAGTGGGTGAGTGAGTGAGAGGGTGAGTGAGAGGGTGAGTGAGTGGGTGAGTGAGTGGGTGAGTGAGTGAGTGAGTGAGAGGGTGAGTGAGGGGGTGAGTGAGTGAGAAGGTGAGTGAGGGGGTGAGTGAGTGAGAGGGTGAGTGAGGGGGTGAGTGAGAGGTGAGTGAGTGGGTGAGTGAGTGGGTGAGTGAGAGGGTGAGTGAGAGGGTGAGTGAGAGGGTGAGTGAGTGGGTGAGTGAGTGGGTGAGTGAGTGGGTGAGTGAGTGGGTGAGTGAGAGAGAGGGTGAGTGAGAGGGTGAGTGAGGGGGTGAGTGAGAGGGTGAGTGAGGGGGTGAGTGAGAGGTGAGTGGGTGAGTGAGTGAGAGGTGAGTGAGTGGGTGAGTGAGAGGGTGAGTGAGGAGGTGAGTGAGTGGGTGAGTAAGAGGGTGAGTGAGTGAGAGGGTGAGTGAGAAGGTGAGTGAGAGGGTGAGTGAGAGGGTGAGCGAGTGAGAGGGTGAGCGAGTGAGAGGGTGAGTGAGAGGGTGAGTGAGAGGGTGAGTGAGTGGTGAGTGAGTGAGTGAGTGGGTGAGTGAGAGAGGGGGTGAGTGAGAGGGTGAGTGAGGGGGTGAGTGAGAGGGTGAGTGAGGGGGTGAGTGAGTGAGAGGGTGAGTGAGGGGGTGAGTGAGTGAGAGGGTGAGTGAGGGGGTGAGTGAGAGGTGAGTGGGTGAGTGAGTGAGAGGTGAGTGAGTGGGTGAGTGAGAGGGTGAGTGAGGAGGTGAGTGAGTGGGTGAGTAAGAGGGTGAGTGAGTGAGAGGGTGAGTGAGAAGGTGAGTGAGAGGGTGAGTGAGAGGGTGAGCGAGTGAGAGGGTGAGCGAGTGAGAGGGTGAGTGAGTGTCACTCACATTGTCCAGGGTTTCCGTGAGTTTCCGTTTCCGTGACAGCGTCCCCATGACAACCGAGGAGATCTCCTCATCTCCTGCACAAGAGAGAACCACGGTGGCTTAGAGATGTTAACTACCTCGCCTGGTGCACAGGAGGTCGTGGGTTCGATCCCGACCCTAACAACGCCTGCTGCTGTATATTTGGAGTCTGCGTGTCTCTCCGTGGAGATGTTAACTACGTCGCCTGGTACGCAGGAGGTCGTGGGTTCGATCCCGACCCTAACAACGCCTGCTGCTGTATATTTGGAGTCTGCGTGTCTCTCCGTGGAGATGTTAACTATGTCGCCTGGTACGCAGGAGGTCGTGGGTTCGATCACGACCCTAACAACGCCTGCTGCTGTATACTTGGAGTCTGCGTGTCTCTCCATGGAGATGTTAACTACCTCGCCTGGTACGCAGGAGGTCGTGGGTTCGATCCCGACCCCTGACGATGCCTGCTGCTGTATACAGGTAGTCCCCCGAGTTACGATATTTCGATCTTACGATGGCGATACGACAAAATTGCGGCAGGCAAACGCAGTAGCGTACGAGGTACGAATCTTGGTGAGTACAGTCCAATATGATACGTTACGATACGTTCAATGCATGTGTGATACGTAGCTTTAGCGATTTCATTTGAGGGTTACCACGAAACTATACGTTCAATGCATGTTAAAAGTTTTTTTCATAGCAGATAGGATTGTTTCCTGAAAAAAACTTTCTATTAAATTGCAGTTCATATAGGTAGGCTAAGAATTTACCTCGTTTTTTTACTTTACATTTCACTGTGCAATACAGTATTGTAATTAATAAATACATACAGTATATAGTTTACACAGTACGCTACTGCAAATTAATCTGTTTTGCTAAATTTTCACCATTCTTTAAGACTCCTGGGTAGGCTAGGCCATCTTCGACTTACGATATTTTTGACTTACGACGATGGGGTCGTCGTAACGCATCTCCATCGTAAGTAGAGGAACTGCCTGTACATCACTTGGTTGAGCCGCTATCATTATTACACGCTTTTATTATTTAACTCACTCTCTCTGTTGTTGTTGTTGTTGTCGTATCCTCAAATATTGTAACTCAATTTTAACCCACTTCCCAATGTGGTATCGACTGTACGGTGTTTTTTTCTGCAATATTTTGCTGTCTTTTCTTGGATTTTCTGTTTGCACTCAGTCACATAGTCACTTTAAGATGTTTTTTTGTTCATGTTTTTGTTTTTTGTCTGTTGCGGTTGCACCCGATTTAAGAGCCGAATGGCTCACCTAATCAATGAACTTGAACTTGACTGCAAACTTGTTATACATATTGTCATACTGAAGGCAGTACTATATTCTATAAAAAAAAAAATATTTTTAAACATTCATTTTTATTGATGACCACTGCCATGGCCGCGCCCATGGCCGCCGCTGCTACGGCTGTCGGGGCTGGAGGTGAGTGGCCGCCGGGTGGGTTGACGTGGGGGCCGCAAGCTGGCCCCTGCCTGGACGAGCGTGCGTTACAGGCGTACCGGAGCATCCCGCCGGCTGACAGGGCGTCTGACGCTCCAGGCGGCTCGTCAGCAGATGGCTGCTGCGTTTGAGCCTCAAATTTTCCACGCGTCGGCAGGAGGGGGAGTCGCCTTTGGTCTTGAGGTGTGCGCGCTCCTGGTGCTGGCTCAGGCCGCCTACCCCGACCTGGAGGGGAAGGCCTTGGACTCCCTGGCCCTCCACAGGTTGCTGGCCCTCGCGGCCGAGCTGAGCGTCGTGGAGGAGGCCAAGATAACATCGCTGGTCGTGGCGCACAACATGCAGGCTCGCCTCGCTCAGCGACGCCCGGCCGTGGTGGCGGCCGGGCGTCGCTCGCGGGAGGGACGCCGCTGCTCGCCGGCCGGAGAGGCGGTGGCGGGTGCGACCTCCTCGTCCGCAAGGCGCGGGGGGCAGGTCACCTGCTTCCGGCGTGGCCAGCCGGCCACTTCGAGCGGGGCTGTAATAACGCCCCCGGGGCCGTCGTACGGGCCTCCCCTTCTGCCACCGGGTCTCCGACGGCGGGGCCTTCGGCCGCTCCCTTCGCCTCACGCACCTAGCGGGGTTAGGGTCCGTCCTCAGGGGGTCATCTCGAGGGGGTCGGGCTCGTGGGCCGCGCGGTCGGTCGGGTGGCCCAGACGGACGCACCAGGGGAGGGCCCTCGCGCGTCGCGTTGTGGCTGCCGCTGCCGGGGTCCTCAACCGTTGCGGGACGAGCGCACGGGGTGGACATGCGGATCCTGGTGGAAACGGCTGCGTCCGCCACCATGGTTTCGGAGGCCATTCATCGGCTGCTGCCACGCAGCGTCGGCCCGCTGCGTCCGGTTTGTATGGCCGCCAACGGGGGCGGCAGCCTGGGGTCATTGTGGGTCACGTCGTCGCTTCCATCGCACTCGGCGACATTGAATCGGTGGGGCCCATTCTGGTCTCAAAGACCTTGGGGTGGTGCCGTGCCTTCTGGGGACGGATGTTTTGGCCAGGATGCCCGTGCAGATCCTGGTCGACCAGGGGTGGCGTGGAGATGCCGTCGGGAGGGCGGTTGCATTTTCCGCAACCCCCCTCTGGGTTGCCACCCTTGTGTGGGCCTGACCACGATGTCTGTCACCGTTC
>NC_083847.1:1621658-1636658 GCF_015708825.2 Lethenteron reissneri
GGGCAGACCCAGCAGGTGCCATGGGTCGACTGACTGTGATGACTGGCTGATCCACCACCTGTGCCCCCTACTGTGTCAACTTGCTGTGCTTTAGCCACCCGGCGCTCCACTCGTTGTTGTAAGCGTCGCTCCTCCGCCCTCCGTTGTTGCTGGAGGGCGACTGCCTCAATCTGCCCAGTAGCGTCCTTCACGAGCCTCTTCCACAGAGGCCGATCTTGACACCGCTGGTACCAGTCATCGGCAAGTCCACTCAGCTCCACATCCTGCTGTACCACATCACTCCATCTCTTCTCTAGCCCGTGCCGCGTCCGTTTAGCCCCCTCGATCCGACCAAACAAAATATATTTTAGGCATGCGGTGGCTGGGCATTCGAGCTACATGACCAAACCAACGCAGCCTTGCCTGCCGGAGGAGCTCACCGATGGGACTTTGCCAAGATATTTCAAGGATTTTTGAGCTCCTCACACAATCCAGCCTGGTTAAACCCAGGATGGATCATAGGCAGGCCAGCCTAGATGTTTCTAACCGGCAAGTTGACCATCACCACTCCTTGCGTCTGGTTGATGGGAAAGCGAGCCCAAAGTAGCCTGGGGTTTACAGCTTCCCACACCTCACCGCCACGCTCCCACGCCCCCTTCATTCTTTTGTTCAGAAGAGCCACTCCCTGTTGTTTGGCAGTCTCCTGCCCCGAGTCAAGGACTGTCCACCCCTCATTGTGGCTGGAGCCGGTCCACCGGACCGCCTGAATACCGCAGCGATCCAGGCGGTACCGGTCCAGCTCCCGACAGAGGAGTGGCAGCCTCTCCTCCGCAGTGAGCGTTCGAACATTTCACGTGGCCACACGCAATGACTTTTCATTGTTTCTGGAGGAGCCCCGAGGGTAAAGATTCAATCTCCTGGCTCCGCCAAATGGGGTCTGACCAGGAGACGTCACAGACGCCTGTTTCCCCCGGGACCTTCGTCACAAGCTTAATTCGAATTTCAACTCGTGTTTTAGTGGCACTCGTGTTGAAGGTGGAGGGGTTTCCAGCCCCTCGCACCTGCCCAGAGCCCCACGTTGGCCGCTGTTGTGGTGGCTACAAACGCCACGAAAGGAAAAAAGCCAAGTGGAATTGGCCGTTCTCCCCATGCTTTTGCTCGCTTGCACCCACAGCGTTAGAGTCTAGCATCACCGAGGAGTTAGGGGATTCATCTTCTTGGTTCTTTCGGTAAAGTCACCACGTAGAAGGGAAATAATAAAATAATAAAAAGAAAACATAATTAAATAATTCTCATGACGTTTCGGCCACAACGCAAGCAGCCGTTTTCTTTTTTCTTTCTTTCTCCATTCTTCACCTGAGGACGGCTGCTTGCGTTGTGGCCGAAACGTCGTGAGAATTGTATTTTATGATGTTTTATTTTTATTATTTTATTATCTCCCTTCTACGTGGTGACTTTACCGAAAGAACCAAGAAGATGAATCCCTGCAGTCACGAAAGCTTTAAATCGAAGTTAGGGGGCTGCTTTGACACAGAGATAGATTTACAGATAGTCCCCGATCTTACGATGGCGATACGACAAAATGGTTAAATATTTCAAATTTCGCGCGGCAGGCAAACGCAGCAGGGTACGAATCTTGGTGAGTACAGTCCAATATGATACGTTACATTCAATGCATGTATGATACGTAGCTTTAGCGATTTCATTCTAGGGTTACCACGATACGATACGTTCAATGGATGTTAAAAGTAATTTTTTTATATAGCAGATAGGATTGTTTCCTAAAAAAACTTTCTATTAAATTGCAGTTCAAATAGGTAGGCTAAGAATTTACCTCGTTTTTTTACTTTACATTTCACTGTGCAATACAGTATTGTAGTTAATAAATACATACAGTATATAGTTTACACAGTACGCTACTGCAAATTGCTCTGTTTTGCTAAATTATCAGCATTCTTTAAGACTCCTGGGTAGGCTAGGCCATCTTCGACTTACGGTTACTGAGGTGAGTGGGTGGGTGGGTTTCTTGAGTGGGTGGGTGAGTGAGTGGGTGGGTGGGTGGGTGAGTGGGTTGGTGGGTGAGCGGGTGGGTGGGTGAGTGGGTTGGTGGGTGAGTGGGTGGGTGGGTGAGTGGGTTGGTGGGTGAGTGGGTTGGTGGGTGAGTGGGTGGGTGGGTGAGTGGGTTGGTGGGTGAGTGGGTGGGTGGGTGGGTGAGTGGGTGAGTGAGTGGGTGAGTGGATGGGTGGGTTTCTTGAGTGGGTGGGTGAGTGGGTGAGTGGGTGGGTGGGTGAGTGAGTGGGTGGGGGTGGGTGAGTGGGTGGGTGAGTGAGGTGAGTGGGTGCGTGAGTGGGTGGATGAGTGGGTGGGTGAGTGAGTGGGTGGGTGAGTGGGTGGGTGGGTGAGTGGGTGGGTGAGTTGGTGGGTGAGATGGTGAGTGAGTGGCTGGGTGAGTGGGTGGGTGGGTGAGTGGGTGAGTGAGTGGGTGGGTGAGTGAGTGGCTGGGTGAGTGGCTGGGTGAGTGATTGAGTGGGTGGGTGAGTGGGTGAGTGGCTGGGTGAGTGGGTGAGTGGGTGGGTGAGTGAGTGGCTGGGTGAGTGGCTGGGTGAGTGATTGAGTGGGTGGGTGAGTGGGTGGGTGAGTGGGCGAGTGGGTGGGCGAGTGGGTGGGCGAGTGGCTGGGTGAGTGGCTGGGTGGGTGGGTGGGATAGTGACGGCCACCTTGCACTGCAGGGCAATGGCTTTGCTGTTTCCCAGGTCGCGTTGGCAGTGAGCGCAGTGCCGGCGTGAGGTGGCGGTGGCCACATCCACAGCACCGTTCGTCTGAGACACAAGGACAAAGATCCCCCGTGTAGCCTCAACAGACTGTAGGGGCAAGTGATGTTAGCGAGCAGCACCTATGAAGGCCGGAACGGTACACGAGGGGGTGGGTGGCCAGCACCACGCCCGACCGCCTTTGTCTCCCCAGTGGCGATGTTTACACACCGCGACACCAGATACTCATTTGAGGCTGAGTCGACCTAGAGGAGGCCCTGGACCGGTTCAGATCATCGTCACTGGGTGTTGGCCGTGAGCGAGAAACCACTACACTACCTCTCCCCACTGAGACACACACACAGACACACAGACACACACAGACACACACAGACACACACAACAGCAACCTCCATTAGCGACTAAGTGGCGGTGACGTCACCACGACGCTTGTGCCAGGCCATGTGCACCTTGAGGCCACGTGAAGTGTCGAACGCCCGCTGGCAGGAGGTCACGGGACAGACCCAGCAGGTGCCACGGGTCGACTGACTGAGATGACCGAGATGACTGGCTGATGCACCACCTGTGCCCCCTACTGTGCCAACTTGCTGTGCTTTAGCCACCCAGCGCTCCGCTCGTTGTGAGCGTCGCTCCTCCGCCCTCCGTTGTTGTTGGAGGGCGACTGCCTCCAACTGCCCAGTAGCGTCCTTCACGAGCCTCCTCCACAGATGCCGAACTTGACACCGCTGGTACCAGTCATCGGCAAGTCCACTCAGCTAAACATCCTATTGCAACCCCATCACTCCACCTCTTCTCTAGCCCGTGTTGCACCCGTTTAGCCCCCTCTATCCAGGCCGAAAAAAAGCTGTTTAGGCATGCGGTGGTTGGGCATGCAGGCTATATGACCCAGCCAACGCAGCCTTGCCTGCCGGAGGAGCTCACCGATGGGACTTTGCCCAGATCTTTCAAGGATTTGTGAGCTCCTCACACAATCCAGCCTGGTTAAACCCAGCATAGATCGTAGGCAGGCCAGCCTAAATGTTTCCCACCGGCGAAGATGCTCCATTAGGGGGGTCCACGTTTCGCAAGCGTAGAGAAGGGAGGGAATGATTGTGGCCGAGAAGACCTGAAGCTTCGTGCGGAGCGACAGACCAGGTAGCTTCCAAACAGCGTTACGCAACCGATGAAAAGATAATGGCACTCGACTGATTTGGAGTGAGACCTCTGCTGTTAAACCGGAGCCGGTCATGAGCACACTGCCCAGATATGGGAAACTCTCCACTCTCTCCACTACTGCCCCATCGCCGATTGGGAGTTGTGGGGGTGGAGTGTCCGATGGTACAAAATACCCTGGCAGGTGCTTAGTTTTGGTGGGGCTGATGGTAAGGCCCCACCTCTTAGTGGCACACTCCAGTTTCAGCAGCAGCGTCTCCAAATCCTCCTCTGAGTGAGCAGCAATTACGAGATCATCGGCATACATAACGTGGTTGACCAACAGGGAGCCATCCCTTGATCGCACCCGGGCATCAATCAGCCTCCCATTATATCTGTACCAGATGGGAATTCCTCCGGGACAACTATTGAAGGCCTCACGAACTACGTGGTAAAAATAGATGTTAAATAATGTGGGAGCCAGAGAACATCCCTGTCGCACCCGTAGGTGTACAGGGAATGGCTCTGACTCCCGGCCAGGTAGTTTTACCCGGGCCCGCTCACCATCATGAAGGTCTTTACTGAGCATGAGCAGAGGGTCAGGGACTCCGAAAGCACGAAGAACAACCCAGAGCCTAGGCCTACTGATGGTATCATAGGCCTTGACCAGGTAAATAAAGCAGAGATGTAGGTCTTGTTAGAATTCCCTACAGCTCTGCTGTTGTAGCAGACGAACAGAAAATATGGCATCCGTGCAGGACCGCCCTTTCCTGAAACCACATTGAGGCTCCGCAAGCCTCTCCTCAGCGTGCCTAGCAAGGCGATGCTGAATAATCCTTGCCAGGACCTTTCCCGGCACACTGAGGAGTGAGATGCCCCTGTAGTTGTTACAGTCTGTGCGGTCCCCCTTCTTAAAGAGGGGGACCACCAGGGCATCGTTCCAGTCCTGCGGAACCCGTTCAGTGGTCCAGACTGTTGTTATATCATATGGGCATGCTGTGCACAAACGCCACCCTCCCTCAGCATTTCGCTTGAGAGATCATCTCTGCCCGGTGCCTTTCCTGGTCTCAGACTCTGGATTGCCTTTAGTGCTTCCTCAACAGATGGCACCTCAGCCAGCCACTCATAGAGGGTGACTTCTTCAAATATTTGAGGCACCGCAGCCTCAGCAGGGTCATCCCCACTTTGTGCTACAGTGTTTCCCATGTCGAGAGATTTCCCCTCTCCCAGGACTTCACAGAAATGCTCAGCAAATCTGCAAACCTGTTCCTGGGGTTCTGAGATTAGATCACCGTTTTTTCCCCTAATGATGGTAATAGGTGAGGCGCTGCAGGTTCATTATTTGATGGCGTTAAATAGGGATTTGTAATCGCGGGCCATTGAGGCAGACTCCATCTCCACAGCAACCCGCGACCACCACCCATCCTTGCAGCGCCTCACGGCTCTCCGAACCTCCGAGCGAAGGCTGCGGTAAGCCTCCTCATTCTCTGACGTGGGATGCTGTAGCCGATGAGAGTGGGCCTGTCGCTTTTCCTCAACTATCCTGAACACCTCCTCTGTCAGCCAGGGTCTCTGGGGAGGTCTGGACCGCGTACACAAAGCAGCCATTGCAGCTGCATGAGTCAGTTGTAAACCTTGCCCATTTACCCTCAATATCTGGAGGAGTGGGGGACGATGCCAACCCCAGCCGCAAGCGATGGTGAAATTCTCGCTTGCAACTTTCATCAGCGAGCTGAGACCAGGCCACCTTAGGTTGGACTGGGATCCTGGATGTACACCCACCACCGGAGTGGAAGAATGGCAGGCGCATCTTACAGATGACAAGTCGATGGTCAGAGGGCAGATCTTGCTTGAACCCTGCATGCATCCATGATATTGTGTGGATGTACCGATGCTGAACAGCGTGTTGGTAATTACAAGCCCATGGGCTGTACAAAAATCTAGCAGCCTCCTGCCGTTGTTATTGAGCTGATCTGGCCCATGCCTTCCAATCACTCCAGACCAGGTGCCAGCATCGTGACCAACTCGGGCATTGAAGTCACCCAAAAAGATGACTATCCCGAGGGGCCACTTTAGCCAGCACCTGTGACAGGAGGTCATAGAAGGCATCTGACTCATCAGCCTTGCCTGCATCCCTCCACGGTGGGGGCATAAGTAACCATGACCACCACTCCTCGCCTCCGGTTGATGGGAAGGCGAGCCCAAAGTAGCCTGGGGCTTACAGCTTCCCACACCTCACCGCCACGCTCCCACTCCCCATTCATTCTTTTGTTCAGAAGAAGAGCCACTCCCTGTTGTTTGGCAGTCTCCTGCCCCGAGTTGAGGACTGTCCACCCCTCATGGTGGAAGGAGCCAGAGCCGGTCCACCAGACCTCCTGAATGCCGCAGAGATCCAGGCGGTACCAGCTCCCGACAGAGGAGTGGCAGCCTCTCCTCCGCAGCGAGCGTTCAAACATTCCACGTGGCCATCCGTAGTGGCTTTTCGCTGTTTCTGGAGGAGCCCCAAGGGTAAAAATTCAATCTCGTGGCTCCACCAAATGGGGTTTGGCCAGAAGACGTCATAGACACCTGTCCCCCCGGGGCCTACGGCACAAGCTTATTAATTAGATATTTTAGTTTTCGTGGTTTAGTGGTAATTTATTGAAGGTGGAGGGGTTACCAGCCCCTCGCACCCGTCCAGAGCCCCCATTTAGCCGCTGTGGTGGCTACAAATGCCCCGAGGGGAAAGGCCAATTGGAATTGGCCCTCCCCCCACAGCACACACACATAGGCACACACACAGAGACGCACAGGGAGACACACACACACACAGGCACACACACAGAGACACACACACACACAGAGACACACACACAGAGACGCACAGGGAGACACACAGGGAGACACACAAACACACAGGCACACACACAGAGACACACAGGCACACACAAGCACACACACAGAGACGCACAGGGAGACACACACACACACAGACAAGATGAAGACTCCTCACTGTGTAGCCTGTAACAGACTATTGGAGAAAGTGCTGTTGGCGAGTAGCAGCACTTATGAAGGCCGGCCCTGTGACCAGCCCCACGCCCGGCCGCCTTTGTCCAACTTCCAGTAACTTTAATTCTAGATTTGAAGTTTCCGTGACTGCAAGGATCCATACTCTTTGGTTCTTTCGGTAAAGTCACGTAGGTGAAAAAATTAAAAAATTAAATAAAAAATAATAATTAAAAATATAAATAAGAATAAAAAATAAAAATAATAATTCAGTAACCTGTGAATTGGGGTGTGCGTTCAGTAACCTGTGAATTGGGGTGTGCGTTCAGTAACCTGTGACGTGGGGTGTGCGTTCAGTAATCTGTGACGTGGGGTGTGCGTTCAGTAACTTGTGACGTGGGGTGTGCGTTCAGTAACCTGTGACGTGGGGTGTGCGTTCAGCAACTTGCTGGGTCTGCGAGTCTCAGCTAGAGTTTGACCATCGTGAAAAGCGGATCATTGAGTAGTGGGGGAGGTGGATGATGATGAGGAGGAGGGGGGGGGGAGTGGAGGTTTCGCAGCTTCTCACCTTGTGGGAGTTTGGGGGTTCGTCGGAGGAGGTGGATGAGGAGGGAGGTGGAGGAGGAGGAGGAGGTGGAGGAGGAGGGAGAGGGAGGGGGATGGAGAAGCTGGAGGTGGTGGAGCTCTTGAAGAGATGAGACCCCAACTCCGTCAGACACACTCGCTGCTCGCACACACACAGACACACACGTAGAGAGATATACACACACAGAGACACGCACAGATATACACACAGAGACACACAGAGACACACAGACACACTCGCTACTCGCACACAGACACACACACACGTAGAGAGATATACACACACAGACACACACACACACAGACGTAGATATACACACAGAGACACACACAGACACACACACACACAGACGTAGATATACACACAGAGAGACACACAGAGACACACACACAGAGATACACACACAGACACACGTAGATATACACAGACAGACACACACACAGACATACACACACAGACACACACACACAGACGTAGATATACACAGAGACACACAGACACACACACACAGACATGTAGAGATACACACACACACACAGAGATAGATATACACAGAGACACACAGACACACACACACAGACATAGATATACACACAGAGACATACACAGAGACACACACACACACAGACATAGATGTACACACAGAGACATACACAGAGACACACACACACACACAGAGATATACACAGAGACACACAGACACACACACACAGACATGTAGAGATACACACACAGACATACACACACACAGAGATAGATATACACAGAGACACACACACAGATATACACACACAGAGACACACACACACATACACACACACAGACATAGATATACACACAGAGACACACACAGAGACACACACACAGACACACACACACAGACGTAGATATACACACAGAGACACACACAGAGATATACACACACAGACACACACACACACAGACGTAGATATACACACAGAGACACACACAGAGACATACACACACAGACACACACACACACAGAGACATACACAGAGACACACACACATAGATATACACACAGAGATATACACAGAGACACACAGACACACTCACTACTCTCACCCAAGAGGTGCGGGGGACGGACAACGAACTATGGGTCTCTGTGTGGTGAGTCTGTGGGTCTCTGTGTGGTGAGTCTGTGGGTCTCTGCGTGGTGAGTCTGTGGGTCTCTGCGTGGTGAGTCTGTGGGTCTCTGTGTGGTGAGTCTGTGGGTCTCTGTGTGGTGAGTCTGTGGGTCTCTGTGTGAGTGAGTCTGTGGGTCTCTGTGCGGTGAGTCTGTGGGTCTCTGTGTGGTGAGTCTGTGGGTCTCTGTGTGAGTCTGTGGGTCTCTGTGTGAGTCTGTGGGTCTCTGTGTGAGTCTGCGGGTCTCTGTGTGAGTCTACGGGTCTCTGTGTGAGTCTGTGGGTCTCTGTGTGAGTCTGTGGCTCTCTGTGTGAGTCTATGGCTCTCTGTGTGAGTCTATGGGTCTCTGTGTGAGTCTATGGGTCTCTGTGTGAGTCTGTGGGTCTCTGTGTGAGTCTGTGTGGGCGAGTCCGACTCCCACCTGTAGAGTGTGAGGCAGTTCTGTGAGCACAAGTTGTATGTATGTAACATGTATGTAACATGTATGTAGCATGTATGTAGCATGTTGTTACCTGGTAGAGGGTTAGGCAGCTCTGTGAGCACAGGTTGCGGATGGAGGAGTCGGCCATCGTGAGGTGGAACTGAGGGATGGCGTGGACCTTGCAGAAGAAGCATGCCACCTGCACACCTACACACGTGACACACGTGACACACGTGACACACACACGTGACTCACACGTGACACACACACGTGACACACGTGACACACACACGTGACACACACGTGACACACGTGACACACGTGACACACACACGTGACACACACACGTGACACACGTGACACACACACGTGACACACGTGACACACACACGTGACACACGTGACACACGTGACACACACGTGACACACGTGACACACACACACACGCAGACACACACAGACACACACACAGACACATACACAGACACACACAGACGCACACACAGACACACACACAGACACACAATAGACACAGACACACAGCGACGCACACACACGCACACAGACACACACCAGACACACACAGACACACACAGACACACACAGACACACACAAACACACACACACAGACACACATGGCACCTGGGTCTGCCCCGTGACCTCCTGCCAACTGGGCGTTCGACACTTCACGTGGCCTCAATGTGCACATGGCCTGGCACAAGCGTCGTGGTGACGTCACCGCCACTTAGTGGCGAATGGCGTGTATGCGAGTGTGTATGCGAGTGTATGTGTGTGTGTGTGTGCACATGTGTGCGTGTGTGTATGCGTGTGTGTACATGTGTGTACATGTGTGTGTGTGTGCGTGTGTACATGTGCGTGCGTGTGTGTGCGTGTGTACATGTGCGTGCGTGTGTACATGTGCGTGTGTACATGTGCGTGTGTGCGTGTGTACATGTGTATGTGTACATGTGCGTGTGTGTACATGTGTGTACATGTGTGTGTGTGCGTGTGTACATGTGTGTGTGTACATGTATGTGTGTGCGTGTGTGTACATGTGTGTGTGTGTACGTGTGCGTGTGTGTGCGTGTGCGCACATGCGTGTGTGTACATGTATGCGTGTACATGCGTGTGTGTACGTGTGTGTGTACATGTGTGTGTGTGTACGTGTGCACGTGTGCGTGTGTGTACATGTGTGCGTACGTGTGTGCGTGCGTGTGTGTACGTGTGTGTGTACATGTGTGTACGTGTGTGGACATGCGTGCGTGTGCGCGCATACATGTGTGTGTGCATGTGTGTGTGTGTGTACATGTGTGTGTACATGTGTGTGTGTGTACGTGTGTACATGTGTGTGTACGTGTGTGTGTACATGTGTGTACATGTGTGTGCGTACGTGTGTGCGTGTGTGTACGTGTGTACGTGTGTGTGTACATGTGTGTACGTGTGTGTGTGCGTGTGTACATGTGTGTACATGTGTGTGTGTGTGTGCGTACGTGTGTGCGTGTGTACGTGTGTACGTGTGTGTGTACATGTGTGTACGTGTGTACGTGTGTGTGTACATGTGTGTACGTGTGTGTGTGCGTGTGTACATGTGTGTACATGTGTGTGTGTGTGTGCACATGCGTGTGTGTACATGTGTGCGTGTACATGCGTGTGTGTAGGTGTGTGTGTACATGTGTGTGTGTGTACGTGTGCACGTGTATGTGTGTACATGTGTGTACGTGTGTGTACATGCGTGCGTGTGCCTGCATACATGTGTGTGTACATGTGTGTGTGTGTGTGCGTGCGTGTGCGTGTGTACATGTGTGTGTACATGTGTGTGTGTGTGTGCGTGTGTACATGTGTGTACATGTGTACGTGTGTGTACGTGTGTGTGTGTACATGTGTGTACATGTGTACATGCGTGTGCGCGTATACCAGCAGCGCTGATGGTGCGAAGGCGGAACGAGAGTTGGCAGGAGTCGCTGCAGAAGTGCCGTGGGCTCTGCCCGTCCACGCTCAGCTCCGCCATGTCGGCGCGGATGCACCGCGCCTGGCACCAGGCACAGCTCTCCAGCCGGCCCTGGGCCTACACAAAGACAAAGGTCACCCAGGCGGAGCTGCCACAGACGCTTGGGAGGCAAGTGGCCGATGAAGAGGCCACCACCGCGCCCGGCCGCCTTGGTCTCCCCCAGCGGCAATGTCTAACACACCAGCGCAGGCACGGGGCTGGCATTTGAGGCCGAGTAGATCTAGGGGAGGGGCCACGCTAACCGCTGCACCACCGCTCCCCCTACTGCACGCACACACACACACGTACGTACGTACGAACACGCACACGTACGAACACACACACGTACGAACACACACACGTACGAACACACACACGAACACACACGCACGAACACGTACGTACGAACACACACACGTACGAACACACACACACGTACGAACACACACACACGTACGAACACACACACACGTACGAACACACACACACGTACGAACACACACACGTACGTACGTACGAACACGCACACGTACGTACGAACACACACACGTACGAACACACACACGTACGTAAGCACGAACACGCACGTACGTACGTACGAACACACACACGTACGAACACACACACGTACGAACACACACACACGTACGTACGTACGAACACACACACGTACGAACACACACACGTACGAACACACACACACACGTACGAACACACACACACGAACACACACGCACGAACACACACACGTACGTACGAACACACACACACGTACGAACACACACACACATGTACGTACGCACGAATACACACACACACGAACACACACACGTACGTACGAACACACACGTACGCACACACACACACGTACGTACGCACGAACACACACACACACGAACACATACACGCACGTACGAACACACGCACGCACGAACACACACGCACGAACACACACGTACGAACACACACACATACCAACACACACACACACACGTACGTACGAACACACACACACACACGTACGTACAGAGAGCGAGTGAGAGCGTGGCGATGCACGAGGGGAGGAGAAGGCGAGAGAGGGGAGAGAGCGACAGAGGGAGCGGTCCCGCTCGACGCACACTCACTTGTCTGTACGAGTCTCTGCACAGCAGCGAACAGAAGCCGTGCGGCTGCGTGTCGGCGTGCGATGCAGCGGCACCGGCTGCACCGGCTGCACCGGCTGCGGTGTGCACAGCCGGCTTGCCACACCAGGTGCAGCACGGCTTGCCCAGCAGCGTCGATGCACAAGCGTCGCTGCACACGGACGTAGCAGGGGCGCCGGGCTGCTGCGGACGCACGGAGCGTAGCACCTGCCCAGCAGAGCGGAGGGGGGGGTCAAAATGGGTCTCTGTGTGAGTCTGTGGGTCTCTGTGAGTCTGTGGGTCTCTGTGTGAGTCTGTGGGTCTCTGTGTGAGTCTGTGGGTCTCTGTGTGAGTCTGTGGGTCTCTGTGAGTCTGTGGGTCTCTGTGAGTCTGTGGGTCTCTGTGAGTCTGTGGGTCTCTGTGTGAGTCTGTGGGTCTCTGTGTGAGTCTGTGGGTCTCTGTGTGAGTGTGAGTCTATGGGTCTCTGCGTGAGTCTGTGGGTCTCTGTGAGAGTCTGTGGGTCTCTGTGTGAGTCTGTGGGTCTCTGTGTGAGTCTGTGGGTCTCTGTGTGAGTCTGTGGGTCTCTGTGTGAGTCTGTGGGTCTCTGTGAGTCTGTGGGTCTCTGTGTGAGTCTGTGGGTCTCTGTGTGAGTCTGTGGGTCTCTGTGTGAGTCTGTGGGTCTCTGTGAGTCTGTGGGTCTCTGTGAGTCTGTGGGTCTCTGTGTGAGTCTGTGGGTCTCTGTGTGAGTCTGTGGGTCTCTGCGTGAGTCTGTGGGTCTCTGCGTGAGTCTGTGGGTCTCTGTGTGAGTCTGTGGGTCTCTGCGTGAGTCTGTGGGTCTCTGTGAGTCTGTGGGTCTCTACGTGAGTTTGTGGGTCTCTGTGAGTCTGTGGGTCTCTGCGTGAGTCTGTGGTCTCTGTGTGAGTCTGTGGGTCTCTGTGTGAGTCTGTGGGTCTCTGTGTGAGTCTGTGGGTCTCTGTGTGAGTCTGTGGGTCTCTGTGAGTCTGTGGGTCTCTGTGTGAGTCTGTGGGTCTCTGTGTGAGTGTGAGTCTGTGGGTCTCTGTGTGAGTGTGAGTCTGTGGGTCTCTGTGTGAGTCTGTGGGTCTCTGTGTGAGTCTGTGGGTCTCTGTGTGAGTCTGTGGGTCTCTGTGAGTCTGTGGGTCTCTGTGTGAGTCTGTGGGTCTCTGTGTGAGTCTGTGGGTCTCTGTGTGAGTGTGAGTCTATGGGTCTCTGCGTGAGTCTGTGGGTCTCTGTGAGAGTCTGTGGGTCTCTGTGAGAGTCTGTGGGTCTCTGTGTGAGTCTGTGGGTCTCTGTGGTGAGTCTGTGGGTCTCTGTGGTGAGTCTGTGGGTCTCTGCGTGAGTCTGTGGGTCTCTGTGTGAGTCTGTGGGTCTCTGTGTGAGTCTGTGGGTCTCTGCGTGAGTCTGTGGGTCTCTGCGTGAGTCTGTGGGTCTTTGTGTGAGTCACTCACACTCACTCACTCACTCACACACATTCACACTCACACACTCTCACACACTCGCACACTCACACTCACTCACACACTCGCACACTCACACTCACACACTCACTCACACACACTCACACTCACACACATTCACACTCACACACTCTCACACACTCGCACACGCACTCACTCACACACACACACTCAGACTCACTCACTCACACGCTCACTCTCAGAATCACTCACACACTCACTCACTCTCAGACTCACTCACTCACACGCTCACTCTCAGAATCACTCACACACTCACTCACTCTCAGACTCACTCACTCACACACACACTCACACACTCACTCACACACTCACACACTCACTCACACACTCACACACTCACACACACTCACTCACACACTCACACACTCACCCACACACTCACCCACACACTCACTCACTCACTCTCACACACACTCATACACTCTCACACACACTCACACACACTCACTCACACACTCACTCACCCAGTCACTCACCCACTCACCCACCCACTCATCCACCCACTCATCCAGTCACTCACCCACTCACTCACACACTCACCCACTCACCCACTCACACACTCACTCACCAACTCACTCACACTTTATAATAACCAGCACTGCTTACCGCTCTCACTTCTCCACACACAGAGCACTGGGCCATGGGGGCGGAGCCTCCAGTCAAGGGGGCGTGGCCAGCGACCAATAGGGCGGAGCCTCCAGTCAAGGGGGCGTGGCCACCGACCAAGAGGGCGGAGCCTCCAGTCAAGGGGGCGTGGCCACCGACCAAGAGGGCGGGGCCTCCGGTCCCGGGGGCGTGCCCACCGACCAATAGGGCAGAGCCTCCGGTCCCGGGGGCGTGGCCAGCGACCAAGAGGGCGGAGCCTCCGGTCCCGGGGGCGTGGCCACCGACCAATAGGGCGGAGCCTCCGGTTAAGGGGGCGTGGCCATCCGTCTCGGGGGCGGAGCCGGAGACGGAGTGGGCGGAGCCAGAGACGGAGTGGGCGGAGTCAGAGACGGAGTGGGCGGGGCCAGAGACGGAGTGGGCGGAGCCGGAGACGGAGTGGGCGGAGCCAGAGACGGAGTGGGCGGAGTCGGAGGCGGAGTGGGCGGAGTCGGAGGCGGCCTTGGGGGCGAGTCCTACGGCTCGCTTGGGCGCGATTGGCCGGATGGCCGTGGGGTTGGGGCTGCGCTCGTGGGCCGCGAGGCACGGGGTGGAGCAGAACTCGAGGAAGCGGTCCCCGTCCTCGCGGGAGATGGAGCGGCGAGAGTTCAGCATGTCCCTGTGGGACAGAGACAGAGACACAGAGACACGGTGAGACAGAGACAGACACGGTGAGACACAGAGACACGGTGAGACAGAGACAGACACGGTGAGAGACAGAGACACAGTGAGAC
>NC_083847.1:1639158-1683952 GCF_015708825.2 Lethenteron reissneri
ATGTGAACATCGCAAGGGCGATGGACAAGTGCGGGCGACTGTTGCATAGACCATCGCCTCATGCGCCTCACCGTGTCCATAGCCGGCCAAGACATGACATCGTAAGTCTGGGCGTTACCAGAAAACGACAACACTTCCAGACTGTTTTTGTTGCAGAACTTCCCAAAGAATATATCCCTTGATGATATCGAAACCCACTGGAGCATGCTCAAGTCCATCATCCTCAACACCTGGAATAATAATAACCATTGCCGAAAAGATAAAAAGCACCAAGGGTGATTTGATGAGAATGATACGAACATTGAACGGCTCTTTTTCACCCTTTTATCTGGCAACAAAACTGACACCTCTTTTACAAGGAGTCATGTTTGCATTGACCACAATACCTGCAGTCATAATGCAAACAAAAAACACAACTCTGATAATGTATGCACTGTCCTTGAAGTTGATTGGTCCACACCCGAGACAGCTTTCCTTAGAGCCCAGTCTCACATGGGTTGGACCAGATGACGCCAAAAGGCGCACAACTCAAAAGACAATGCACCATCAGAGTATGAGAGCTCGGGGTAAGCATTTACTCCATTGGAACCTCATTTGCCAGTAAAAAATATGATAATTGTTTTTTTACCCTTCTATCTGGCAACAAAACTGACACCTTTTTTACAAGGAGTCATGTTTGCATAGACCACAATACCTGCAATCATAATGCAAACAAAAAACATAACTCTGATAATGTATGCACTGTCCTTGAAGTTGATTGGTCCACATCTTATACTCTGATGGTGCATTGTCTTTGAGTTGTGCGCTTTTTGGTGTCATCTGGTCCAACACCATGTGAGACTAGGCTCTAAGGAAAGCTGTCTCGGGTGTGGACCAATCAACTTCAAGGACAGTGCATATCATTATCAGAGTTGTGTTTTTTGTTTGCATTACGACTGCAGGTATTGTGGTCTATGCAAACATGACTCCTTGTAAAAAATGTGTCAGTTTTGTTACCAGATAGAAGGGTAAAAAAACAATTATCATATTTTTTACTGGCAAATGAGGTTCCAATGATTGAACGGCTTGTCGACACAAACACGAAGAACCTTTTGCGTGCGGCAGAACGACACAAAACCACGAGGCCAAAAGAGAGGCTCACGCCATAGTGAAGGCGGATGTCCAACGCCGAGTGAGGGAGGGAGCTCAAACACAAATAGGTGGACAGGGAAAGTCCCGGAGATCCAGCCGCCGGTAGACAAAGGAGTTGCTTAGCTGAGCAGTTACATCATTGGAACCTCCTTTGCCAGTAGCAAAATATGATAATTGTTTTTTTGATCCCTTTTATCTGGCAACAAAACTGACACCTTTTTTTACGAGGAGTCATGTTTGCATAGACCACAATACCTGCAGTCATAATGCAAACAAAAAACACAACTCTGATAATGTATGCACTGTCCTTGAAGTTGATTGGTCCACACCCGAGACAGCTTTCCTTAGAGCCTAGTCTCACATGGGTTAGACCAGATGACGCCAAAAGGCGCACAACTCAAAGACAATGCAACATCAGAGTATGAGAGCTCGGGGTGAAGCATTTACACCATTGGAACCTCATTTGCCAGTAAAAAATATAATTGTTTTTTTTACCCTTTAATCTGCATTATGGCTGCAGGTATTGTGGTCTATGCAAACATGACTCCTCGTAAAAAAAGGTGTCTGTTTTGTTGCCAGGTAGAAGGGTAAAAAACCAATTATCAAGCTGAGCAGTGTTCATTGGAGCGCTGTCTTTCAGACAGCTCTGTCTCTTCACCTGAGGACGACTGCTTGCGTTGTGGCCGAAACGTCCTGAGAATTAAATTGTTATTATTTTATTATTTCCCTTCTACGTGGTGACTTTACCGAAAGAACCAAGAAGATGAATCCCTGCCGCAGTCACGAAAGCTTTACATCGAAAACTATTTTGTCTTTTGTTAACGTGACACTTTTTTGCTGATTGGCCGCGTCGGGTGGTTGGAGGGTTATGACACGTTAATAAATAACACGATCTCACCCAAAAAACGTCTATCATAAGGTACTAAATAAATTAAATCACGACGTTTCGGGCACAACACAAGTGGAAACAACCACAGCAATAAACAATTGATGACGTGGGCAAAAGGAGGCTGCTTGTCACACAAGGCTATATACACGCAAGAGGGGGAGGGAGGAGCCAGGGAGGAGAGATAGAGGGATGGTCAGGCACCACCACGACCATCATTCAACACCAATATCCTTGAGGCGGCAAACATTAAGGGCATCACCACGACCATCAGCCAACACTCAGATGGACTGGCCACGTTGCTAGGAAGCCCGGCTGCCTGGACTCCCGGCTAAACGCAGGACAGCTGAGGCCCCCACAGACGACGCGCTCCGAGGACAACATCAGGATCAACGTCAAACACGTTCCTCCTTCGGAGTGGGCAGGTAGGAACTTGGTTGGACGGCGCATTCGTGCAATCCGTGTCACGCGGCGCAAGCCCAGTGGGGCGGCGCGTCACGTGGCGCTGAGCCCGCCCGAAGCGCTCTATGAAATACAAATCGAGGTCGGGGCTATGCACGACAGACAGACAGACAAATAATCCCTGGTGGGCAGTGTGGAACTGTTGTTCCTACCTGTACAAGTGGCCACGTCAACACTGCCAACTCGGGGAGGGAATGACGCAAGACAGAACCACGTGGACGGTCCCACAAGGGGGAGCGGTCGCACTCGACGAAAACGATCTCCGCCGTGCCGCAAGGGAAAGAAGCATCAACGCGAGTAGAGGCTCGCCACCAAGAAGGCCCCCCCCAATCATCATCCACCACCACCACCATCACACACCCCTTGACCAACCACTGCAGCAGAATCTGGGGCTTTCGGACCCGACCTTTCCAAGCCATTTTCAGATCCACAAACTTTACCCACCAGTAGGAGAATCACTCGACCCCCGAGTGACCGCCGATGATGATGATGATACATCTTACGAGACATTTGTTGCCAACGCAAGGGCCCCCCACCAGCACTGAACAATTCACGTTGAACGCGTGTTTTTAGTTGTTGCAAACATCGCTCCGCATGGACAACCGACTCAACGGCAGATAACAACAACAGCAGCAGCAACAGCATCAACAACAGCATCAACAGCAGCATCAACAGCATCAACAACAGCATCAACAGCAAAAACAACAGCATCAACAACAGCATCAACAGCAACAACAACAACAACAACAACAGCATCATCAACATCAACAACAACAGCAACAACAGCATCATCAACAACAACAGCGGCAACAACAACAGCATCAACAGCAACAGCATCAACAGCATCAACAACAACAGCAGCATCAACAACAGCATCAACAACAGCATCAACAACAGCATCAACAACAACAACAGCATCAACAGCAACAACAGCAACAACAACAGCATCAACAACAACAGCATCAACAGCAACAACAACAACAACAACAGCAGCAGCAACAACAACATCATCAACAACAACAGCAGCAGCAACAACAGCTTCAACAACAACAGCGGCTTCCCTCACCTTGCAGCGAGCGTCTTCCCTTGTCCCGGCCTCCGTCCGTCTCGGTCTCTCCACCTCCTCCTCCTCGTCCGTCGTGCCCCTTCGCCGTGGCTGCCCTCAACTCCACTCCCGGCTCTCCGCCTTCTACCCCCCCTCCTCCCCCTCCTCCTCCTCCACCTCCGTGTCTTTGTCCCTTAGTCACCTCTCCCCTCTTCTCTCCCCGTATCTCTCGGTTTTCTCCACCTCGTCGTCCCCTGCTCAGCTCCTCCTTCGTCTCCCCCGTCGCATCTTTCCTGGACTCTCCTCCTCCTCCGACTCCCTTTCGCATCTCGTCCCTCGCGTCCCCTCTCACGCCCCCCCCTCCCTTCGTCGCCTCTCCCATCTCTCCGGCACTACCTCCTCCACCATCTCCCCCTCCCTGCATCGTGTCTCCTGTACCACCGGTTCCTCCTCCTCCCTTCACTGTCTCTCCACCACCACCACCACCTCCTCGCGCTCTCCCCATCTCTCTGGCGTTCTTCGGATCCCCCCCTCCCTTGCCGTCCGCGTCTCCGTGGGGCGGCATCAGCAGCGAGCGCACGTCGCTGACCCGCAGCTCCCCGAAGGGGTCCCTCGGGGACGGAGGAGCCGGAGCAAGCGTGGGTTCCCTGCGGCGCCGTGCGGCGGCGGCACCGCCAGCGGCGTTGCCCCACCCGTCCTCGCTCAGCCCCTCCATGGGGGCCGGGTGAAGCGCGGAGACCCGCACCCGGGGCGGGGACGCGGAGTCCCGGCGGGAGGCAGAGTGGCGACTGGGGCTGCGGGAGTTGCGATCGACGGCGTGGGAGAAAACCTGGCGAAAGACACGGAGCCATCGCAGTCAACGTTTGTACGTGTTTGCTTGAACTTGGTGTCTCTGTGGATATCGATGGGTCTCTGCGTGAGTCTATGGGTCTCTGTGTGAGTGTGGGTCTCTGTGTGAGTCTATGGGTCTCTGCGTGAGTCTATGGGTCTCTGCGTGAGTCTATGGGTCTCTGCGTGAGTCTATGGGTCTCTGCGTGAGTCTATGGGTCTCTGCGTGAGTCTATGCGTCTCTGCGTGAGTCTATGGGTCTCTGCGTGAGTCTATGGGTCTCTGCGTGAGTCTATGGGTCTCTGCGTGAGTCTATGGGTCTCTGCGTGAGTCTATGGGTTTCTGTGTGAGTCTATGGGTCTCTGCGTGAGTCTATGGGTCTCTGCGTGAGTCTATGGGTTTCTGTGTGAGTCTATGGGTCTCTGCGTGAGTCTATGGGTCTCTGCGTGAGTCTATGGGTTTCTGTGTGAGTCGATGGGTCTCTGCGAGTCTATGGGTCTCTGTGTGAGTGTGGGTCTCTGTGTGAGTCTATGGGTCTTCGTGTGAGTATACGAGTCTCAGTGAGTCTATGGGTCTCTGCGTGAGTCTATGGGTCTCTGCGTGAGTCTATGGATCTCTGCGTGAGTATATGGGTCTCAGTGTGAGTATACGGGTCTCTGTGAATCTATGGGTCTCTGCGTGAGTCTATGGCTCTCTGCGTGAGTCTATGCGTGAGTCTATGTATGCATGATTTAACTTCTTTCCACCGTACGTAGCCAACTGCGCTAATTGGAGGTTGCAAGGAATCTGCATTAACCACGTACTTTTGTTGAACATGCAAACAAAAATGCTCTGATAATATATATACATTATGTTTGGTGTTGGAACATCTGAACATCTCCTGTATCATTGCCAGAAAGGGTAAAACATCTTCCGATCTTTTTACACGCTTTTATTTAACTCACTTCGTCTGTTGTATCCTCAAAAAATTAATATTGTAACTAAATTTTTACACACTTCCCAATGTGCTATCGACTGCAAACTAGGTATGTCATGCTGATGACACACGATATTCTATCATAGAAAATCCAAAACATGTATTTTTAAACATTTTACACGCTTTTATTTAACTTACTGTATGTGTTGTCGTATCCTCAAATCTTGTAACTCAATTTTAACCGTATTCCCAATGTCGTATCAACTGCAAACTTGGTATAGCTGTCATACTGATGACAATACTATATTCTATCATAAAAAAATATATATATACTAGCTGTACTACCCGGCTTCGCCCGGGACTTGGATCCACCACGCCCGGCCGCCTTTGTCTCCCCAGTGGCGATGTTCATACCTGGCGTCGCGCCTCGCGTTCTTCGGCGGTTTCCTCGGCACCTGCGGCCGACGTCACTTCCCGTTCGCGATTGCGTCGCACGTCGCGTTTTTCAGAGGTTTTCTTGCGACGTGCGTTTGACATGTGTTCTCGGTTTCTTTGGCGTCTCGCTTCAAGTTCCTCGGCAGTAGCTTCGGCGCGCCAGCGCGCCTTGGCAATTCGTTTCTTCTCGCGGCTTTGTTGCAACGCTTCTGCCGTTTGCGCCGCATGGATAAACGCCGCCCGTTCACGTTTTTGCTTCTTTTGGTCTTCGGTCAAAACGCGCTTTGGTGCAGGTATGGAGGCTGCTTCGTCGGTCGTTGTACGGGCTTTCTTGTTGGCTTGTTCAGTTGTCGTGGTTTGCGCTTTACGCTTTCCCTTGCTTGATGTAGACATGGATACTTGTTTTCTATGCAATAGAAAGGAACTTAGAATTCACTCCAGCAAGTTCACACGTGCATGGGAAAACACGACCAATAGCGCTGAACGCAAAAGCGTCAACACTAATTGTCGGTTCACAGTCGGGTTGTAAATCCCTACCAATGGGGCAACCCAACTGTAGTTTAGAGTCGTGTTGTAGTTCCCTACCAATGAGGCAACACGACTGTGGCGCTCTAAAGTCGTGTTGGAGATCCCTTCCAATGGGGCCCTTCCGATGGGGCAACACGACTATGGCGCTGTGAAAATAGTGTTGCGTGCCCCCGATTCATCGGGTCCGAACGAAACGTTGACCTGACGCCTTTCGGTATGACCAGTCTGTTTCCACCTTGCGGTGTTAACACGTCTCTGCCATTGGCCATACAACTCAAGTTGTAGACGGTTGGCTCGGATCATTAGCTTTAGGTGAAGTCCGGTTCGCTACACAAAACTATAGACCGACACAACACTAAATTCCCGTACACATGGAAAATCACTGTGTACCGGCTTCCGGATCCTTGAGATATCCGTACGTCCGGAAGGTAAATGTGGGGAAACCCATGGTACAGAAAACGCACGGTTGGCCGCACCCCCCTCCGGAGAAGTTGATGTGCCAGGACATCACGCAGTGAAGAATTTAGCTGAGCGTTTAGTGTATTTTTAAAGCATTTTTAACGCAAAATAAAATGTTCCCCTCACTACCAGCGTGCGACTTGGCATGAGCCGTCTCCCCCACGAAAGGCGCGTGAGTTGGGATGGTCATGCACATGAATAAATAATAAGTATAACCCGTAAAAACAAAGTTTTTCACTCAAAATTCGTTATATGCGTGGCAGCGAACTTAATATAAAGGATTAAAAAATATATTCGCCTGTGAATGACGCGGGGATCGATCCCGCGACCTTTGGCATGGGAAGCACCGAGCGGCGCGGTGAAATTAATAAATAAAGTTGAATATCACTAAATCGATCATTAAACCACTTTAAAGGTGACGGATAAAAAAACTGACATGCCTATTCCCATCGCGGGGCACGGGACGTGCCTCCCGGCAAATCCCTCGCAAGTGAGCGTACACAGACGGACAGACAATTTTTGAGTACGACGTTTCGCTGGTAATTGCATCCAGCATCAGCGAAACGTCGTACTCTGAAATGGTAATTGTTGTGGTTTCACGCTTGAACACACCGGTGGGCTAAAGCAGTGAACTATTAGTCTTTTATCAACGTGACACTTTTTTACTGATTGGCCGTGTCGGGTGGTGGAGGGTTACAACACATTAATAAATAAGGCGATCTAAAACCAATAACGTTGTTTATGAATAATGGTCGCGAAAGCCTACGTGTTACAAATTGACTCACTTTAAACTTAATAACCAGGCTACAGTCTACATTGTAGACTGCCAGTACACCCACCCAGCTTAATAACCAGGCTACAGTCTACATTATAGACTGCCAGTACGCTCACCCAGCTTAATGACTATTTGTACAGTCAACATTTAAAGAATCGATTCTTGGCGCGTCGGGTTAAAAAGTAATTACACAGTTGTTTTTTCATTGGTATGTAATGTTTGAAAGTTTTCAGAAGATTTTAAATGTATTTTCCCCCCGGGCAACGCTGGGTATATCGAGTTTATACCACAAAGTCGTCGCTTGACACGGGTGGGGTGTCGAGGCCTAGTACCGTGCAGAGCCTCCGGCCTCGCCTAGATTGCCCACCCGGCTGAGGCTGGGTACTGTGGCCGTTACCCCCCCCCCGCGCTACAATAATAATGTCTAATCGCTATAATTTTATTATCTACCGACCCTATAATAGTAATTGCACACATTGGGGTGGGGGGAGGAGTGAAGAGGACGTGAAACTTTGATGAATTTACCTCAGAGTCGCGTGTTAATGCGTGCGCATATTTTTAACGGGAATTAAAAATGGCGTCCACCCCGCAGCAAATGCGTCGCTACCCGTTACCAGGGGCAACCGCCGTGGAAAACCAAACGGACCAATCGTGTCTCGCAAATCCCTCACATTTCGTCCAATGAAACTGCGTATGGTCCGGCGACACACAGACAAACAGACACACACACAGACAGACAGACAAACAGACAGACAGATTTGCGATTTTATATATATAGATGCATACATACATAGACTCACGCAGAGAGCCATAGACTCACAGAGACCCGTATACTCACACGGAGACTCATAGACTCACACAGAGACCTATAGACTCACACAGAGACCCATAGACTCACGCAGAGACCCATAGACTCACACAGAGACCCATAGACTCACACAAATATATATATTTTTGTTAAACAACCTTTTTAACGGCTCTAATTGTCCATGCTCAACTGACCGCGGTCCCTTACATCACGGCAAGCCTCGGGGAGCCACGCCCGGGGGGGGGGGGGTGTGGAAGGAGGGGAGGGGCGATGGGGGAAGGAGGCAGGGTGAGGGGCAGCTCGGATAGTACATTTCAGTAAAGTGTACTTTAAAATATTTTTATTTACACGTTTTTTATTAACTCACTCTGTCTGTTGTCATTGTTGTATCCTCAAATCTTGTAACACAATTTTAACCCACTTCCCAATGTGGTATCGACTGCAAACTTGGTATACTTATGTCACTGGTGAAAAAACTATATTCTATGATAAAAAAATTCAAATTATATATTTTAAAACATTATTTTTTAGACGTTATGTTTCGGCTTGGGTATAATTGTCCACGCTCAACTAACGTTGGCTGTAATTGGCCACGGTTCCTTACATTATGGCAAGCTTCAGGGCCACTTCCTGGAGTCGTGGAGTTCTGCCATTACGGGTACATTTAATAAAAGCGTGTTTAAATTTTTTTTTTTATATTACTTATTCAAAAGCAAGCCGGCTATCACAAATGAGAGCTCAACGAAGTGGCTTATCATCACGTGCAAATTTATAGCAGCAGCCAAATACTCTAAACGCATAGAGACAAATAGAGACTCATTAGAGATACACAGCGACCCAGAGACCCACACTCATAGATAGCCACAGAGATCCAGAGACTCGTATAGAGCCATAGAAAACCACAGAGACCCGTACCCACAGAGATCCACAGAGACCCTAACTGCTCTAAACGCCGATTTAAAGCTTTCGTGACTGCAGGGATTCATCTTCTTGGTTCTTTCGATAAAGTCACGTAGAAGGGAAAAAATAAAAATAAAACATAATAAAATACAATTCTCATGACGTTTCGGCCACAACGCAAGCAGCCGTCCTCAGGTGAAGAACAGGTCTGTCGGAAAGACAGCGCGTGGTGTTTCATTCAGACGCTGTCTTTCCGACAGACCTGTTCTTCACCTGAGGACGGCTGCTTGCGTTGTGGCCGAAACATCGTGAGAATTGTATTTTATTATGTTTTATTTTTATTATTTTATTATTTCCCTTCTACGTGACTTTATCGAAAGAACCAAGAAGATGCTCTAAACACGTGACGTTGAAAAGAATCAGTGGACTTGGAGACAAATCCACGCGACTGCGGGGAGAAAGTTACGCAAATATTCAGCAGGCGTCAGGGTCATGATCGAACCCGCGAGCTCCTATACACCAGGCAACAGGCAAGGTAGTTAACATCACCTCTGAGCCACAGTGGCACCTTCGAAGAGCACCCCCCCCCCCCCCCCCCCCCCGAGGCTTCCGTCAAGAATCTGCGCTCCCTGCTGGAAAACAGAGACCCAAGGACCTGCTCCGACAACTCAACCAGACCGGGCAGCCAACAGCTTGCAAAAGGACCCCTAGCGAGCGAGTCTTTAGACTCTTTAGACCAGTGGTGGGGAACATTTTTACTGCCAAGGGCCATTTGGATATTTATATAACATAATTCGCGGGCCATACAAAATTATCAACTTCAAAATTAGCCCGTTATATTTGGTCAAACATTTCATTAACTCGCCCCTAATGCGATGGCCGGAACCGCTTCTCTTTGGCGAGGCGTATAGTGATGTTAGCCGGTGTTGATGATGTTGCTGCTACTCGCAACTGCCTTTCCAGGTTTGCTCCGAGATTTATTGAATTTCGAGTCCCGCCTGCGGTTGCCTTGGCAGGGTCAGATCAATAGATTTTGCGGGCCTTATACGGCCCGCGGGCCGGACGTTCCCTAAACCTGCTTTAGACTCTTGAGCGACCAGACGTCACCAATACAATGATTGAGACCATGTTGAAAGGTCCCTGGACTTCACACACACACCACACACACTCCACACACACTCCACACACACACCGCTCACACACCACTCACACACATGCCAAATACCACTCACACACCACACACACTCCACACACACATGCCAAATACCACTCACACATCACACACACACACCACTCACACACCACTCACACACCACTCACACACCACTCACACACCACTCACACACATGCCAAATACCACTCACACCACACACACACACCACTCACACACCACACATACTCCGCACACACTCCACACACACCACTCACACGACAACAACCGCCATTAGCCACTAAGTGGCGGTGACGTCACCACAGCGCTTGTCCCAGGCCGTGTGCACGTTAAGGTCACGTGAAGTGTCGAACGCCCGCTGGCAGGAGGTCACGGGGCAGACCCAGGTGCCATGGGTCAACTTATTGAAATGACTGGCTGATGCACCACCTATGCCCCCTACTGTGCCAACTTGCTGTGTTTTAGCCACCCAGCGCTCCACTCATTGTTGCGAGCGTCGCTCCTCCGCCTTCCGTTGTTGTTGGAAGGCGACTGCCTCCAACTGCCTAGTAACAGCGCCCTTCACGAGCCTCCTCCACAGAGGCCGATCTTGACGCCGCTCTTGACACTGCTGGTACCAGTCATTGGCAAGTCCACTTCGCTCCACATTCTCTCATACCACGTCACTCCATCTCTTCTCCAGTCCGTGTCATGCTTGTTTAGCTATTGGCTGAACAAAAGCTATTTAGGCATGCGGTGGCTGGGCATATGGGTGACATGAACCAGCCAACGCAGCTTTTCCTGCCGGAGGAGCTCACCGGTGGGACTGTGTCCAGATCTTTCAAGAAAATGTGACCTCACATAATCCAACCTAGTTAAACCCAGGATAGATTGTAAGCAGGCCAGCCTAAATGTTTCTAACCAGCGAAGATGTTCCATTAGGGGGGTCCACGTTTCGCAAGCATAGAGAAGGGAGGGAATGACTGTGGCCGAGAAGACCTGAAGCTTCGTGCGGAGCAACAGACCAGGTAGCTTCCACAGAGCGTTACTCAACCAATGAAAAGATAATGCCGCTCGACTGATTCGGAGCGAGACCTCTGCTGTCAAACCGGAGCCGGTTATGAGCACACTGCCCAGGTATGGGATACTCTCCACTCTCTCCACAACTACCCTATCACCAATTGGGAGTTGTGGGGGTGGAGTGTCTGATGGTACAACATACCCAGGCAGGGGCTTAGTTTTGGTGGGGCTGATGGTAAGGCCCCACCTCTTAGTGGCAAGCTCCAGGTTCAGCAGCAGCGCCTCCAACTCCTCCTCTGAGTGAGCAGCATTAACCAGATCATCAGCAAACATAACAAGGTTGACCAATAGGAAGTCATCCCTCGACTGCACCCGGGCCATCAATCAGCCTCCCATTGTAGCTGTACAACAGGACAGCCATGGAAGGTTGCTCAAACTACGTGGTCGAAAAATGTTAACTGTGGGAACCAAAGGACATCCCTGTCATACCGCAAGGTGAACAGGGAATGACTCCAACTCCCGGCCACGTAGCTTTACCCGGGCCTGCCCACCAACTAGTAAGGGTTGTCATGTAAACAGAGCATGCCAATTCGTCACCAGTACAGCACTAGTGTGTAGTGTAGTGTATAGTGTAGTATACTAGTACAGCACTAGTGTGTAGTGTATAGTGTAGTATACTAGTACAGCACTAACCGGTGTGTTGGAGAGCAAGCCACAACATTTTAAATCGGAGTACAACGTTTCGCCAGTAATTACAACTAGCTTCATCAGGCGACAGCCAGATTTGTGGAGAAGTCCACCTGTTTCGTTCCTTATATAGAGGCGTAGATGTGGTGACCACGCTTCTGCGCTCTTGCGCAAAGTGGGGGGGATTACTGAGTCAACGTACATTATGCGAGCCCTTTGATCTTGTCCTTCTCATCTTTTGTGTGTATTAAAATAGCCGTACCAACGGTAATCCCTATTGAAGTACGGTGGCCTGTATAGGCATGCATTTAAACAAAGTATTATTTGACGATTCGCTGAATGGAAGCGAATCATAAAATAATACATTAACGACACATTCATATATTTATGTGATCTAACCCTAGTATGGATATTGGTCGCGAAAGCCTATGTGTTAAAATGTAGCGACTACGCTTGATTTCAGTGTTCAAATATTATCTAAATTACATTATACACTAAAAGCAAACATACTTAAGACACTGAGTGGTAAGTGCAGAATCAGAATGAGAATCTGTAAAAGTCAGCAAGTAACAGCACCTATGAAGGCCGGCACTGTGGCACACGAGGGGGTGGGTGGCCAGCACCATGCCTGGCCGCCTTTGTCTCCCCGGTGGCGATGATTTTACACACCGCTACACCAGGTACTCACTTGAGGCTGTGTCGACCGAGGGGAGGCCCAGGACTGGTTGATGTAATTGTCAGCGGGTTCACAGCGCAACGCTCTAACCGCTACTACACCACCGCTCTCCACACTACATTATACACTACATAGATAAACGTTTAACAATTTTTTTATTTATCAGATAGAACTCATTGAGCTATATTTGCTCTTTTTCAGAAGTTACCTGTCCACAAATGATAGCTCAACGAAGTGGCCTTATCATCATCATCGTGTGGAAATTTTAAAGCAGCCCAAAGACTCTACACGTGTGACATTGAGTCTAAATGTGGAGGGAAAAACTGGAGGACGCGGAGACAAATCCACGTGATCACAGGGAGAGAGAGACACAGACTCCAAATTTCAAGCAGGCGTCAGGGTCGGGATCGAACACACGACCTCACACACTTAAACAATCAAAATACTGCACGACAAAAATATTAACTATAATCACCCATGTGATGCAGATTCTTAGACATTGGAGTGGTAAGTAAAGAATACAAATTATAATCTGTATTCATACTGTAGTAGGTTTTCACCCTTTCATCTGGTACAAAACTGACACCTTTATACAAGGCATCCTGTTTGCAATAACCACAACACAAGCAGTCAAAATGCTTGTGTTGTGGTTATTGCAAACAGGATGCCTTGTATAAAGGTGTCAGTTTTGTACCAGATGAAAGGGTAAAAACCTACTACTATATTTTGCCACTGGTAAAGGAGGTCTTGATAGTGTATTCATACTGTCGGAGGAATACGAAGCGCTATAAAGATGCTCACCCCGAGCCCTCGTTACTTTGATAGTGCATCGGCTTTGAGCTGTGGACGCCTTTTGGTGTCCCTCTGGTCGAGCACCAATTGGGTCGAGGCTCAAAAGAAAGCCGTCCCAATCAGTTTCAAGGACAATGCCAATATATTAGAGTGTGTGTTTTTGTTTGCATTTTGACTGCAAGTATTGTGGTTAATGCAGTGACATGAATACTCGTAAAAAGGTTTCAGTTTTGTTGCCAGATAAAAGGGGAAAAACCCTATTATAGCTGTAAAGATTTTTGTTCACAGATGTGTCCAGTAGGGGCACGGTGTAAGAACGTGACAACACACACGATAGTCCGGTTATATGCGGTAACTTTTTCTCACGAGGGATATTTACTTTTTTAGTCCGTCTGTGTGTCGTTATTTAAGCGAATTTCACAGAGCAACCGCGCATTTAAAGCACTAAACACACACAATATGTCATGCAAAAATGTGCGAAATATAAGCGATTTTAAATAACATTCAAGATTATTTATAATCAACGTTTTTGGGTTTAGATCGCGTTATTTATAAATGTGTCGTAACCCTCCACCACCCGACACGGCCAATCAGCAAAAAATTGCCACGTTGACAAAAGACAAAATAGTTCACTACTTTAGCCCACCGGTGTGTTGAAGCGTGAAACCACAACATTTACACGTTTTTTTTACGTGTTAAACTGAAGATTATTTAGTTGATTATTTGCAGTCTTTGAAAATCCTGTGCCCCCCGAAAGCGTCCGGATAATCGACGATCTCCCGTATAATCCATGAACTACAATCGACGGTCCAATGTATAATCGAGCTCCTAGAGACCTATAAGAATCAATGATCCACTGTACAATTGATCCACTGTTCAATCGACGATAATCCTCTGTTGAATGAGAAAACTGTTCCCCCTTTGGTTTCAACTGCCCATGGCTGGGTGATGGAATTTCACTGCACCTCCTGGAATGCGAATCGCATTGTGCGGAGCCATTATACCACACAAGGACAAAGATCCCCCATGTAGCCTCTAGCAGGCTGTTGGGGCAAGTGCTGTTAGTAGCACGCACAAGGACAAAGATCCCCCATGTAGCCTCTAGCAGGCTGTTGGGGCAAGTGCTGTTAGTAGCACGCACAAGGACAAAGATCCCCCATGTAGCCTCTAGCAGGTTATCGGGGCAAGTGCTGTTAGTAGCACGCACAAGGACAAAGATCCCCCATGTAGCCTCTAGCAGGCTGTTGGGGCAAGTGCTGTTAGTAGCACGCACAAGGACAAAGATCCCCCATGTAGCCTCTAGCAGGCTGTTGGGGCAAGTGCTGTTAGTAGCACGCACAAGGACAAAGATCCCCCATGTAGCCTCTAGCAGGCTGTTGGGGCAAGTGCTGTTAGTAGCACGCACAAGGACAAAGATCCCCATGTAGCCTCTAGCAGGCTGTTGGGGCAAGTGCTGTTAGTAGCAAGTAGCACGCACAAAGACAAAGATCCCCCATGTAGCCTCTAGCAGGCTGTTGGGGCAAGTGCTGTTAGTAGCGAGTAGCACGCACAAAGACAAAGATCCCCCATGTAGCCTCTAGCAGACTGTTGGGGCAAGTGTGGTTAGCAAGCAGCAATGAAGGTCGTCACTTTGGCACATGAGGGGGTGGCTGGCCAGAACCATGCCCGGCCACCTTTGTCTCCCTAAGTGGCGATGTTTTACGACACACGCCACACTATGCACATTGAACTTCTTTAGCACCGTATGAAGCCAACCACGTCAATCGAAGGGACGGGGGAAGTATGACAAACTATGGGTCTCTGTGCGAGTCTACGGGTTTATGTGCGAGTCTGTGGGTCTCTGTGTGAGTCTATGGGTCTCTGTGCGAGTCTACGGGTGTCTGTGCGAGTCTGTGAGTGTTTGTGCGAGTCTGTGGGTCTCTGTGAGAGTCTGTGAGTCTCTGTGTGAGTCTACGGGTTTATGTGCGAGTCTGTGGGTCTCTGTGTGAGTCTGTGGGTCTCTGTGTGAGTCTGTGGGTCTCTGTGTGAGTCTACGGATCTCTGTGCGAGTCTATGGGTCTCTGTGCGAGTCTACGGGCCTCTGTGTGAGTCTATGGGTCTCTGTACAAGTCAAATGTTTCGCTCTAGGTGACCGCTGCAAAGTATGATTGTGTTTTGATTTAGTGTGCTGATCTTTAAAGGTGCATTGAAAAATGTTGATACTCCGACTGATGCTCCTGCTGTTGTGGAGTGACTCATTCAGCCAGCTATGGCTGCAGCGTTTTGGTGGTACATGTTGTTTATGTCGTTTATTGTGAAAATTCGGTCACAGTTCCTATGATCACTGTTACATGGCTTTTATGGCTTTATTTTGGTGATTTCTAAAAGTTTTTTGTTTTTTCCTGGATTTTTCTGTTTGCGCACTTTAAGATGTTTTCTTGTTCATGTTTTTTGTTTGTTGCGGTTGCACCCGATTCAAGAGTCGAATGGCTCACAGGGCTATACCAAATAAATGAAACTGAAAAAAAAACATGTGTGTGTGTACGGGTGAACTTTCTATCGCAGCCAACCGTGCAAGATGGGTTGGAGTGGGGGTCGTGTCGCACGGTGTGTGTTGCTGCATGGGCCGGATCAGCTCAATAACAACGGTAAGGGGCTGCTAGACTTCTGTGCAGCCCATCGGCGCATCCACACAACATCATGGATGCACGCCGGGTCCAAGCAATAACATCAGCTGGACTACATAGTGACAGAACAGCGGATGCGAGCCCATGTCCTTGACACCAGGACCTACTGCGGAGCTGATCAGCCCACTGACCATCATCTTGTCATCTGTAAGATGCGCCTGCCATTCTTCCACTCCGGTGGTGGGTGTCCATCTAGGGCCCCGTTCAAGCTCACATTTGCCTGGTCTCAGCTAGCTGATGACAGTTGCAAGTGAGAATATCATCATTGCCTGCAGCTGGGGTTGACATCGTCCCCCACTCCTCCTGATGCTGAGTGGTCCCACTCTTTAAGAAGGTGGACCGCATCGACTTTAACAACTACAGGGGCATCTTCCTCCTCAATGTGCCGGGAAAGGTCCTAGCAAGGATCATTGCCAGGCACGCCGAGGAGAGGCTTGCGGAGCCCCAATGTGGTTCATAACGACTCCCGAACTGGGGTCACCGGTGACGATTTTCTGAACCGGTCCTGGGCCTCCCCTGGTCGACTCAGCCTCAAATGAGTACCTGGTGTGGCGTGTAAAATCATCGCCACCGGGGAGACAAAGGCGGCCGGGCGTGGTGCTGTCTGATTCTGTACCTTTCACTCCAATGTCAAGGGCTCTGCATCATGGCGATGATGCGTGTATATCCAGGGAGCTTAAAAAACATGCTAACACTTATATGGGACTATTTTTTTTAATGTAACATGATAACACATTCCTGCGGAGGGAGCTGGTAGGAACGTTGGGTTGCTCGGTCAATGGCCAGGGTCAACGGCGGCGTGGTGTATTCCGCAAATATGCCCGACTGTGAGGGCGGGCACAAGCCGGCGTGAGTAGGTGAAACGTTGAGTTTTATAAGGGCACCACGGGGTGAGCAGCCCCTCCCCACCCAGCCCCACCCCTCCCACCCCCACCCAGCCCCACCCTCCCCACCCAGCCCCTCCCCACACTCCCCACCCAGCCCCACTATCCCCACCCAGCCCCACCCTCCCAGCCCCACCCTCCCCACACTCCCCACCCAGCCCCACCCTCCCCACCCAGCCCCTCCATCCCCACCCAGCCCCTCCCTGCATGACGGACGGACACAATAATCCCCTGTGGGCTGGTGTAACCAGGAGGTTCCTACCAGTAACACATGTCATGTTAATAACTTCAAAAAGTCAAAGAATCTCCCACTTGTTCACCACCGTTGTCAACACGTGGCCTGGAATCTTCTCCAGGTGGTCTCCAGAGCCCGGAGGGGGCACATTTCTCGTGGTGTTGTTGCAAATTCTCAAAAGAGTAAAAAAAAACGTACAGTATTTTCAGTGTCCAATTATGTTTGCTTGTAGTGTATAATGTAGTGTATATCAAACTCTTAGGTTTTTTCGATAAAGTCACGTAGGTAAAAAAATATATATATAAATAAAATAATATATCACGACGATTCGGAGGCAACACAAGTCTACGTCGTGATTTGTTATTTTATTTCTATTCATATTTTTATTATTTTTTTACCTACGTGACTTTACCGAAAAAAACCTAAGAGTATGAATACTTGCAGTCACGAAAGCTTCAAATCTAGTGTATATCAATTTTGAACACTGAAATCAAGTGTAGCAGCTACTTTCTTTTTGGTGCCGTTGACCAGAATGGGTTGCATCCTTTAAAGCGGTTTTGTCCATTCCGCCGCCTGATAAATATTACAATTATCGATGATGATGGTGATCATCATCTATATACCCGAGAGTATGAGACACCACAGTAGTTAGTACCGTACCATATACAATTCCCTCGCTTGGCGCAGTAGTAGTAGGATGCGTTCCTGAACAGTGCCCGTGTGAAGAGAAAACAATTTCCAGAACCCCGCCATGAAGCGGTAATAATGACGACGATAACGTGTGGCGAGATACGACGTGGGTAGCGCTGCGACTACTGCTGCTCGGCAAAGTGCCTACTACTGTGGTATGTTGGATAATACGGCTCTGGTGGGTGGCTGGGTGGGTGAGTGGGTGGATGAGTGGGTGAGTGAATGCGTGAGTGAGTGGGTGGGTGAGTGAGTGGGTGAGTGAGTGGGTGAGTGGGTGGATGAGTGGGTGAGTGGGTGGGTGAGTGGGTGGGTGAGTGGGTGGGTGAGTTAGTGGGTGAGTGAGTGGGTGAGTGGGTGGATGAGTGGGTGGGTGAGTGGGTGAGTGAATGGGTGGGTGAGTGGGTGAGTGAATGCGTGAGTGAGTGGGTGGGTGAGTGAGTGGGTGAGTGAGTGGGTGAGTGGGTTGGTGAATAGGTGGGTGAGTGAGTGGGTGAGTGAATGCGTGCGTGAGTGGGTGGGTGAGTGGATGAGTGGGTGAGTGAGTGGGTGGATGAGTGGGTGAGTGGGTGGGTGAGTGAGTGGATGAGTGGGTGGGTGAGTGAGTGGATGAGTGGGTGAGTGAGTGGGTGGGTGAGTGAGTGGGTGAGTGAGTGGGTGAGTGAGTGGGTGGCTGAGTGGGTGGGTGAATGGGTTGGTGAATGGGTGGGTGAGTGAGTGGGTGAGTGGGTGGCTGAGTGGGTGGATGAGTGGGTGAGTGGGTGGGTGAGTGGGTGAGTGAGTGGGTGAGTGAGTGGGTGAGTGGGTGGCTGAGTGGGTTGGTGAATGGGTGGGTGAGTGAGTGGGTGAGTGACTGGATGAGTTAGTGGGTGAGTGAGTGGGTGAGTGGGTGGATGAGTGGGTGGGTGAGTGGGTGAGTGACTGGGTGAGTGAGTGGGTGAGTGAGTAAGTGAGTAGGTGAGTGGCTGAGTGGGTGAGTGAGTGGCTGAGTGAGTGAGTGGTTGAGTGGGTGAGTGGATGAGTGGGTGAGTGACTGAGTGGGTGAGTGGGTGACTGGGTGAGTGAGTGGGTGAGTGGCTGAGTGAGTGGGCGAGTGAGTAGGTGAGTGACTGGCTGAGTGAGTCAGTGGGTGACTGGGTGAGTGACTACGTGAGTAGGTGAGTAAGTGGCTGAGTGAGTGAGTAGGTGAGTGAGTGGCTGAGTGAGAGACTGGGTGAGTGACTGGGTGAGTGAGCAGGCCCTAGGCAGAGTGCCTACTACTGTGGCCGATTGAATGATTCGGCCCCGGATGGCAGCCCGCACAGGTCACGGTGTAGTGGGGTAACTCCTCACCCCCATTCAAACGTCTGGTCGTGATGGAAGAGTAGGCCAATTCCCTCTGGGGCGGGAAGATGCTCTCTCTAGAGCTACAGCAGCGCCAGCAAAGTCACTTGCAGGGTTTCAGCCCCTTGCAGTCACCGTCCAGGTACAAAGATAACGCCAGATGTCTCGCGCTGCCTTAACAACTAAACAATAAACATTTTCTAACTATTTATACCTTCTTGGTTCTTTCGGTAAAGTCACGTAGAATGGAAATAATAAAATAATAAAACTAAAACATAATAAAATAATTCTCACGACGTTTCGGCCACAACGCAAGCAGCCGTCCTCAGGTGAAGAACAGGTCTGTCGATAAGACAGAGTCATTCAGACTGGCTTATCGACAGACCTGTTCTTCACCTGAGGACGGCTGCTTGCGTTGTGGCCGAAACGTCATGAGAATTATTTTATTATGTTTTATTTTTATTATTTGATTATTTCCATTCTACGTGACTTTACCGAAAGAACCAAGAAGATGAATCCCTGCAGTCACGAAAACTTTAAATCGAAATTTAACTATTTATACTTCACCAGGTAAGGTCCCTCAACTGAGATGCTCTGGAGCTCTTTGTTTGGAAGTGACCTGGCTAACACAAGTGAAAGCTCAACTAAGCGGCTTATCATCATCGTCGTCACGTGCACATTTATAGCAGCAGCCAAATACATGGATACCCATTAAGATACAAAGAGACCCATTGAGATACATAGAGACCCATAGAGACCTATTGAGACCCATTGAGATACATAGAGACCCATTGAGATAAAAAGAAACCCATTGAGATACAAAGAGACGCATTGAGATACATAGAGACCCATAGAGACCCATAGAGACCCATTGAGATACATAGAGACCCATTGAGATAAAAAGAAACCCATTGAGATACATAGAGACCCATTGAGATACATAGAGACCCATTGAGATACATAGAGACCCATTGCGATACAAAGAGACCGATTGAGATACATAGAGATACAGAGAACCACTGAGATACATAGAAACCCATTGAGATACATAGAGACCCATTGAGATAAAAAGAAACCCATTGAGATACAAAGAGACGCATTGAGATACATAGAGACCCATAGAGACCCATAGAGACCCATTGAGATACATAGAGACCCATTGAGATAAAAAGAAACCCATTGAGATACATAGAGACCCATTGAGATACATAGAGACCCATTGAGATACATAGAGACCCATTGCGATACAAAGAGACCGATTGAGATACATAGAGATACAGAGAACCACTGAGATACATAGAAACCCATTGAGATACATAGAGACCCATTGAGATACAGAGAACCATTGAGATACATAGAGACCAATAGAGATACATAGAGACCCATAGAGATACATTAAGACCCATAGAGATAGAGAGAGATGTATAGATACACAGAGACGCATAGAGACCCATAGATATCAATGAAAACGCATGAAACACCCACAGAGATAATTAACGATACAGTCGACCCATAGACTTAAACTATTAACTATTTTTATTTTACCACGTAAGGCCCCACTGTTTTTTCAGAAGCAAGTTGGCCATCACAAAAAAAGTAATATTTAAAAATGCTTTTTAAAAAACACACTTTAATGAAATGTACCCTACTAGTAATGGCAGAACTCCACGACTCCAGGAAGTGGCCCCGAGGCTTGCCATAACGTAAGGGACCGTGGTCAACTACAGCCAACGTGAGTTGAGCGTAGACAATTAGACCCAAGCCGAAACATCTAACCTATAATAATTAATGTTTAAAAATACTTTTTTTTAATATATATAGAATATTGTATTGCCATCAGTATGACATAAGTATAACAAGTTTGCAGTCGATACCACATTGGGAAGTGGGTTAAAATTGAGTTAAGATTTGAGGATACGACAACAACAGAGTTCACAAAAAGTGTGTAAAAAGATTGTTTACAATTTTTTTGTTTCCTTTTTATGATAGAATATAGTATTGTCATTAGTATGACATACGTATAACAAGTTTGCAGTCGATGCCACATTGGAAAGTGGGGTAAAATTTATTTACAAGATTTGAGGATACGACAACAGAGAGAAAAAGTTAAATAAAAGTGTGTAATAATGTACAGGTAGTCCTCTACTTACGATGGAGATGCGTTACGACGACCCCATTGTAAGTCAAAAATATCGTAAGTCGAAGATGGCCTATAGCCTACCCAGGAGTCTTACAGAATGGTGATAATTTAGCAAAACAGAGCAATTTACAGTACCGTACTGTATAAACTATATACTGTATGTATTTATTAACTACAATACTGTATGGCACAGTAAAATATAAAGTAAAAAAACAAGGTAAATTCTTAGCCTACCTATATGAACTGCAATTTCATAGAAAGCTTGTTTCAGGAAACAATCCTATCTATATATATAAAATCGCAAATCTGTCTGTCTGTCCGTCTGTCTGTGTGTGTGTCTGTGTATTGGACCATACGCAGTTTCATTGGACGAAATGTCAGGGATTTGCGAGACATGATTGGTCCGGCGGTTGCCCCTGGCAACGGGTAGCGACGCATTCGCCGCGGGGTGGACGCCATTTTTAATTCCCGTTAAAAATAGGCGCACGCATTAACACGCGACTCTGAGGTAAATTCATCAAAGTTTCACATCCTCTTCACTCCCCCGCCACCCCAATGTGTGCAATTACTATTATAGGGTCGGTAGATAATAAAATTATAGCGATTACACTGTATTATTGTAGCACGGGGGGGGGGGGGGGGGGAGTAACGGCCCCGGTACCCAGCCTCAGCCGGGTGGGCAATTTAGGCGAGGCCAGAGGCTCTGCACGGTACTAGGCCTCGACACCCCACCACACTATAGGCCGTACATACTACTGCACAGCGGCCGAGGAGATCGTGGCTGGGGGGGGGGGGGCAGGGGTAGCAGCCCATCTGTGTATATATGTAAGGTTATTAAGAAATATATTTTTCACCCGGGCAACGCCGGGTAGTTATGCTAGTCTGCTGTAAAAACTTTGAACATGCATTGAACGTATCGTGGTAACCCTCAAATGAAATCGCTAAAGCTACGCATCACACATGCATTGAACGTATCGTAACGTATCACATTGTACTGTACTCACCAAGATGCTGTCCGTCGTGTCGTATCACTGTCGTAAGATCGAAATATCGTAACTCGGGGACTATCTGTAACTCCAAACGCGTGAGCCGGAGATAAATCCACGCGACCACCACGGAGAGAGGGAGACCGTAGTGGGAGCTGCAGGAGGCCGTGTGCTCGGTGGCAGATGACGGGGAGCTCTGCATGCAGATATAAGCTACCCGTGGGAGGACGTTGGACTGCGAGAAGGGCTGCGTGCAGATGCAGCACTTGTCGTAGTAAAAAATATATATACATGAAAAAAAGAGAGAACGAGAGAGCAAAAGAGAGAGGGGGCAAAGAGAGAGGGGGGTAGAGAGAGGGGGGGGTAGAGAGAGAGGGGGCAGAGAGAGAGGGGAGTTACATAAAGCAAAGATTAAAATAAAAAACTAAATGATGAACGAAGCAAAGTGCCGACTACACCGAGCATCTTCTTGTTTCCTCTGATCATAAAAACAACGAGAGAGACGCAAACTCCAAATTTCCAGCAGCAGGCACTAAATAGTCAGCGTCGGTGTGGGAATCACGACCTCCCGTACACCAGGCGAGGTAGTTAACATCTCATAGCGTATCGTTTACTTTTAAACCAAAATCAATTATTTTTGTTTGCTCTGTTGCTATTAAGGGCAAATCGACAACACAACGCACACATCGACGAAAAGGTTTACGCTCCTAAACATGTCAATTCTCGGTTTACAACAACAAAGAGACCCCCCCCCGACCCCCTCGGGCCTTGTCGCTCCTGCCGCCGAGGAGCGCCCTCACCCGGCAGAGGCGTCTATCCGAGGCCGGTATCTCGACCCGAACCCCTCCCCCGTGCCACGTGAGAACGGGCGCGCGGCTTTGTTTGGATTCGATTTTTTTACTTTCGGACTTTTTATTGAAGGCGTCCAAAGTAATTAATAATAAAGTCACAGGGAACTCTTGAACGTGCCTCTCACACACAGAGAGACAAAGACACACACACAAACACATATATACACACAGATACATATATACACAGAGACAAAGACACACACACAGACAAAGACACAAACACATACACACACAAAGACATACACACACATACACAAAGGCACATACATACACAAAGACACACAAAAGACATACATAAAGACATACACACAGACACAAACAGACACACACGTACACAGACATACACAGGCACACACACACACATCACGTGTTGGACAGGCTGCATAGTGGTGGTGATGCTGCTGCTACATATATAATCTGCGTGTGTACATCCATGCGTGTGGACGCTTTTTATTCCTTAGTTTAAAACGCAAAAAAACAATCACCAGCAGCTTTCACCTCGCTCGCCACAAACCCAATACCGCCACCAACACAAAAAATCGCGGCACGCCACTCTCTCTCTCTCCTACCTCTCCCTACCCACCTCACTCTCTCCTACCTCTCTCTCGTTCTCTCTCTCTCTGCCGGCCTCTGCGGGAGACAAGGTTGGCAATCCGCGTAACGGCGGTAGCGGTGAAAAAATGGCGCTCCTCCTACTCAGCAGCAGCAGCCACAACAAAGCCCACACCCGCCTGTCTGTGTGTCTGTCTGTGTGTGTCTGTCTGTCTGTGTGTCTGTCTGTGTGTCTGTCTGTGTGTCTGTCTGTGTGTGTGTGTGTGTGTCTGTGTGTGTGTCTGTCTGTGTGTGTCTGTCTGTGTCTTGTCTGTGTGTGTCTGTGTGTGTCTGTCTGTGTGTATCTGTGTGTGTGTCTGTGTGTGTGTCTGTGTCTGTGTGTGTGTCTGTCTGTGTGTCTGTCTGTGTGTGTCTGTCTGTGTGTCTGTCTATGTGTCTGTCTGTGTGTGTGTCTGTGTGTGTGCCTGTGTGTGTGTCTGTGTGTGTCTGTCTGTGTCTGTCTGTCTCTGTGTCTGTGTGTGTGTGTCTGTATGTGTGTGTCTGTCTGTGTGTCTGTCTGTGTGTCTGTCTGTCTGTGTGTCTGTCTGTGTCTGTCTGTGTGTCTGTCTGTGTGTGTGTCTGTGTGTGTGTCTGTGTGTGTGTGTCTGTGCGGTAGTGTAGCAGTTAGCGCGCTGCGCTATGAACCTGGCGACACGGGTTCAATTCCCGCTCACGGCCGACACCAGTGACGGTTATTTGGACCGGTCCTGGGCCTCCCCTAGGTCGACTCAGCCTGAAATGAGTACCTGGTGCGGTGTACAGTGAAACCTTGGATTGCGAGCATAATTCGTTCCGGATACGTGTTTGTAATCCAAAGCACTCGTATATCAGTTGTGATCACGTGACGCTCGGCAAAGCGTATACACGTACTACTCGTATTGCAAGACCTCGCTCGTTTATCAAATTAATATTTATTTACAATTTTTTGCTCGTCTTGCAAAACACTCGCAGACCAAGTTACTCGCAATCCAAGCTTTACTGTATAAACATCGCCACTGGGGAGACAAAGGCGGTCGGGCGTGTTGCTGGCCACCCATCCCCTCGTGTACCGTTCTAGCCTTCATAGGTGCTCGCTAACAGCATTTGCCCCTACAGTCTGTGAAGGCTATACGAGGGATCTTTGTCTGTGTGTGTGTCTGGCAAATTAACCCCCGATCTCCTCGCGGTGCCGGACGGACAACGCTGTCGTGGACAGTGCTGTGGGGGGGGGGGCAATTCCGATTGGCCTGTCCCCTCGGGGCGTCTGTGACCACCACAGCAGCTAAATGGGGGCTCTGGATGGGTGCGAGGGGCTGGTAACCCCTCCACCTTCAATAAATTACCACTAAACCACGAAAACTGAAATATCTAACTAATAAGCTTGTGCCGGAGGCCCCGGGGGGACAGGCGTCTATGACGTCTCCTGGCCAAACCCCAATGGCAGAGCCCGGAGATTCAATCTTTACCCTCGGGGCTCCTCCAGAAACAGCGAAAAGCGACAACAGATGGCCACGTGGAGGAGAGGCTGCCACTCCTCTGTCGGGAGCTGGACTAGTACCGCCTGGATCTCTGTGGCATTCAGGAGGTCTGGTGGACCGGCTCTGGCTCCTGCCACCATGAGGGGTGGACAGTCCTCTACTCGGGGCAGGAGACTGCCAAACAACAGGGTGTGGCTCTTCTTCTGAACAAAATAATGAAGGGGGCGTGGGAGTGTGGCGGTGAGGTGTGGGAAGCTGTAAGCCCCAGGATCCTTTGGGCTCGCCTTCCCATCAACCGGAGGTGAGGAGTGGTGGTCGTGGTTACTTATGCCCCCACCGAAGACGAACATCCGTGGAGGGATGCAGGCACGGCCGATGAGTCAGATGCCTTCTATGACCTCCTGTCACAGGTGCTGGATAAAGTGGCCCCTCGGGATAGTCATCTTGTTGGGTGACTTCAATGCCCGAGTTGGTCATGATGCTGGCACCTGGTCTGGAGTGATTGGAAGGCATGGGCCAGATCAGCTCAATAACAACAGTAGGGGGCTGCTACATTTTTGTGCAGCCCATGGGCTTGTAATTACCAACACACTGTTCCGGCATCGGTGCATTCACACATCATGGATGCATGCCGGGTCCAAGCAAGAACATCTGCTGGACTACATAGTGACGGACCAGCGGATGCAAGCCGATGTCCTTGACACCAGGACTTACCGTGGAGCTGATCTGCCCTCTGACCATCGACTAGTCATCTGTAAGATGCGCCTGCCATTCTTCCACTCCGGTAGTGGGTGTACACCCAGGACCCCATTCCAACATAAGGTGGCCTGGTCTCAGTTAGCTGATGAAAGTTGTAAGCGAGAATTTCATCATTGCTTGCGGCTGGGGTTGGCATCATCCCCCACTCCTCCTGATGTCGAGGGGAAATGGGTGAGGTTTAGGACTGTGACTCATGCAGCTGCAATGGCTGCTTTGGGTACGGGGTCCAGACCTCCCCAGAGACCCTGGCTGACAGGGGCATCTCACTCCTCAGTTTGCCGGGAAAGGTCCTGGCAAGAATTATTCAAAATTGCCTTGCTAGGCACGATGAGGAGAGGCTTGCAGAGCCCCAATGCGGTTTCAGGAAAGGGTGGTCCTTGCACAGATGCCATATTTTCTGTCTGTCTGCTACAGCAGAGGTGTAGGGAATTCCAACAAGACCTGCATCTCTGCTTCATTGACCTGGTCAAGGCCTATGATACTGTAGTGACATAAGAGGGGAGGGGCTGCTGGGGGCGATAGGATCCCAGACAACCCAGACGCTTAAGCCACTTGGCGCCAGGCGCTGGGATCCCAGACAACTCAGCCAGTTAAGCCCCTTGGCGCTACCAACGGGGGGGGCTGTGTGTGCTCTGTGGGATATCTGGGGGCGCACACAACCCCACCCCTCGTTGGGGATGAGGCATAAAAGGGCAGCTCCCTGGCCGATCAGGGCCAGTTGTAGCTCAAGACCCAAGACCAGCCATCTCAGGACCCTGGGACGATGTGAGGGCCAGTGGTGGGACTCTGGAACTCCCGGCTCTACATCCTTGTGAGGGCGAGTTCCAGAGCGTAGCCAGAGTAGTGTATCTAGGCTGTGTACCTAGGCTGTAACAGAGTATCAGGACTGTTGGAGTGTTGGATTGTAATAAAGAAGTTACCTCTACAAGTTGTTATGGAACCCATTACAATACCATCAGTAGGCCTGGGCTCTGGGTTGTTATTCGTGCTTTCAGAGTCCCTGATCCTCTGCTCACGCTCATTAAGGGCCTTCATGATGGTGAGCGGGCCCGGGTAAAACTACGTGGCCGGGAGTCTGAGCCATTCCCTGTGGGTACTTTCCAGACTATACACCATGCAAACATTATAAAAATACACTTTTGTGGGTTTTTTGGGAGAGGGGAGCTCAATAATGCATTTTTTTTTTGCACGGCAAGTGAGTTGTGACGTAAAATCTGTCACGTGACCGGCGCATGTGAAAGCATAACGCATTGTAGTGTGGTGGTTAGCGCGCCGCGCTACGAACCCGGCGACCCGGGTTCGATTCCCGCTTACGGCCACCACCGGTGACGATTATTTGAACCGGTCCTGGGCATCCCCTAGGTTGACTCAGCCTCAAACGAGTAACTGATGTGGTGTGTGAACATCGTCACTGGGGAGACAAAGGCGGCAGGGTGTGGTGAATCCAAGTCCGGGGCGAAGCCGGGTAGTACAGCTAGTGAATACACATAAATGACAATGGGCATCCATTGCCGGAAACGTGTTTGTAATCCAAAGCACTCGTATATCAGTTGTGATCACGTGACGCTCGGCAGACAAAGCGTATACGTACAACTCGTATTGCAAGACCTCGCTCCGTTTATCAAATTAATATTTATTTAAAAAATTTGCTCGTCTTGCAAAACACTCGCACACCAAGTTACTCGCAATCCAAGGTTTTACTGTACTAAAATTGCCATACCAAAGGTAATCTCTATTGTAGTATGGCGACATGTATAAGCATGCATTTAGTCAATGTATTATTGGATGATTCGCTTCCAAGCAGCACTAAGTCTGTAGCTATTATTTTTTATTTCTCTCAATTGCAATAGATTATCTAATTAGCCTTGGCCAGTAGTAGCTAGTTTTGCACAGAACTTCAACATTATCAAAATCAATTGAGTGTCCTTGTTGGCATGAGTTTTCTGCCACTGCCGACAGTTATATTTGGGAGAACTTAATATTTCTTTGGTGTTCTTTTAGTCTCGTGCTGATCATTCGTCCTGTTTGTCCAACACAGCATTTGCCACAAGTGAAATAAATCCGGTACACACCTTCTGTTGATCGCTTCGGTAATACATCTTTTGTACCAGATATAAATTTCTGTATTTTATGTACCGTGCCAAATCTGACTCGGATGTTTTATTTTTTCCAAACGTCTGGCTAGTTTATTAGTTACTCCTGCAATGTACGGTATTTGAATAGCTTTAATTACATGGTCAGTTTCAACGGTCATGTTATTTGATTTGGCCTTGCCATTCAATTCCCTGAGGATTTGTGCATAATTGTAACCATTCAATTGCAGCGCTTCTTTAACATGTTTAATTTCACTTCTCAGACTATCTTCATCTGACACTTTCTTAGCCCGATGTAAGAGCATCTTGATGAAATAGGATTTCTGTGCGGGGTGATGGTGTGACTCATTCAGATAGGTGTCAGAGAGTTTTCTTTCGTTAAACTCGGTGTGTTATTTTACCATTTAGACCGCGCCCGAGCAGAATATCCAGATATGGTAGAGTTCTGTCAGCTTCCACTTCCTAATACGTAATGTGTAAAAATACTTTTTTTTAAACACGCTTTAATGAAATGTACCATACTAGTAATGGCAGAACTCCACGACTCCAGGAAGTGGCCCCGAAGCTTGCCATAACGTAAGGGACCGTGGTCAACTACTGCCAACGTGAGTTCAGCGTGGACAATTAGACCCAAGCTGAAACATAACATATAAAAAGATTGTTTAACAATATATATTTCTTACGACAAAATATAGTATTGTCATCAGTATGACATAAGCATACCAAGTTTACAGTAGATACGACATTGGGAAGTGGGTTAAATTTGAGTTACAAGATTTGAGGATATGACAACAGAGTTAATAAAAAGTGTGTAAAAATTGTTTAGTTTATAGTTTAGTCTGTGAGTCTCCATGTATGTCTCTGCATTTAGAGTATCTGGCTGCTGCTATACATTTCTACATGATAAACCAACTTAATTGAGCCATCAATTTGTGACGGTCAGGGTCGCTTCTGAAGAAAGAGATACATAGGAGCTTCGTGGGGGGGCCTTACATCGTAGTAAAATAAAATAGAATATTTAAATAGAGCAGCTTAAAGTTTTTTACACGCTTTTATTTAACTCACTCTGTCTGTTGTATCCTCAACTCTGTCTGTTGTCGTATCCTCAAATCTTGTAACTAAATTTTAACCCACTTCCCAATGTGGTATCGACTGAAAACTTCGTATACCTATGTCATACTGATGACAATACTATATTCTATCATTAGAAATAAAATAAAATAAATTTTTAACAATATTTTTATATGTTATGTTTTGGCTTGGGTCTAATTCTCCACGCTCAACTGACGTTGGCTGTAAATCACCACGGCCCCTTACGTTGTGACAAGCCTTGGGGCCACTTCCTGGAGTCGTGCAGTTCTGCCATTACTCGTACGGTACATTTCATTGAAGCGTGTTTTAAAATTTTTTTTTTAATATTACTTATTTATATATATAAATATTTGTAGTCCACATCCTCCCTCACATCGTACATTGCAACATCCTAACGTTCTGGAATGCACTACCAGATTCATCGGAGCAGGCGGGACAGGGGAGGAAGGGAGATTGGCCAGGTCATTGCCAACTTGGGCTCAGGTATTTAAGACTTCTCCAAGGTTTAGGAATGGACCCCCATGTACGTGCTGTATTACTCTTGCTCGTCTCCGAGTTGATAGCTCAGATGCTCCAGTGCTGAGATTGGGCCAGAGGTCGCAACCGGGTACCCGATACCCTTACCCTACCCGATACCCGGCTACTCGTACCCGGCCGGGTACGGTTAGCCGTTTGCGACCCTGGTGCGGCCGGGTACAGGTACGGGTAGGCCGTGAGTCACTGGTGAGTAACCGTTTGTCACTCATTCGGATAGGGTACGGGTACGGGTACCCATTTGCGACCCTGGTGCGGCCGGGTACAGGTAAGGAATCAAAACCCGTTTGCGACCTCTGGATTGGGCCCTAATGGATACAGCCAATGAGTATGGGATGAGGGGGGTAAGTTCGTGATTTTTACACGTACCAAAGCAGCATAAAGTTAGCGCCATCTATCCCATTCCCAGACCAATGGGGGGTACCCGGCATAAAAGCCAAGACTTACGATAACTTAATCGTTGTTGTTGAGTTATTGTTACCTTCAATTTTTTTATTATAACTGTCACGTGTAAGACCGTCTTTCTCCAAACCCAACAATACGTGGTGCTAATTAAAAATAAATTACATACACAGTAGGACTCTATTATTCAAGTTTAAGGGTGTATCCGATTTGCGGATTAGCCTCGGCACCTGAGATTTTGACATGAATTAACAACGCGTGGATTTTCCCTCAAGCCCAAATTAATATTCTTATGACAGTTACACATTGTGCGATTCTTGGAAATGTCTGTTACAAGTCACACACGCGGTGCTTATACTGAACAAATACACGTCGCTCCGGTTAATCCGAAATCCTCGCGGGTCGCCTCTACAGTACAGTAGTTGCCAGGCGCCTCAGCAGTTGTTTCGTGCTGTGGTTGTCCCACCTGATGACGGACGCTTCTGTTGCGCCCGAAACGTCGTGATTTCATTTATTTTGTTTTATACCTACGTGACTTTACCGAAAGAACCATAGAGTATGGATCCCTGCAGTCAGGAAAACTTCAAATCTAGACTGTTGCGGCTTGTTAGAGCCGTAACAGTCTTGTGTACGCGGGTACTGTACGCGGTGACTCATCCCGACCCATACAAGTTCGAGCAAGCGCGTCGTATCCCAAGCAAGACGTCGTATCCCAAGACATTTTTTTCTCGTCAAAACGCGACGCATACCAAATTCGACGTATTCCAAAGCGAGGTATGACTGTAATCCGTTCCAGAGTATAAAAAATTATATTTTACGTGGCATATTATACATTAATGGGGTTGTATAAAATAATGTAGAAAACTACTTATTACTAAAATGCAAACATAAATTAAAATAAATGCATAATAAATAAAAATAAATTGAAATAAAAATATCATTTAATGTCACTTTACCTCGCTGAAAGGAGTTGATGCCTAGGAGGATGGTGGTGAGGAAGGGGAGGTGGAGGAGCGTCTTTGTTGGCACTGGCCGGCTCACCATGCCGCCTCACAACACGATGTATGCCAGTCCTCTTCTTAAAATTATCAAACCAGCCATGGCTGGCTTTAAACACTTCACTAATATCTGCACTCGTTCCTGGCATGTCTTGTAAAAGATCAGCATGCAACGTTTTTGCCTTCTCGCAAATTACAGCCTCTGAAACATTATCGCCGGCTAACTGTCTTCCGTTTATCCATATCAATAACAATTGTTCTACTTGCTCTAATGTCCGTGATCTTTGTTTTGATATGAATTTCACCCCCTTTGCGACGTTAGCCGATTTGATGGCTTCCTTTTTTTTTCACAATCGTCGAAATTGTCGTTCTCGGCATGCGGTATGCCACCGCGAGTTCCGTGACGCGCATGCCGCTTTCATACCTTTCTACGATCTCTTTTTTCACGTCAACAGTGATCCTAACCATTTTCTTTGTAGCTTGCCTTTTCTCACCAACCTTCTTGGGAGCCATCTTGAATGAATTTGCTAAAAATTTCACGTTAAAATGACACAAAAAACACGCGAAAATTCACGGAGAGTGATAGCGAGGCTTGTGCACTGAACGAGTTCTCCAGGCAGACTGAGGGGCGAGGCTTTGTTTCAGTCGTGAAGGGGGCACACGCGGGTACTGTATGCGGTGACTCATCCCGACCCATACAAGTTCAAGCAAGCTAGACGTCGTATCCCAAGACATGTTTTTTTCTCGTCAAAACACGACGTGTACCAAATTGGACGCATTCCAAAAAATGTCTTGGGATACGACGTCTTGCTCGCTAGGACGACTTGTATGGGTCGGGATGAGTCACCGCGCACAGTAGGCCACGTGTAACCCCCCCCCCCCCCCCCCGTTCACGACTGAAACAAAAGCGAGAGGGGCGGGGGGGACGTGGGGGAGAGGGGGGAGAGGGGCGGGGGGGGGCGGGGGGGAGAGGGGGGAGAGGGGCGGGGGGGGGGCGGGGGGGAGAGGGGCGGGGGCGGGGGGGGAGAGGGGCGGGGGGCGTGGGGGGCTGCCCCCCATGGATGGTGGAGCCCCGGGTTGAGGCACGCCACGTGACCAGCGCAGCGCTGGTCACGTGGCTTCTGTAGGCATCTTAGTAATTAGTGTATAAATTATTTTATACAACCCCATTAATGTATAATATGCCACATAAAATACCATTTCTTATACTCTGGAACGGATTATTTCCTTTCCCTTGATTTCTTATGGGAAAAAAATCGTTTGGTACACGGTATAAGTCCTACCCCTTCTGGAACGAATTAACGACGTATACCAAGGTACCACTGTATTCCACAGCGGTCATATACCGCGGTATGACTATCTATATATATAAAATCGCAAATCTGTCTGTCTGTATGTCGCCGGACCATACGCAGTTTCATTGGAAGGCGGTTGCCCCTGGCAACGGGTAGCGACGCATTCGCTGCGGGGTGGACGCCATTTTTAACTCCCGTTAAAAATATGCGCACGCATTAACACGCGACTCTGAGGTAAATTCATCAAAGTTTAATGTCCTCTTCACTCCCCCCCCACCCCAATGTGTGCAATTACTATTATAGGGTCGGTAGATAATACAATTATAGCGATTAGACAGTATTATTGTAGCGCGGGGGGGGGGGGGGAACGGCACCCGTACCCAGCCTCAGCCGGGTGGGCAATTTAGGCGAGGCCGGAGGCTCTGCACGGTACTAGGCCTCGACACCCACCACACTATAGGCCATACATATTACTGCACAGCGGCCGAGGAGATCGTAGGCTGGGGGGGGGGTAGCCGCCCATCTGTGTATATATGTAAGGTTATTAAGAAATATATTTTTTCACCCGGGCAACGCGGGTACTTATGCTAGTTACAGGGTTAAGAAACACCCATCATCCGTAGCTATTTAAGTTAAAAGTGGAGTTGTGGGAAAGTCGTACAGGCTCATCTTCTTGGTTCTTTCGGTAAAGTCACGTAGAAGGGAAGTAATAAAATAATAAAAATAAAACATAATAAAACAATTCTCACGACGTTTCGGCCACAACGCAAGCAGCCGTCCTCAGGTGAAAACCAGGTCCGTCGAGGCGACAGAGTCTGAATGAAACAGCACACGAGCTTGGAGCATATATATAAGCTGGGCGCATTGACAAAGGAATTTGCATATCAAAAGGAATTTAGCATATTTATGGGAAATGCAGGAATGTGATTAGTACTGCATATGCATGTGCATTATGCAGGATTAATCACATTCCTGCATTTCCCATAATATGCTAAATTCCTTTTGATATGAAAATTCCTTTGTCAATGCGCCCAGCTTATATATATGCTCCAAGCTCGTGTGCTGTTCATTCAGACTCTGTCGCCTCGACGGACCTGGTTTCACCTGAGGACGGCTGCTTGCGTTGTGGCCGAAACGTCGTGAGAATTGTTTTATTATGTTTTATTTTTATTATTTTATTACTTCCCTTCTACGTGACTTTACCGAAAGAACAAGAAGATGAATCCCTGCAGTCACGAAAGCTTTAAATCGAAATCGTACAGGCTCTCTTTGACATATGCGATGATAGACGAGTTCCTGGAGAGCGCACGCATCTCAAAATCACTGTCAACGTCAAAAGCAATTTTCCCGTAAGAAATAACATTCAAGGAAGAGGGTTAGGGGGATTCCACTCACACTTGCAGACACAATCGACTATATTATTTTAACCTATATCAATACAATACACGTAAAATTTAAATTAAACCACGTCATCTCTAATATATTTCCTATAAAATAAAATAAATACAGCGCAGACAGTCCCCGAGTTACGGAAGGGCGAGGGGGGTTCCCGAGGTCAATCTGTAACCCGAATTTTCCATGTCGGAAACTGAACAATTTCCCCCCCCCCCAAAAAATCAATTAACAGATTCCTGCGGAAGAGCTGGTAGGAACGTTGGGTTGCTCGGTCAATGGCCAGGGTCAACGGCGGCGTGGTGTATTCCGCAAATATGCCCGACTGTGAGGGTGGGCACAAGCTGGCGTGAGTATGTTAAACGTTGAGTTTTATAAGGGGACCACGGGGTGACCAGCCCCTCCCCACCCAGCCCTTCCCCACCCTCCCCACCTAGCCCCACCCCTCCCATTTTTGGACTAACGACGGACGGACACAATAATCCCCTGTGGGCTGGTGTAACCAGGAGGTTCCTACCAGTATGAAATGTACCGTACTAGTGTAGGACTCTTACTGACGCGACGACTTCTTTGTCTTTCTCGTTCCTTTTATTTCGCATATAGTTCACATCTCCGACGGCATCGTTCAATGTTCCTCCGTACTCTTCAATGTACAATTCTCCATCAGCCCCACTTGATGTCTCTCCGTTCGCTCGCTCTGCTGCTTCGCTCGCTCTCTCTCCACCATGGTCCGTTACTCCGCTGCTTCGCTACGCTGTGCTCGCTCCGTCCTTGCTGCCCTGTCCATACTCTCTATATCCACGGCTACCGTATACTGTATTCTTTGTCCACTGCTACCTTATACTATACACTCCTATCCACTGCTACCTTATACTATACACTCTTGTCCACTGCTACCTTATACTATACACGCGTATCCACTGCTACCTTATACTATACACTCTTGTCCAGGCACCAACTCCAACGCCAACTCCAACTGCGACTCCAACACTCACAATGACTCCCATATCTCCATACGCTCACTGCCTTTATCCCTGAACCAATCAGCCCCAATTAATTATGTTATCCCCCACTTCGTTACTCGCCCCCAGGCCCCCAGCCTCACGTGATCCTGTTATCGTAGACACCCCGACGCCCGTCCCAGACACTTACCCTTTCGACCAATCACCGGTCTGCGTCCTCAGTTACCCCTAACACCTGTGGCGTCTCTTAATGACCTCACCCCTTAATTGGCGCAACAACAACTGTATGCCCTCAGTTTTCCCCCACCGTCCGCTGCACGCTCGCATCGCAACCAACGCGTGGCGCGTGTCATTTCAAGTCTACACTAGTAATGGCAGAACTCCAAGACACCAGGAAGTGGCCCCGAAGCTTGCCATAGCGTAAGGGCCGTGGTGATTTACAACCAACGTCAGTTGAGTGTGGACAATTAGACCCAAGCCGACACATAACATATAAAAAAATGTTTACAAATATTTTTTTATGATAGAATATGTATTGTCATCAGTATTACATAAGTATATCAAGTTTGCAGTCAATACCACATTGGGAAGTGGGTTAAAATTGAGTTACAAGATTTGAGGATACAACAACACAGAGTGAGTTCAATAAAAGCATGTAAATAAAAACAGATGTTAATACAGACTGATGATGCCTTGCAAACGAGGTGTGTATGTGTCTATTTGGTGTTTGAACATCCTGAATACAACTGTTTTATAGGCAGAGTAAGGGTAATTTAAAACCCATTATTTTTTGGACAATGGCAACAACGTAGATATGTAAGTGTGGTTTTTTTCCACGCGAACAACAACTTCTTAATCTCCTGTGTCACTTTTTATTGAACAGAGAAGCCCTCTCGACTGCTAGCCTGTTCTCTCTCTCTCACTCTCCTCGCCTCTCCACTGCTAGCCTGTTCTCTCTCACTCTCCTAGCCTCTCCACTGCTAGCCTGTTCTCTCTCTCACTCTCCTAGCCTCTCCACTGCTAGCCTGTTCTCTCACTCACTCTCCTAGCCTCTCCACTGCTAGCCTGTTCTCTCTCTCACTCCTAGCCTCTCCACTGCTAGCCTGTTCTCTCTCTCACTCTCCTAGCCTCTCTACTGCTAGCCTGTTCTCTCTCTCACTCTCCTAGCCTCTCCACTGCTAGCCTGTTCTCTCTCTCACTCTCCTAGCCTCTCCACTGCTAGCCTGTTCTCTCTCTCACTCTCCTAGCCTCTCCACTGCTAGCCTGTTCTCTCACTCTCCTAGCCTCTCCACTGCTAGCCTGTTCTCTGTCTCACTCTGCTAGCCTCTCCACTGCTAGACTCTCACTATACACTCTGCTAGCTTCTCCACTGCTAGCCTCTCACTATACACTCTGTTAGCTTCTCTACTGCGAGCCTCTCACTATACACTCTGCTAGCTTCTCCACTGCTAGCCTCTCACTATACACTCTGTTAGCTTCTCTACTGCTAGCCGTATCACTATACACTCTGCTAGCTTCTCCACTGCTAGCCTTCCGCTATATACTCTGCTAGCCTCTCTACTGCTAGCCTTTCTACCCTCGCCTCTCCAACCTCGCCCTTGCCTCCAGTGGGGGTTAAGCCATCATCGCTGGAGCGGACGAGGTGTGGAGAGCGGGGCCTCCCACTTCTCCTGTCTTTCCTCTTGTCTTCACTCCGACCAACTAGTCCACTCTCTCTCTCCCACGCTCCCGTATTTGTCCCCCTCCTCATTAACTCCTCATAATTAAGCTGGCGACCCACCCGTTGCCTCACGCCTGTGGCTATCGCCTCAATCTCCGTCAAACATGGCGCATGTTCCGCGCCTGCACTTGCAGCCAGCCAATCACCAGCTATGCATCTTAATGGCCGTCTCCTTTCCGTTGTTCCCTCTCGCCGCACCTGTTCGCCCCGAAGCGACCCTCACTGTCCGTAACTCGCACATGCTTGCACACCGCTTGCAAACCCCGCGCGCGTTACTCCACTACAGATATATAAAGCAGTGAACTATTTTGTCTTTTGTCAACGTGACACTTTTTTACGGATTGGCCGTGTCGGGTGGTGGAGGGTTACGACACATTTATAAGTAACGCGATCTAACCCAAAAACTTGATTATGAAAGATATATAACTGCTTGAGCCTGAGCTATAAGTTCTCTGATACTGGCTTGTGTCTCTGGTCTACTTACACCGGTAGCACAGAGACTAGGCCACACCGAAGGCTGCTATCGCTGGTGTAGGCCAATCAGTTTCAAAGACAATGCTATTAACTTCTTGGTTCTTTCGGTAAAGTCACTTAGAAGGGGAATAATAAAATAATAAAATAAACTTACATTAAATTCTCACGACGTTTCGGCCACAACGCAAGCAGCCGTCCTCAGGTGAAGAACAGGGCTGTCGGAAAGACAGCGTCCGAATGAACACCACCAAATACAATGCTATTACGTTATCATTATCAGAGTGTTGTGTGTTTGCATGTTTGTGCCACACGGAATGTGTGGCTTAATGCAGTACTTGATGACGCCTTGCAATAGCCGTTTCTATTTTGTGTTTGAACATCTTAACCCAACTCCTGTCTTATTGCCAGATGCGCATTATTAATTTTTCATCAGCACCATCAGCAGCATCACGTAACGTAACTTTATCTATGGGACTGTTTCGCCATTACAGTACTATCAAAATGATGATGGCAGTAACACAGGCATTTGGTGTTAAGGAATGTTCAACACCAAATAGAAACATTTTGCAAGACAAAAAGTCTGCATTAACCAGACTAAATAAAAGCATGTTTTATTTTGCCAGGTTTGGCCCCAATGAACTGCTGTGTAGCTATTCTGTCAGAAGCGATCAGGCCATCACCAATGACAGCGGCTCAACCAAGTGGCGGCTTGTTATCGTCATGTGGGAATTACGTCAGCTGCCAAATACTTTAAATGCATAGAGACACATAGAGATACACAGAGACCCATACTCATGGAACCCCACGGAGATCCAGACTCGTATAGAACCAATACAGGCAGTCCTCTACTTACGATGGAGATGCGTTGCGACGTCCCCATCGTAAGTCAAAAATATTGTAAGTCGAAGATGGCCTATAGCCTACCCAGGAGTCTTAAAGAATGGTGATAATTATCAAAACAGAGCAATTTACAGTACCGTACTGTATAAACTATATACTGTATGTATTTATTAACTACAATACTGTATTGCACAGTAAAATGTAAAGTAAAAAAACAAGGAAAATTCTTAGCCTACCTATATGACCTGCAATTTAATAGAAAAAATTCAGGAAACAATCCTATCTGCTGTAAAAACGTTTTAACATGCATTGAACGTATCGTATCGTGGTAACCCTCAAATGACATCGTAAAGCTACGTATCGTACATGCATTGAACGTATCGTAACGTATCACATTGTACTGTACTCACCAAGATTCATACGCTGCTGCATTTGCCTGTCGCGCAAAATTGTAATTCTTTTTACAATTTTGTCGTATCGCGATCGCCATCGTAAGATCGAAATATCGTAAGTTGGACCATCGTAACTCGGCGACTATCTGTACTCACAGAGACCCACACATATATTTTAAATAAATATGTTGATTCTAAATGTGGAGGGAAAAGCCGGAGGACTCGGAGAAAATCCACGCGACCACCACGGGGAGAGAAACACAAACTCCAAATGTACAGCAGCAGGCATCGTCAGGGTTGGGATTGAGCCCACGTCCTCCTGCGTACCAGGCGAGGTAGTTAACATCTCCTAGCCACCGCGACGCACACACATACGAATGTTTAACTTCTTTCGCACAGTATGTAACGCACAGTGCTTAATCACGCTCTGATAATAGTAGCAGTTGCACAACATGCAAACTAATCATGCCATAATAATAGTAGTGCGTACAACATGCTAACTAATCATGTTACAATAATAGTTGCAGTGTGCACAATATGCAAACTGTGTAACATTTTTTTTTGTTCCTGGGTAGTAAGTGTTATTTCCTAATTGCTTATGCCTCAAAAGTACAGAACATGGATATTATTCCCCACAGATTTTGCTTTTGTGACCAGGACAGTGATTATTTAGAAGTTTACTTATTTTCCATAACATTCCAGTGCTGAGTAAACTTGGAGTAACTTATAAAACATTATAGAACTTTCCAGTAATATAAATAGTAGTATAAATACAGGGGCCTTAAGCCACCAGTTCAGTTTAGTTCAGCTGCCTAAGTGGATACATATCTGCATTTTTATGAGATGGCATCAAGAGACTGCAAAAATCTGGCAGACGCATTTTGCTTTGTCTGTGGCCAATTTATTAAGACGAGCGAAAAAGTACTCTGTGGAAGCATCTGCTAAGATGTGTGAGGCCTACAAGGCATATTTTGGCATGCCTGTCGGGGATCAAGACAAACCCTGGGCACCTCATTTCACCTGCGAGCAATGCAAAAAAACTCTGGAAGGTAAAATGGACAATTGTTGCTCGGAATTTTGTAATACAATTCGTAAAAAAATATAAAAATGTACAAGTTTTTCATTTAAAAATGTTTAACAAATTTCAATGTTATTGAAAATTTTTTATAATATATGAAAAATGTTGCGAGACTCTCTTACACATTAGTCATGGGTCAAATAAATGTATTTTGTAGGATGGTACAGAGGGGAAAAGAGAGCCATGAAGTTCACGATCCCAAGAATTTGGCGGGAACTCACTGACCACTCAAGCAACTGCTATGTTTGCATGATGGACCCTTTCAAACATCGGACTGGAAAGAATGCACCTGCTATCACGAATCCGGACCTTGCTTCATCATGAGCTCCCCGTACCTACTCCTCCGGAAAGAGAGTTTTTTAGAAGAGAGCAGCAAGTCAGAAAGCGAGGAAGACGTTGAGGAGCCAGATGACAATTTTCAAGACTTCTTCCCTAAGCTGTCTGAGGTAAAGGTCAAAGCCGGTGTCTTCGTCAGACCACAGATAAAGAAAATACTGGAGTGCAATCAATTCCCAAGAAGCTCACTAGTAAGGAGGGAAAGCGACTTTAGAACAGCTTTGTCGCAGTGGTTCGTGGCTTCCTGGGCAATCACAAGGTTGAAAACTACGTGGAGCTTGTTGAAACTGGTGAAGAACTACGGCACAAAGGGCTGTAGGATGTCTCTCAAAGTCCATATCCTTGATGCTCATCTTGATAAATTCAAGGAGACATGGGAGCGTACTCAGTCAAGCACTTCCACCAGGATATATTGGACTTTTGAACGCCGTTACCAAGGACAGTATAACGAGAAACATGATGGGAGACTACATTTGCGGGCTGATTTCGTGAAAGTGATTTACAGTATGATCTGAAATCTCGAAAAACTACTCATTTCTAAATCTTTTTTGTAATTTTTGTATTCCTTTAGTATAAATACATGTTAATTTTGATTCATGTTGTTTTTTTCTGACTATGTGAACGAAAAGACACACATTCCACCCGTTTGCTCATTGAAAATAGGTAAATTTCTAAATATCACTGTCCTGGTCACAAAAGCAAAGTTTTGTGGGGAATAATAGCCAATTTCTATACTTTTAGGCATAAGCAATTACGAAATAACAATTACTACCCAGGAACAAAAATTGTGTTACAAAGTGGTAATAGTAGCAGTGTGCACAACATGCAACCTAAACATGTTCTAATAATAGTGTCCTGGGTTCTAAATAGGCGAAGGACCGAGTCTTGAAGGCAACACGTTTATTTACTAACAAAACTCGAGCTGGCCAACATAACAGATAACTGCGCAACGCTCCGAGGTGAACAATGTACATCACGGGTTGACTACATAAGGTGGTGTCCACCGCTCCTAGCCACCTAACCGCTTGAGCGGGATCACTATATGGTTGGACCAGGACAGCTAACACGCTGCCTGGCCCTCGTGCGCGAAGACTGAAAAGCGAGGATCGAAGAAGGAGGCTTCATTCCCGGGTCGAACAGCCAGCTCCCTCTCGGGATTGGCCTTACATCCGCTGCGGCGTGACCGGGCTACGCTCATGGCCACGCCTCCATCTAGATCCTTCGTGGAGGGCTCTCGGTCCATACAACGTGGCCCCCTCACCCCCTTCTGGGCGTCCCCCGTGCCCCCTCGTCCGGTCACGTGCTCTCGCGGGTTCACACAGGCCGGTCATGGCCTGACCCGACCTCCGTGACACATGGACCCCTGCCCTCTAGTGATACCCTTAATGCAGTACACACACTGGTGCCATATAACCGGCACCCCGCGTACAGTACCACTCTTCCCTCGGTACTGTCGCTACACTGTAGTGATACGATTTATGTCGCTACAATAATAGTAGTGTGTACAACAAGCTGACTAATCATGTTATAATAATAGTAATGTGAACATCATGCAAACTAATCATGTTTATAATAATAGTAGTGTGTACATCGTGCTAACTAATCATGCTATACTAATAATAGTACTGTGTACAACAAGCCTAACTAATCATGTTATAATAATAGTAGTGTGTACATCGTGCTAACTAATCATTTAATAATAGTAGTGTATACATCATGGTAACTAATCATGTTATAATAATAGTAGTGTGTACATCATGCTAACTAATCATGTTATAATAATAGTAGTGTGTACATCATGCTAACTAATCATGCTATAATAATAATAGTGTGTACATCATGCTAACTAATCATGCTATAATAATAGTAGTGTGTACATCATGCTAACTAATCATGTTAAACAATAGTAGTGTGTACAACAACCTAACTAATCATGTTATAATAATAGTAGTGTGTACTCATGCTAACTAATCATGCTATAATAATAATAATTAGTGTGTACATCATGCTAACTAATCATGTAATAACATAGTAGTGTGTACATCATGCGAACTAATCATTAATAACAATAGTAGTGTGTACATCATGCTAACTAATCATGCTAAAATAATAGTAGTGTGTACATCATGCTAACTGATCATGTTATAATAATAATAGTGTGTACATCATGCTAACTAATCATGTTATAATAATAGTAGTGTGTACATCATGCTAACTAATCATGTTATAATAACGACGATGACGTTGCTACGCATTCTCTTTTAAACGGAGTGGGGGGTTAAGGGGGTAAGGGAGTGGGGGGTTAAGAGGGTGGGGGGTTAAGGGGTTGGGGGGTTAAGAGAGTGGAGTGTTAAGGGAGGGGCTAAGAGGGGGGGTGGTGGGTTAAGGAGGGGGGGGTGTAGGGGGTTTAGGAGGGGGGGTAAGAGGGGCGATGAGAGGTTAAGGAGGGGGGGGGGGTTGGGGGGTTAGGTGGAGGGGGTTAAGAAGGGGGGGGAGGATAAGGAGGGGGGAGGGGCAAGGGGGTTTAAGGGAGGGGTGCAAGGAGGGTTAACGGGGGGTGTGCGATGGGGTTAAGGGGGGGGCGAGGGGGGTTAACGGGGGGGGGGAACGGGGGGGGGGGCGAGGGGGGCGGGGGGGTTAACGGGGGGGGGGGCGGGGGGGTTAACGGGGGGGGGGGCGAGGGGGGTTAACGGGGGGGGTGCGAGGGGGGTTAAGGGGGGGGCGAGGGGGTTAAGGGGGGGGGGGTTGTTAGGGGGGCCTCGTGGTGTCTGTGGGGGTGCCGCTGCGGTGGTTACCGGTGCGAGCGCGCTGAGCCTCAGTCGTAGACGGCGCCGATGCCGCGCGTGGAAGCCGCCGCCGCCGTGGGGAGGGGGGTCTAGTGGGGGGCTGTAGGGGGGGGGGGTGTAGTGGGGGGCTGTAGTGGGGGGGGCTGTAGTGGGGGGGGCTGTAGTGGGGGGGGCTGCAGTGGGGGGGGGGCTGTAGTGGAGGGGCTGTAATGGGGGGCTGCAGTGGGGTGGAGGCTGTGTCTAGCAGTCGGGGGCTGTAGTGGGGATGGGGTGTGTACTGTAGTGGGGGGCTGTAGTGGGGGGCCGCAGTGGGGGGCTGCAGTGGGGGGCTGCAGTGGGGGGCTGTAGTGGGGGGCTGCAGTGGGGGCTGCAGTGGGGGGTCTAGTGGGGGGCAGCAGTGGGGGGCTGCAGTGGGGGGGGGGTCTAGTGGGGGGCTGCAGTGGGGGGCTCTGTAGTGGGGGGCTGCAGTGGGGGGCTGTAGTGGGGGCTGGGGGTGGTTTTGAGGCTTCACGCGCGGCCGTTCGCGCGCGCCGCAGCCGCCGCCATCTTGGCGTCTCGCCCACAATGCACCGCGAGCCCGGCGTTGTTTATTTATTTACTTCGTAGCTCCCTTATATTTGTGTGTGGATGTGTGTGTGAGTGTGTGTGTGGATGTGTGTAAGTGTGGTGTGTGTAAGTGGATGTGTGTGTGTGTAAGTGGATGTGTGTAAGTGGATGTGTGTATGTGTAAGTGGATGTGTGTGTGTAAGTGGATGTGTGTGTATGTGTGTGTGTGTAAGTGGATGTGTGTGTGTGTAAGTGGATGTGTGTGTGTGTAAGTGGATGGTGTGTATGTGTGTGTGTGTAAGTGGATGTGTGTGTGTGGGTGTGTGGGTGTGTGTGTGTAAGTGGATGTGTGTGTGTGAGTGGATGTGTGTGTGTAAGTGGATGTGTGTGTATGTGTGTGGTGTAAGTGGATGTGTGTGTATGTGTGTGTGTGTAAGTGGATGTGTGTGTGTGTGGATGTGTGTGGGTGTGTGTGTGTAAGTGGATGTGTGTGTGAGTGGATGTGTGTGTGTGTAAGTGGATGTGTGTGTGTATGTGTGTAAGTGTGTGTGTGTGTGTATGTGTGTGAGTGGATGTGTGTGTGTGAGTGGATGTGTGTGTGTGAGTGGGGTGTGTGTGTGGATGTGTGTGCTGGTGAGTGGATGTGTGTGTAGGTGAGTGGATGTGTGTGCAGGTGAGTGGATGTGTGTAAGTGGATGTGTGTGTGTGTGTGAGTCGCTGTGTGTGTGAGTCCATGTGTGTGTGTGAGTCCATGTGTGTGTGTGAGTGGATGTGTGTGTGTGTGAGTGGATGTGTGGATGTGTGTGTGTAAGTGGATGTGTGGTGTGTGAGTGGGGTGTGTGTGGGTGTGTGTGGTGTGGGTGAGTGGATGTGTGTGTGTGAGTCCATGTGTGTTTGTGTGAGTGGATGCGTGTGTGTGTTAGATGATGCGTGTGTGTGTGTAAGTAGATGCGTGTGTGAGTCGCTGTGTGTGTGTAAGTGGATGTGTGTGTGTAAGTGGATGTGTGTGTGTGAGTCGCTGTGTGTGTGAGTCGCTGTGTGTGTGTGTAAGTGGATGTGTGTGTGAGTCCGTGTGTGTGTGTGAGTACGTGTGTGTGTGTGGGTCGCTGTGTGTGTATGTAAGTCGATGTGTGTGAGTCGATGTGTGTATGATTCCATGTGTGTGTGTTAGTCGCTGTATGTGTGAGTCGCTGTGTGTGTAAGTGGATGTGTGTGTGTGAGTCGCTGTGTGTGTGAGAGTCGCTGTGTGTTGGTATGTAAGTGGATGTGTTGTGTCGATGTGTGTGTGATTCCATGTGTGTTGTGTGTTAGTCGATATGTGTGTATTTAAGTCGATGTGTGTGCGAGTCATGTGTGTGTAATTCTCACGACGTTTCGGCCACAACGCAAGCAGCCGTCCTCAGGTGGACTCTGTCTACAGAGACTCTGTCTACTCGACAGACCGGCTCTCCACCTGAGGACGGCTGCTTGCGTTGTGGCCGAAACGTCGTGAGAATGATTTTATTATGTCTTATTTTTATTATTTTATTATTTCCATTCTACGTGACTTTACCGAAAGAACTAAGAAGATGAATCCCTGCAGTCACGAAAGCTTTAAATAGAAATTTAACTTTAAACCGTTGGAATACATTATTCCAGAAAAAGTGTGTTGACCAGTGTAATCTATCTCTCTCGATACTTTTCTCTCTCTGTATATAATCTATCTCTCTACATATATTTACTTTACCTCGACCTCCAATGTGTGTGTCTGTTCGGTTAATGGGGAGCGGTGGCGCAG